>NC_134457.1:128649686-129264508 GCF_047948215.1 Lycorma delicatula
ACTGATTAGTGTTTAGGCCAAAGTATATTTATTTATAATTTTATTACTGTATATAATATCAAAGCCAAACAAGCATAAGATTGATGTCTACTGTTTATGCTATGCTTTTCACCCTTTGTTCTGGAAGTGGCAAACAATCGTACGTTAGCCTAGGCAATGAGTCATACATAAGAAAAATCTTTTTATTCAAGTTTGTGTAAATAATAACCGAACGATGCGTCATTCTAAACATTCAAATGAAACATTAAATCTCTATTTATACAAACCGTTCCTGATTCATTCAGAAACTAACTTGTTTTTGTAAATGATTCTGTTCTAATTTATACTGTATTTGCAGTTGCATATGATATATAAATATATATATATTTTTTTTTTATATTATAAATTAAATTATTACAAACAATAACATGAATCATATCATTTTTGGCAGACAGTTATGTTAAGACCAAGATTCCACTTTAAAATTTAAATCTCTAAATAAATTCTCACTTTTTTGTTACTCTTATTTAATGAATTTTTCTAACATGGTTGGTCAGTATAGTACCAGCCATCACAGACTCAGCATGTATTAAATCTTGTCTAGTTAATTGTGTATGCCCAAAGAGTAAGGTTATTGTCTGATTACAGTGTTCTTTGAATTACAATTCTTGAAAGTAGTTGAAGTCTGAAGTGAAATTTTAAAAGTAATTTATTCACATTAAATTAGTAAATTTTTGTAGACTCTATTCTTATGATAGTGAATTGATTTTCTTATTTTGCATATTATCTCTAATTTATGTGGAAAAGACATTCATTGCCAAGGGAAATAATTATACACAATATTTTTAATTACATGACAGGAGAAGGTGCAATTGGAATGTTTGTTAGTGCCCCAAAAAAGTTGTAGAACATGTTGCGTGTGCCACAGGAGTCTCAAAAAGAACAGTTTATAAAATGAAATAGCTTCGGAAAAAAATTCAGTTCTCCTATCAAAGGAATAAAACACAAAAAGGAAATTATAAACATGAACAGTTTTGAATGGAATGTTATACGACATAAAGTGCTAAAATTTTACTTAACCGAGGGCTGCTAGCCTCCTCTAAGGAAACTTACTACAAAACTGAAAAGTGATGGCGTATTTAATAGGCAAAAGAGTAGCTTACGGACACTTTTATAAATCATGGAATTAAAATGAAAGAGAATCAGAAATAACAGGGCAATTACTATTGAAAAACATGATATTCAGTATAAATGGTTTGTGTATTTGAATAAAGTTGAAGAATATCGAGTTGAAGGAAAACCAATCATCTAAGACGATGAAATTTTTATTTTAAGTTCTCATTGCCAACAGAAATGATGGCAACCTTCAAATGTGTCTGAGTGTTTTGCTGTGCCAGTTTAAAAAGGAGAAAGGATAATAATGCATGTCAGTGGTGAAATGGGATTCATTCCCAACTGCTTGCCAGAATGGAACGTTAAATATTTCTCAGGTGATTATCATTCTCATATGAACTGCAACATGTTTTTAAAGTAGAGAAGAGAAAAATTAATGCCTAACTTGCCAGTAAACAGTGTCGTTATTTTAGATAATGTTTCTTATCACAATGCTGAAGAAAGCCAAGAACCGAATTCAGCAAAAATTTTATCACAAAAACTGTGAGGGTGGAAAAAGTTTTGAATTCAGCATAAAAAGTTACATGAAGAACATGACAAAACTTTCATGTGCTAAAAAGTGTGTTTATTAGCATTATTGCAACTTTGGATCATTGTTTGATTTTAATGAACAACATGAACCACTGATTCATAGATATATTTTCATATAATTATTTATTGAATGTTAAGTGAAAGTAGTCTTTTAGTAAAGTTAACATAAAAAATGCAAAAACAAGATTTTCTAATGATGGGAGAAATTAGTTACCTCAATAACCTTTTAAAAAAATATGATTTTTTTTTTCACTTTGCATAATACAGGCTAGTTTTAAGTAAAAATAATTATTAGGTAGGCACCCATTTCCTAATGGGTGCCTATTCAGCATCAACTTAAAATTGAAATAGTACAATAACTCTTATAAACCACTCAGAAAGTTTGCAGGTAATAGATCATAAAAAAAGTATTCAATAAAAGCAACAGTTATTTCTTCAAAGTTTACAAATATTATGGACTATGTTAAAAATATTGCAAAATAAAGAGAAAACTTCCTAAAATATGTATAGAAATTATCTCATAAAAAGAATGTGATCAATTATTTTTATAATTTTTTTATTTTTTCTTCTTCTTTCCTTGGTGTTTTCCTGTTTCTCTTCCTATTCAAACTTTTTCAGTGTTGTTCTTTCTTTTCTCCAAAATATCTGTGACTTCTCTTTCTAACCTCTCCATCCAACACTTTTTTATAATTACGACAACTTACATTTCTTATATGATCCCTCTTCGTCTTGCTTAAAATGTTTCTAAGAAATTTAATTTTTGTAGCTTGTAATTTATATTTTGTCTTTTTGGAACTCAAGCGCTTGTATATTAGAATTGGTATGAAGAATATCTTTTGTAAGTTGTTAATACATTTCTTTATTACATAAGTGTCCTCATAAACTCTGATATAAATTTCTTACTTCCTTCCCATCACTTCACCACCCTTCCGATCCTGTCAGCTCTCTACCTAAATATTCAGAAATTTTTGCCTATTCAACAGCTTTGTCTTATAGTTTTATCCTTCCATTTTATTCTTTCTTTTTGGGTTGTCACCAATTTCTTGCTTTTTTTACTCTCTTTTAAACATCAGATTGCAAATCCTTTCATCCCAAACATCAAGAATTCTTTGAATTCATTTTTACTTTCTTCCATACAACAATATAATTAAAAAAAACCGTGTTTTACTTTTCTCCTCTCTCCCTAATCTTGCTTTCTATTCTTTTAAAATTTCACCCATCACAAATGCAAACAAAAGAAGTGATAATATTGACACAAGCCATTTATAATATCAAAATATTCTAAGAAACTCACTTCAATTTTTACTGAACTTATACTTTTAGTAGAATGGCTTGGCCATTTATATTACCTTTTATTCCATAATTTATTTTTAAAGTCTCCAAGTAATTTTCTTGGAATGCTATCATATATTTTCTGTATACTCAGAAATAGGACCACTAAATACTAATCAATTTCCTATCAGGATTCTTATAACAAAAATGAAGTTGTGGATTTATATTTTCAAAAATGATATGGTTCTTTGTCAATTTGTTCTTTTCACTTTGTCAACTGTTCCTGATTCTGTCTTTTAACACTTTCCCCAATTCTTTTACAGATTGTTAAATAAGCATCACACTTCTGCACTTCCATTATCATGTTTTTTTTAAAAATGGTACAATAACACTTTTCTTCTCTCCTCTGGCATAACATTTTCTTTCCATGAAGCCTTCAGTACTCTGTTAAACAGTATACATTTCATCTAACTGCTTTAATCCCTTCCACTCAGATATCATTGCAACAAGTTGGATTTCCTCTTCATTTCCATATTAGCTTTCTTAATCTTTGCTAGTGTTATTTTCTCAGTGCCAGTACTATTCCTTGATTTTCTTTTAAAACACAGTGGAAGTACCAACTTCAAGAGTATTAGTTTCAAATTGTAATTACTCGTTGCTTAAAAAAGCAAGTTTGGTTAACACATAATTTATCTACATTCGGATCAATGTATTACTACTGTAAGGTGGAAATTATTTCCTACTCATTTCTCTTAACAAATGATAAAAAATACATATAAAAAATACAACAAATGAAATTATTTTACCTTAGTGCAGTACCAGTAACAATTTCAGTTTCAGAAATTGCATTATCAAGTAAACGTGCATAATCAAAAGCAACTTGTTGCTTCTCAGTTCCAGTGATAGCATCATGATGTTGCATTACTCCCATAGCGCTTTTCAGTGAATTTAGTTTAACATTTTCAATATTTGTCATTGCACACAACTGCTTACTTACCTAATTAAAAAAAAAATTACTGAAAATGATTAATTAATTAGTAATTAACAATAATCAATATGTAACTACTGCATTACTAGGTGAATTATTTAAAAAAATAATTAAATTTGTAAGAAATGAAATCAGAAACCTGCTAGATGAGCGAGTGGTAATCATTGTGAATGATCAGATTTTGACAAGCTACAAAACACAGGTTTAAATACAACTGAAACCAAGTTATTTTTAAATGGAATTGAATTTTATATGTTACACATGCACTTTGGTTCACTGACAGTTTTATAAAATTTTTTATTAAAGTTTAACATAACTTGTGTTGTAATTTCTCTCTTTTTTCAAGTCTTTAAAATTTGATCTATTGTCTAAGAGTGCAAGACATGCAGCAGTTTATCAAAGGTTTTGTGTCTTGTTAACTTTAGTCATGAATCAGATTACTTACCACTTTAATTCAGTATTACCTTATACAATTGTCTTTATGCTGCTAACTCTGTCCTTTTTATCAGCTTAGCTATTACTATATAATAATTACATGATTTTATGTATTTCCAATATGTTCAATATTTGTTTCCACCTTGTCAGGAATGCACCTCTGTTCCAGCTGTAGCTAAACAAATAATTCTATTATTTCCATCAATATCATGTTCAGCTGGAGATAGTAGTGACATAGAGACCAAACAGCACTACCAATGAAACTGTATAAGTATTAGAAGAAGTGGCCTGAATTATAGTTTGGGAGTTGGAGAACTTATATTTGTTGTGTCTGAATGTCTGAAGCAACTTAAATTTTCTTTTCACCATTTAAGAGACCAATTTCTTCAGTTAATCCTAAAGTTTTTTCCAATGTACTCTAGTACCAGCATTAACAGGGAAACCATATTGAGAGGCAACTGTATAAATGTAGCCAGAGTATGGAAGGAGCAGAGAAGTTTTTTATAGTTTCTAATTCTTTATAGATTGAGTCATATTAGTTTTAAAATAAAATTCTTGTACTCCCACACTTCAACTCCACATTTTAGTAGGTAATTTCAATAATATTTCTACAATACATCTATGCCTTATCTGATTAGAAACATGTCTGGTACCATAACTAAATGATAATAGATAATTCAACAAGACATATACATTTTATATCAGATAAAATTCACTTGTAGGACTGAATATTACATGACAATATATTTAGTTAAGAATGAATAAACATACTATTATAGTTTATTTCATTTAATAATAAATTAATTTATACTGTCATTTTTCCACTAATTACCTTATCTTTTCAAAGAGTTTATTCCATTCCTATAGTAAGGAATCACATCACCTTTACATTGTGATTGGTTAGTAATTTTATGTATTGTCTCATTCCCTTACTGGAGGCAAAATCATATCCAACTGGCTCTATGAGTGTAGTTCTATTTTAATAATTAAATTATAAAAATTTTTCTAATGTGAGTTATAAGTATTGCATTTCACGCTTTTCCAATTTAAATGAATAACAATGCAGTCAAAATCTTATTCTTCACATTGTTATACTAAATTAACCAGTAAGTAAAACCTTTTATTTGTTTCATATATATAAAGATATGTGCATAGTTTACTCTAAATAAATAATGAATAGGGCCAAAGTTTTTATTTCATAGCTTCAGACCAGCCAGGGGCGTACGCAATGGGGGTTAATGGGTTTGAACCCCCCCTCCATCAAGGTTTAAATACTTTTTATTATTAGGCTTATATAAAATAAACATACTATAATTTTACACATATATATTTGAGTATCTGTTTAAAATTATCGTATTCTCTCCTCTAATTTCTCACTATCAGAGTAACAAAATCTATTGACGTAAGATCCAATCCTTCGCTCTTCCTTCTTCAATAATTTAATCCTCGCACTTGGAGCTGCAGCACGTACAGTACATCACTCAACATGCGACACAACGTGCTGTCATTCAGCATTCTGAGAAGGCGGCAGTGCTCTCACTGGCGCGTTGGGTGTCAAAGCGTACACCCCTCCTTGTCTGCTGAAAGAGATGAAAGACCATCAAAGCCCGCTTATTAAGAAGGAACGATAATAATACCGACTTTGTAACAAAATATAAGGCTGTCACCATATAAACTTAGCTGTTGTGAAACATATTGTCGAGACAGCTCTGCAGTGGCAGCAGTGCATATATGAAATATTGTACATTGTTGAACAGTATTCAATTGTTAATCTAAGTTCAGATTTTGTTGTGGAACATTTGTTTAACATTTTGTGCATTTCACAGTTCATATTTTTAAATAGAAACTTCACATTGTCGTTCCGTGTTCTTTAATATGTCAAAGCAAGCTCAAAGTTCAATTTTTAGCAAAAAATTGCTGATAGTTATTCTTGTAACGTTAGTGAAAATTTCACAAATATTTCTTCGCTATGGGACGATGCTGTCGCAAACGTTCTTCCCAAAACTAGTTTCACACCCTCCTGTGAAAACTCGGCTGATATTAAATGTACATAGAGATAACTCAATAATGTTGACGTGCTCGCTGAATCATTTAGAAGTGAAAGTGTATTGTTTTAGTTTCAGAAACTACATCTTCAAGTTCCAGTAAACCACATGATTATGATATTGGTGTTTACGTAGGAAAAGACTTGTTCAATGAAATAAAACTGGATGTCTTGGACAATGTTTGGGAACCAAATCCAGGGTTTGTTTTTCCAGCAAAAGTAATGAAAAATCTGCAATTTCAGTTTAAATGGCTTTACTGCTGGAAATGGCTTGCATATTCCGAATTTAAGGGAGGGAGTTTTTGTCAATTTTGTGTACTTTTTGCTCCAAGAAATGATGTTGGATCTGGCAAGAGACCTTTAGGTCAACTTTGTAGTGAGAAATTTAATGACTGGAAGGATGCCGTTGAACAATTTTCAGAACAGGAGAAGTGTCTTTATCACAAAAAAAGTTTGGAGGTACTTTGACTGAAATTTCATGTGGGAAGAAAAAGTTTATAGATGTGCTAAAAGATACTGCAACAACTCCAAAGAAACTGGAGAACAGGAAAAAACTTATTCTTATTATTGAGAGTATTTTGTTTTGCGGGAAGCAATGTATCGCTCTACGAGGCCACAGGGATTTGGGAGGAATAGAAGTCAAGGTCGACCAAGAACCATAAGAAAATGATGGCAATTTCAGGGCATGTCTTTGCTTTCAAAGTATGACATACTGTATTAAAAAATATGTTGATGTGCAGTGTTGGAAATGCACAGTATACCAATCCTAGAATACAGAATGAAATAATTGAAGTGTGCAATCTCCTGATTGTTCGAAATCTCGTGAAAGAACTATGCCTCCAGTTGCTTCTATTCTCGCCAATGAGACATCAGAAACATCAGGCTTAGTACAATTATCACCGAGTGTTCGTTATGTTGATAGAGAAAATTTCACAGTGAAGGAAAACTTTCTACAATTTGTACCATTTGGAAAAGGAAACGCAACGGCGATATTGGACAAGCTGCATTCATTAAATGTAAACATAAATAAGATTCTTGGTCAAGGGTATGACAGAGCTATGTCCATGTCAGGAAAAGTAAATGGAGTCTAGGCATATGTAAAGGAAATAATACTGTCAGCTTTGTATGTCCATTGCTCACCATACAGCCTCAACATCTCCAAGTGCTTGTAAAGTACCTGCCATTAGAAACTGTATGGGTACAAAATTGAGTCTGTACAAATTTCTTAATACCCCTAAAAGGCAACATGTTTTAAAATCAGTGATAAGTGAAACGAAAACTACAACTTCACGCTGTGAAAAACTCGTTCAACTTTGCCCAACACGTTGGTTGGAAAGGTATAATTCTGTGGCCGCAGTAGTGAAATTGCATGACCCTATTATTGCAACCCTTCAAAGCATATCAAGAAAGGAATGACAAAGACTTGTCCTCACAAGCAAATTCACTTTTATGTGCTTTGACTGACTGTCAATTTGTGATATCACGTTTGTATTCCGAGGCTGTTTTCTTTAAGTCTCCCATTACGTAAATTCCTGCAGAATTCAACTATTGATCTCATGGAAGCAGTAAACCTTGCTGAAGATATTAACATTGAAGTGAAATGTATATGAAAAAATGTTGATGAAGAATTTTCTAAAATCTTCATTTGTGCTTCTACAGTCTTGAATAGGTTGGGGGTCCTCCATTCAAGTCCCTCTCATGGCAGCATAAGCAAAAAACCGTGAAAACTTGGACTTATCAACAGCGATGCCAGAATTTTACTTTCATGTTTCTACTTTTATTCCATTTCTGGATACCTTCATGTCCCAATTAGATTCGTGTTTCTTGAAACGCAGAGAAATATTGAAAAGCTTTCAGTGCTTTTTACCTTCTGCCCCTGCCGTCTCAAGTTTCTGCTTTCACTTTGCTCACAGAATTCTATGCCAGTGACATAAGAAGCGGTTGCCAGGAAGAGCTTAATAATGAATTAAAATTATGGTACAGAAAAACTGCAGGTCTTGAGAAGGGAGACCAACCAAAAACGGTCGTAGATGGGTTAACTATGTGTAATCCCAACATAATGCCAAATATATTCACTTTGTTAGAAATACTAGCTGCATTCCCAGTGTCCACATGTACAAATGAACGATGTTTCTCAACCATTACACCGTCTAAAAACATATTTGCGTAGTTCCACTGGAAATACATGTTTGAATGGATTAGCACTCCTCAATGTACATAGAAACTATATTCCAACTGCAGAAGATGTGTTAAACGAACTAATAAAAAAAAAAGTCGTTTGGACATTGTATTGTGAATGCTGAAATTTCTGAATGTGGTAAGTTAATATACAGTAGGCTATGTACATTATAAATATATTAATTTAATTACCAGTACTCTTTTTAAACAATTTTTCAAAACAATAATACACTATAGTAGAGTACTAATTTCAATGTTTGAGACAACTGCTTTCTTTATTCAAATTTCTTCATAGAATGTGAATTCATCAGTGTCAGTTTCATTCTTCAACCTCAGTGAGTTCCATATTGACATGCAGTGTTTAATTAAATTTATTTCATTATATCTGATTGCTTCCATGGTTTTTATATGTTATATAAAGTGTCTTACCTGTCGTATACAAATAACCATTGACTAAAATATATGATTATTGTGTAGCCTAAGTGTAATAATGGCATGTGGCACTAGCACAATCATTTTTATATACAAAATGAAATAGATGTTAAAATTTGTTAAAAAAAATTCTAGCTTAAGGCTGTGAAAAAATACATTATAGAAGATTTTATTAAGATAAATGTGTAATATTAAAAAATGAAAAATAAATATACCGTCTTAACATGATATAATAACAATGATATAAAAAAAAAACACACATTTAAAATACCGATGTCAATTGTAAACAATTTAAAAAATGACCAACCCCCCTCCTTAACAAAATTCTGTGTACGTCACTAAGACCAGGAATAAAATAAAACCTGTTTAGATAAAACCAGTTTAATCAGAAATACATCAATATAATTTTTAGATTGGAAAGCAGAGATATTTTTTTGTGGGAGTACCTGTATAATATAGCCTTGATGATAATTAAATCTTTTCTTCTAATTAGTCATGGGATCACATAAATAAACTAATGAATGTAAAATATAATGAAATGTTTTGATACAATTCAAATACAGAATTCTTATTTCTTAAGTTTACTTTTGTAAAAATTATAATTTTGATTTTATTACTTGTTACAATATCTCACTTTTCTTTTAATACACTTTTTCAGTAACTAATTTAAAGAGAAATAGTTAACTACCTTTTACAATGAAGATATCATTGTAAAATTCATTACTTTAAGAAACTGCAAGAATATCTTTAGATAACTACTTAAACTGCTGTTGCTGGCTGGAGAGCGCTGTGCTCACCCTACATGCTTTTTTTGATATAGTTTTTGTCTTACAGTTCTTAGAAGTACAACTGACTATGTACCTTTTGTACTGGATGTTTAGAGATACATTAAGTCATCATTACTTCTTATATTATAGTATTTTTTATTGATGTTTTCAGAATTTGTTTGTTCAGTATCACATCGGTGAGTGCAGCGCTCAGTAGCTAGTGATTGTGTTACGGAAAAATTCACTATTTTCAAGTGTATATTTATTGGTTCAATATTTTATTATGTTTTTATGCAAGCTTATGCTCTTATAAGACAATAAGAGCATAAACTAAAACAGGAAAACAAAGTTAGGTGTGTAAAATGTCATTCTGCTATTTGTAGGAAATATACAGTTATAATCTGTAAAAAATGCAATAAAAAGAAGGTATTAAGATACCGAAAGCGATGATTAGTGAAAATATTACTCCATAATAATTGGACTATTTTAGCTATATGGGATATATATTTTTTTAAATGTAACAGAAATCATTCATTGATTTGTTTTGTTATTGGTAGTATAAAAACAAATTTTCTTATTATTTATAAAATGTTGACTATTATCTTTTAATTTTCAAACTGGAAACTTATATGTTAGTTTTGTTTGTATAATAAATAAAGTAAGTGTAAGAATAAATTATGTGCGTTACGCAAATATGTGATAAGCGTATCTAAAATCTCCAAAAACAACCCGAACAAAGTACGTCATTTACATAAGTAAATAATAGTTATTATTAAATAGTATATAACAGAAAATTAATTTTATATCATTAATTAGTAATAATTAACAATAAAAAAATACTTGCTTGCGTAAAATTGACAATAATCTAACTATGGAAGAGAAAAAGCCAAACAGTGAGTGGAGTGCTCAACAGCTAGTAACGGCGTAACTTATGGCCTAGCCAGCAATACCAGGTTAAATATCTTTTGATTTACAGCTGATCTCCACGACAGAGTGGTAGCATCTCGGCCTTTCATTTGGAGGTCCTGAGTCTGGATTCTGGTCATGCATGGTATTTTTCATATGTTACAAAATGACATTTCCATATCCATACACAATCTTCAAACTTATGTGGCGATATCATCAAGCAAAGAAAAAAAAATATTTTAATATAATTTCATTATTATAATATTCATTAATGGGTTATTTTTAGAACAAATTTATGAACACCTTCTTCCGCTCCTTTTTAATATTCCTACCAATTGTATTAAGACAATGGAGTCCATCGTTTATCAGTACAAGACAATAATTTAAATAAGTGAAAAATAAATGTTTTAACTGTAATAATATAGTACCTGAAGAAAATTGTTTCCTTTCCTTTCAAAGTATTTTATTGTAGGCCTTGAAGTAAAATAACCGGTCCAATAACTGTGAGGATCTGATGCATAAGGTAAGAAATCATCTGATTTAACTGAAAGTGTAACATTACTTTCAAATAGAGCTTTCAGGTAGCAAGATGGTGTAGAATACAATAAGTTTACATTTGAACCATTAATCTGCATTTCATTAATTGCTCTGAAATTAGTAAAAAAGTAAATGTGAAATATATATTAAAATTACTTATTAATTTAAAAGTATCAATTAATATTTCCAAGAATTCAAATGATTGACAAGATCCTGTGCAGGTTTTTATTTGCTAGGTGCTGCGAGTGTACTGATTATGATCCAGCCTATAAAACGATGGCTTTGTAAATGTATCTATTCTAAAGTTTGACTTTTCTTTACACCATGACTTTGTCATCTCCTACCACCAAAAATGCTGATGCTAAAAAGTATGAATCATTCAAACTTTGCTTAAACTCAACAAAATTGGACCAGAGACTCATACATCACTACTAAATTTTTTGTGAATAGGTTTTCTCATAAAATAACATTTGAGTGGTTTTAGATACTTCAAAGAATAACCTGCCGAAGATGACAAATATTAAGAAAATCAGTGAACATGCACAATACCAGAAACAATTGAGAAGATATATCAATCTGTGTCTTGTGAAGACAAGGCAGAAATCAGATACTGCATAACATGAAATCAGATATCATATGCCTGTTACAGGTATATTCCAACACAACTGGCTTTTAATTGAACATTAGATAAAGTGCAGTAGTGGTGATTATTCTTATTTCTTGAAAATTAACCAGTAACTCTGTAAAAAGTTGTGAATCTGGGGATTTATGATTAAGCATTCAAATGTTCTCAAGTTTGTTATGTGAACTTTCAATCAGCAATTTTAAACCTCAATACTGGAATGGGACTGCAAAATGAGGTCTTGTCAGGTTTGGTAGTACCAGTGACTGAGAATCAGACTACCAACTATCTATAAGGCCACCCTTCTCACCATTTAAAAAAACCTTTGACTGCCTTAAGGCTATGGTACTCAGACACCTATGCGTGTCTGATTATCTGAATCTTAAATGTTTGAAGGAGCCTGATTCTTGATATCAAAGTGAATTGGATGGCATGTGACTTGATACAGTACCAGAGGGCTAGGGGCATATAAATTCTGTTGTTTGTCTGTATTATTATAATCACAGTGGGATGCAGCAAGGGTGCACATTTAATGATCAAGTAATGAAACAATATTTGAATTTTTATAAATGAACATAAAAAATTGTTCTTAGAGAAAAAAAAGACAAGTCATATCAAGCAACATGTAAGGCATGTCTAATGAAAAGTTCAATTATGCCGTTATTAAAATAGACATGTCAATTAAATTGGTATTTGAATGGGCACGCAGGTTTTTTCTCAAAATATTGGTGACATTGATAAAGTACTGACTGATGCACCAAAGATTCCCGGCTGAATTTCTTGGCTTGGATTTCGAATTTTTTTCTATACCAACGCACAGTTTATCTTGTGTAAAAACAAATGAACTGATTTTGTAGATGTCATGTAACAAAAATAAAGTATTTAATGGAGAGCTGAAAGGATCTGATCTTTACTTTACTTTCTTCCTCATTAGAATATTGTAACTTAGTTTAAATTTAAACTTATAATCTTTTTTTCATTGTGACATTTGAATTTTAGAAGAGATTAGAAATCCAGCGTTCCTGAAATACACTTGTACTCGTATTTATGATTATTAAGTAGCTAGAAAACTGAATGTTAAGCACTCAGAAAATTCAATAGTACAGTACACTATCACTGTAATTCATATCCAATAAATTACTTAGTATGCACTGGATCTGCTGGTTCATATGTAATCAGCATGAACCTACCAAGGGTCCGACTTACAGAACCCAAACTGAAGAAGAAGGATCAAAGATAAGGAACAAAGGAAAGTGGTGCGAAAGGTGGCCTTGTAGATAGACATATAGATTTTTTTGTTTATTTGGCACAAAAAAAAAAACAGTTCCCCTAAGCAACAGCTCAGGATTCCAAATAAGTGCCCATCCAAAGCAATAAAATTAAAAAGACTTAGAAGCTTATTTTACTAATCAATGATTTTGTATTGACAATTTTACATATATAAATATTTTGACAAAAACTGATTTTCCAGAGAAATTAGAAGTTAAAGGTCTCTCACCCATACCTAGAACTGTGTGGAATACAGAAGTACCTAACTCAACTATAAACCAATAAATCATGCTCCTCAGTTAAGGGTTTACTTACTTACAGTAACTGAACTACTCATATTGTTTATAAAAAGAATGTTATAATTGTAATTTCAAGAAGCTTATATAAATGATAAATTAAACTGTGATTCATTAATTAGCGATCTGAGTATAACATTTTTAATCATGCATACAATAGTGTGCAAATTTATTCGAACACAGGAAATTTTTAGTTTATTTCTATGTTGTGATTACACTGATTGACCACATCCATTCTTTAAGTTGTGTTTGTAATTTGAGATTATTATTCTTTTGTTATCTGGCAATTTTCAAGTTATAAATAGTGTTTTGTGAAAGTTTCTTTAATTTTTATTACGGAATCATATTTTGATATTTTTTATTCTGTGTCTTGTATATAATTGTATAATAATGGATATAACTGCAAGAAAGTATTTAAAAATTGTTCCTCTTTTTGAGATACCAGCATAATACAACAAATGGCTTCTGAGTTTGGTGTTGGACTAGGGACAATGAATGCTATTTTAAAACAATTTAAAGAAACTTAAATGGTTCTTGAAATAGTGTTTTAAACTTTTTCAGCTAATCATAACTGTGTGAAATTCAGTGAAACCTTTTCATTATCTTTTACTTGATGTACACATGCTTCACACAAATGTAATTGTCATTGTATTTCTTGTTATTGAGCATTTTATGCAATCTTTTATTGTTTTCTTGATGTTCTACTTTATTAATGGATAATTGGTTTTTTTAATAATCTGGCAGTATTTTTGTTATAATAAGTATTTTTTTTTATTATTAGGATTTTTATTATAGGGTTGTTTTCTGTGTTTTTCTGTTTAGCAATCTATAATTTTATTTATATTCCTTATATTAAAAACATTCCTTATTTTCACACATTTTTTGATGTTAAATTCATTTGTTAATTCATTATTGCCATTTATTCAATTTAAACCTTCATTTATAGTATTCTAAGCTTCAATATGGTGAGGATGTGCTGAAATATTGTTTACTTTTGTGCGATTAAACTACTGATTTTCTGTAAAATCACCTATTTTTCAATTTTTTATGTTTGTATATATTCTTTGTAAATAACTTTAAAAAAAAAATATTTTGTTATTTTTTAGTTTCAAATGTGTATAGTATATCCTTATGAATGTTGAGATTTTTTTTTACAAATTATTTCATGCATTTGTACTAAATTTGCATATTTACATAAACATTGATTCAAAAAGTTTCTATTTACAACAGAAATTTGGAAAAAATATTTTCAGCAGCATGTTTATATAGAAAAAAAAACTTTTTGACATTTTTTTATATATATTTTTTTCTTTATTTTAATTTGTATATACTCTTGAAGCATATCTATTTCCTGATGAGAACTCTGTTGTATATTTTTGTATGCAGAGTGTTGCAAAAAAATGGAAATAATTTTGGTATATGTTCTACTGAAGAAAAAAAAAATCATAAATAGGTCCAGAAATTCTTTGTTTTTTTAGGAAAGTGTAGAGAAAATGTTTTCCCTGATTTTTGTTCTCATGGTTAAATATACTATAATGAAATGAAATTCTTTAGCTCAAAAAAATTTTTAAGTGATAACTTAGGCCTTATTTTATGTCCTAAGGATTTCTGTAAAGCCTTTATTTTAAACTGAGTGATATGTCTTGCTAGGCAATACATTAAAATAAATAATTTCTGGATATGTTTATAAGAATTTTTTAATTTATTTTCATAAGTAGAATATATCCTGATTCCTTTTTCTTCATGCAATATCATATTTTAAATATATATATATATATATAAAATGTATGGACAAAGAAGCAATATAGTTAATACAAACGTGGTAATAAATGAATAATACAATAACACAGTAAGATACCTTATCATTTTATCCATATTTTTGTACCAGATATTAGCATCCTGATAAGTGAAATCTCCTCCCATTGTAATTAAAACATTTTTGGATATGTAACTATGAGATTGAAGTTCTACAAATGCTAGAAACTGAGTTACCTAATTTAAAATAAAACAAGAAATAATTTAGGAATATGTTGTCATACAATTTTAAGAAAAAAAGATCAAGCTAGGTTCTAATTATAAAAACCTACATTCTGATACTCATCCTTTTATAAGTGTATAATTAATCACATAATCTTTAAGCTTATCTTATGTGATGGGAATATCATATGGAAATATTGGATCATATCAAAAATATTACTCCTGAGCTAAATTTAAAATCATAACTTTCTGGATAAAAGCAGACATAATACTATTACAAAGTGAAAGTGTATTATTGAAGAATTTGACTAGTTAAATTAATACAATTATTATTTAATTTATGGAAGTTTTATATAGTTTTATAAAATGATGGATCTTGAGAAATATGAGGCAACTATAAGGAGACCAAAGCTGAATGGAAAACTGCTGTAAGAGGTAGGCAAGTTTGTTAGTTTCATGTTCAGGAAATTTTCTTAAAGAAAGGACAATAAGAAAAGGAAGCAAGTACAAAAAGGGTAGAAATAAAGTTGCTTCTTCCAGAAAAAAAACAATTGGGTTAAAGAAGTTTCACTGTATTGCAAGAAAGCAATGTGTAGTACTTACCTAAATATTAACCTTATAGCAGGAGTCAAACGAGGAAAGATTATGAGTACTGTTCAGGTTGTTAATATAAAATTTAAGAGGAAAATTTCAGGGACACTAAAAAGAGGTAGAAGAAAGGATAAAGAATGGCATAATAAAAGGACAGGTGAAGTGATAACTTGTTAAAGATATTTTGAAGGATGAAACTACAATTTTAAATGTATTAAAAGAATAGAAAAATTAAAAACTCTTAAAAATAAGAAAAATAAATTTAAGACTGTTAGCTGTAAATCTGCAACATGCCTTAGAGATCAATGGTGTGAATGATCATATCAGGATAGTTTAAAATAGATTAATGAGAACTGGAAGAAGGACATGCAAACCAAACAAAAAACAAAAATCATATTTAACACTGATCATCATGAAGAATAATTTTAATGGGTCAAATGTAAGAAAAGTGGCTTTTTAATATTGGAAGACAGTGATTGTTATCCATGTAGTCTTTCTTGGAATAAAAGTGTGTTTCTTTTTTTAAGAACAATCATAATATAATGAATTGTCACTTTGAATAAAGACCATTTACTTTAATTTCCAGTCAAAGTAATGTTCTTTAGAAAATATAAATTAAAAGTATTTAATTAGCTCGGTAACAGAGATACTAACCAATATAACACTTGTAGCCAATAAAAAGAAAATACATAGTAACCTTGATTGCGTAATAAAAACTAATCCAACCCATGCCAAAATGAATGAATGAACTTATAAAACAGTGAATATAGTAAATAAATGTGAATATACTGTAAATACAGTATGATCAGTATTAAGATTATTATATTGAATTTGTATGTTGCCTAACTATCTTTAAATATTAAAAAAAATTGGGCTGAAAACCTAATTTCACTCTGTGTGGGCATTCTACTGTAAGGATCGAGCTGATTTTTTTTTATTCTGCTCAGAATGACCAAATATATATCAACAAGACTCATTAAACCCCAAATTTAAGTCTCCTCTGAAAATTCCTCAACAGATCCTCATTTATTACTTAACTGAAGATCTTCCAAGATTATTACTACAGGAAAATCACTTCCAAGGTCTACTGATACTTGATGACATATCTGTATGCCATTCTGAGCAAAATAAAAAAAACATCAGCGTGTTCAATTCAGTAAAAAGTCTGGACAGACTGGAATAGGTTTTGAGCTTGCATTTTACTTGTGTTAGGAAAGGAAATAAAAAAATAAGGGGATTGGGGTAAGATGTGTTATAAATGAAATAGGTTTTTAGCTGATTTTTAAAAAAATATATAACATTACTTTTTAATAATAAAGCTGTGGAGCAGCAAGAGCTGTAACTATTAATAATTAATATACTCATATTCAAATTAATTTTTCCACTACTGTTGAAATTTTCAAAATCTATAAAAAAATAATTTTTTTTTAAGACAAAGTGAATGAACAGAAAAAAGAATTCTAATGATAACAAAAATAGGTAAGATATTGTAATTAATAAATCTGTTGCACATTCCATTCAAGCAAAAGATGTTATCTGCAAAGCTTCAAACATTAAAATGATTATGATGATGTACGATTAAAGAAAGAACACATTAAAGAAAGAACATTGGGTTGATTAACAACAACCCAATTGAAATGCTTGATCAGTCAAATCTAGTTTTATTCTTAAAACAGTTGATGAAATATTAGCGGTACCTTATTAATTTATCCATATTTTTAAACCATACATTTGCATTTTGGTAATTAAAATCATCTCCCATCGTCACAATTAAATGATTAGTTGTATAGCTTATCTTTTGCTGATGTATATATTCTAGAAATTTAGATACCTGCAATTTAATTACATAATTGAAATAAAAAATATATTCTATTTAGCTTGCAATATTTAAAAGTAATACATTTTTATTTATCTATTTCTTTGTATATGATAGATTATTACACACTAATGAATTGTAAATACTATTGTGTATAATATTTTCACAGACACTACTACTATGTTGAAATTTTTATTTCAGTTATATTAGTCAGCTATCCTTGTATTCTCTCATTCACATATACAGATGTGTAGTAGCATACACAAATCTCTCAGAGAGAATATTATTAATTAATTATTTATTTATTCTATCACAGTGACAGATTGTAGTGTAACATCTTTTTATTACAATGAGTAAACATTCTGAAATTCAAACTATTGCACCGACCATTGAAAAATAACTTTCAGAATTATTACTTTAGGATAAATACAAGAAAATTAGAACACAAGTTGTATCTAGGAATCAGACCATTTTTCGACCAGGATCTTATCAACTGGAATCTTAGTTACAAATGTTCGGTAAAAATGAAACCAAATCAAAACAATCCTTTATCTATTGGAAGGAAGAGAATGGCTGCAAATGGCTTCTGTTACAAAAAGGGCTGCTAAGAAATCCTTCATCCTAGGTTTACAAGGTGAATAAAATAAGAAGCTAAATTGTAGGAACTGAAAGGAAATTTCATAGAAAAGCAAGGATCTAGTCAGAGGAAATCAAATATTGCAGTAAATATAAATGGAATAAATATCACTTATTCCACTTATACTCATTCCAGAATATGTACAGGAAACCAGAAAGCTAGTTTAGGTTGAGTTGTTCTGACACATTTTTATTAAGTTTTCTAACAAAGTGAATAATGTTAACACCTAAAATAGTGATAATATGTTACACCTTTAAAAATTAAATCTTAAACATTTGTATGAATGGATGTTTATGAATGGCAAGTATGGACAGTTTAACAATAGATTGTAAGAATATAACACAAATGCTTTCATAATTATCCAAATTATTTGAAAAATTGGTTAAATTGTAAAATCTTTCCAGTGAACTGGAATTGCATTCGAGTCCCACAAAAGCTAACGCTTTTTTATTTTTATTAATAAATCATAAAAATGAATAAGTGAATTTGATGACTCAAATTTGTGAAGCAATTGATTTAACTTAAAAGTATTAACAAATAATATCAACCCTGTTTGACAGCTGTTGTTTCTTTGTAATATAATCCTTGATTTATGTAAATGAACATCGAGGTTCAAAATAGTGTCAATTCCAATTTTTCTTTACCTAAATAATTTCTATTTACTCTTTTATTATTCAATGCATAAAACTAAATCATTTGTTTATAATTAAATTATTTATTTTATTTAAAATAATTTCCTTTTTAAAGTACTTAAAAGTTGAGATTCTTGCATCTATTTAGTAATAAATAATAAGTGTAAGAAAGGTCAATATAATATGGCACTAACATGCTGAAATAATTGAAGAAAAGGAAATAGCACTGGTCACAAAAAAAAAAAACATAAAAAATTCCTCATGTGTATTAATAACAACAAAAGTTTGGTGAAAACATATTAAAATTATTGATACTGAAGACTGAAAATCATAATATGCTACACAGACACATGCAAGACAGAAAACATCTTTTTAAAAACTAATCATTCTGCTTTGACAAATTTCAGCAAGCCCCATCCTAAAATACATAAAGATTTAAAGTAAAGATTGATTAATAGTGACTGGTAGAAACCAGTTTTAATAGTTTCCATACTAAAAGGAGAACGTCAGACAATTTGATACTGTAACCCAAACATAGAACACTAATGCCCCATTCTAAATTGAAAAATACAAGCTTGTTGTTAGATGTGTTAATAATGACCATAACAACATAATTAAATTTAAAAAAAATGTATTTTTAAAGAAAAAAGACAGCATGCTGTAAAAAATGGACTTATTTTTTTGGAATTATAAGAATCTTTGAGATGAAGAAACAACTAGCATGTAAGTAAAAATAAAGCAATAAAGAAAACACATTTCTGTATCAAGAAATTTATATATATATATATATATATATATATATATATATATATATATTAGAATATCATGCATATGAAATTAAATTTGAGTAGTTGAATTTTTAAAGATGGAATTTAATGAAATTTGAGGCTACATAACTCGTGCTTATTACTGATACCTTATTAACTTATCCATATTTTTATACCATACACCAGCTTGTTGGTACTGAAAATCTTCTCCCATAGTTACAATAATTTGGTTACTGGAATAAAACTTGCTTTGATTTTTCATATATTGAAGAAAATCATTAACCTGCAATGTTAATTTGATTTATAAAACTCCTATTCATAATTAAAACCTAATCATTCGCGTTATTTAGAAAAAAATTATGTGATCAGTTTATTATTCACTTTTGATTCATATCAAAAGTGAGTGGGGAAAGAAGGATTATGATCAGTGGATTACTGCCATCTGCAAAGAGATTTGGGGTGTATATTTTGTAAATGATAATCAACTCTATTTTTCTATTTATTGCAAGCATACAATACAGGGTTATCATAAAAAAAACAGGGGTTTTACTTGATAGATCAAGACATGAGGAATATTTTGAAAAATGATATTGGTAGGACTGAAAGCCTTCACCTGAAAAGTATATCTAGCCACTATTTTAACCACTGCACTGTTTTTTGTTGCTGAGGTATGTTTTTTTGTTTACTGTGATTTCTATTCAAGTAAAAGCAGTGTGCTTTATGACATGTTGAATGGAAGTTAGTAATTTAGTTCAACGAATACTTTGACTTACATATTAAAAGGAGCTGTTACATAAAAAGAACATACGATGCTACTTCAATTAGTTCAAAGAAAGAGAAAATGTTCTCAAACAGAATTTGCTCAGTTCATAAATATCAGAAGAAAGGGTTTAATGAATTAGAAACCTGCAACCAGAGGTTCTAATAACTTCATTTATTGTCAAAGCCTTGAGTTACAAATTCCAAAAATAACCATTCATAATATTCTATGTAAAAGGCAATGTCAAAGACCATGTAAAAGGTAAAAATATGTCATAGTAACATGTATGTATACAAAGTTCAACTACTACAAGAAGTAAAATGATCTCATACAGAAAATATTTTCAGTTGTTATTGAAATATTAAACAAAACTGGTGATAATGAATCATTTTTAAATGGGTAATTTTTACGGATGTGTTAATAGATACAACTCACTAATATGGGGATCTGAAAACTGAAATGTAATTTTTAAGAAAGCATGCAACAACCCTAAAGTTAATGTATGGTGTGGTTTAATGTTAAATTTTACAACTGGGCCTTTTTTCTTGGCTGAAAAGACAATGAAAATATTCATCTTGATGTGTTAAATGGCTGTCGCTTTCCTCAATCAAATGAAATCAAAAATGAATTTATTTCCAAAAAGATGGTGCACCCGTGGACTTTAATTGATTTATTAGCAAAACTTTGAATGAAAAATTTACAGATAGGTGGATAAACTGAGAAGGCACTATATTCTTGTCTCCAAGAAGCCCAGATCTAACCACTGCAATTTTTTTTGTGGGGATACTTTAGATCTAAATCATTGAAAGGAAAGAATTATGGAAATAATTTCAATCATAACAGAAGGTATGTTACATTGTGTGGACTAGAATTGAATTTCAATTGGGCATTTTCTGAAGAATGAAATGTGCACAAATTTATTGATTATAAAACAAAATTACTTGAGATGTTGAATTTTATAAATAACTAGTAGACCTGTCGCGGCTTCGCCCGCTCTATATGGTTACTTGCGTTTCCCGTTGTGATCAGGGATGTTTAACCAGTAAAGGCTTGCTTCACTTTTTTTTTACCTCCAGGACCATCGTTAAGTATTACTTCAGAGGATGAGAGGAATGACAATTTTTGTTGCATGTGAAAATGCCATGCCTGACGGGATTCGAACCCAGGACCCCCGGATGAAAGACCGAGACGCTACTACTCCTATTTAGACAGTTATTTAACAATCTATATCTCTCGATATCATCTATATCAATAGTTGTCTATGTCAATATCGACTTCCTTAGACATTTATTATACGATTAATTTTTTCTAAATAACTCACCCCGTCAAAAAGATTATCTATCATTCATCTCATTTTCTGAAGCAATACCAAACGGTGGTCCCGGTGGTAAAAAAACAGGAAAAAATATCTCAACCCCAGCGCCACCTAGCGGGTCCATATTTCTCCAAAATATTTCTTTTCACGTAACTAATATATATGTTCTGAATATGATCCAAATCGGACAATAAATACAATTTTTCAAAATATCTCGACCCAGCGCTATCTGGCGAGTCCAAACTAATTCAAAAACCTTCGTCGGCGTATGCACAACTCACCAAAGTTTCATCACAATTGGATTAACGGTTTAGGAAGGCATAAGAGACATACATACAGACAAACATTCATTTTTTGTATATATAGATGTAACTATAAATATTTTTGTTTAATTCATACCTTAAACCCCATTATTCTTTTATAGGTTTTGTAACTTAATTATTTACATCACAATCATTTAATCATATTAACATATTGTGAATTTTATGATTACATAAAATTCTGTGACATTACTTCAGATTAAATTTAAAATTAAGTGACATCAAGTATACAAACAAGTACTTAGTTAACATTAAGTAGTCTGAATTGCATTTTTTTTCTTAATTACTAATTAGAAATTACCAACATAATTTACATATTAGCTTCTTTTATATCAACTTCTTAATCTTATGTATTAAAGTTTATAATAATTAGAAGCTTTTTTGCAGTAATTATAAGCTTTTTTTATTCTTTATAAAGTCAGTAACTTCAGGTAACTGAATATTTTGAGTAAGTAAGGTAACTTTGTACTAAGTATCCTTACAATAATAAAGCTATTGTTCTTTAATGACTATCTAAACAGATTATTTCAACTTATTTTTTTTAACCTAATTCATTAACTATTTAGTTAAGATATCATCAGTGAATAGTGTCACTATTTTACCTTTATCATCAACCAGAATATTACTGGTATTTTTTTGTCAGCAAAAACACATTAGGAATGTGTTTTAAAAGCATATCAGATTTAAATACTATCTGTTCCTTTAGTATACTGTTGTGCATTTGTATATTAATTAATATTAATATATAGTTATTTATTGTGCATCCATAGATTACTTAGAATATTGGTAATGGTGGTAGAGTTGGATATTAAGTTGGTTGATAAATGTTGGCTCTATTTTTTATAATCCTATGTAGAAAATTATTAAGCTAAAACAATTTAATTTATAAATTACAGGGGCATTTTGTCTGTTGGTAATTACATTTTGCATGAGAGATGTTTTGTGCACTCTTTTTTGTTCTAAGTATGCAAAGGTTCAAAGAAAATAGACAAATTAATAAAAATTGGGTATAGTCTAGTTTTCAGAATAAATACATAATATTATAACTCTAAACATTTACTGATATGCATATTTACTACGTTTTCATAAATAACTGGTCATAAAAAGAACAGAAAGTGTAGCTTTTATTTGTATATTGTAAGAAAAGATGAAAGACTACGTTTATTTTCAATTTTTAATTTTTACATGGAAGAAGCAATAGATTTACTGAAGATCAGTAAAAAAATGAAAACAATATAATCTAATATTTATGGCTTAGGTAAATAAAGTGGCTTAAAAAAGGAAAATAATATAATGTAATATTTAAGGTTTAGGTAAATAAAGTGGGTTCAAACTTTTGTAAAATGCACCTAAAAAGTTTATATAAATTTAAAATATTCAATTTTTGTCCTCTTTATAACAGAGTTTTCCAAAAAAGGATATACTTTATTCTATACAAAGAATTTATTTGTAATATGCTATGATTACAGTAAACATATTTTGCTTCTAAACTGTATTAAATTGAATACAGGGTTTCTAAATCTTATGTCAAGGCGCTTTCAGTTATTTTTGGGTCTATATTGAGTGATTCAAGGTGCTGTTACTGGCACTATTCACCCTGCTCTCACTGACATTATCGCAGGAGATTTTTCCTTCTGAGCTTGAAAGAAATGTAAACAAGATATGGTTATTATATTTTTTACATTTTATTTTTTTTTTAACTATTAAAGGTATGTTGTCTGTTCATTTAGTACATTACTACAGTGTGTTAGTATATTATAAAATGTTTAAATATGCTTAAGGTGAATCCTTTTTTCAATACAGAATAAGAAGGTTGTTGAAATGTTGGTAAATTTTTGATTTGCAGATATGAGATAGTTGGCAGATTTTTTACTCATGGTGCTTTGGAAGGCTTTCAAGTGTTACATTTTTTGTAACTTTGTTTAAAGTAGTGTTCCATTTGAATTACATAGAATATTATGCACTGGTAACAGTTCAGTTTAAAAATTCCAAGGAATTTTGGGTTTGATATTTAGTGATAGTATTCTGTCTTTTATTTTTCTGTATATTTTATTTTATTTAAGTCTATTTTATTTATTTATTTATATTTATTTTATTTTTCTGGACAAGGGAAGCAATTTTAGGCCTCAGATTAATAGTAGAAGGAAGATTAAAGAAAAACAAACCAACATACTTGGCATTTATAGACCTAGAAAAGGCATTTGATAACGTAGACTGGAATAAAATGTTCAGCATTTAAAAAAAATTGGTTCAAATACAGAGAAATACAAAAAAAGGTTCAAATAGAGAGATAAAAATTGCTAACATTTACAGGAACAAAACAACAACAGTAATAATTGAAGAACATAAGAAAGAAGGCGTAATAAGAAAGAGAGTCCGACAAGGATGTTCCCTATCCCCATTACTTTTTAATGTTTACATAGAACTAGCAGCTAATGATATTAAAGAACAATTTAGATTCGGAGTAACAGTAGTAGGTGAAAAGATAAAAATGATACGATTTGCTGATGATATAGTAATTTTAGCTGAGAGTAAAAGGGATTTAGAAGAAACAATGAATGGCATGGAAGAAGTCCTACGCAAGAACTACTGCATGAAAATAAATAAGAACAAAACGAAAGTAATGAAATGTAGTAGAAATAACAAAGATGGACCACTGAATGTGAAAATAGGAGGAGAAAAGATTATGGAAGTAGAGGAATTTTGTTAATTGGGAAGTAGAATTACTAAAGATGGACAAAGCAGGAGCGATATAAAATGCTGAATAGTACAAGCAAAATGAGCCTTCAGTCAGAAATATAATTTGTTTACATCAAAAATTAACTTAAATGTCAGGAAAAGATTGTTGAAAGTATATGTTTGGAGCGTTGCTTTATATGGAAGTGAAACTTGAACAATTGGAGTACCTGAAAAGAAAAGATTAGAAACTTTAAAAATGTGGTGCTATAGGAGAATGTTAAAAATCAGATGGGTGGATAAAGTGACAAATCAAGAGGTGTTACGGCAATAGATGAAGAAAGAAGCATTTGGAAAAATATAGCTAAAAGAAGAGACAGACTTATAGGCCACATATTAAGGCATCCTGGAATAGTCGCTTTAATAGTGGAGGGACAGGTAGAAGGAAAAAATCGTGCAGGCATGCAACGTTTGGAATATGTAAAACAAATTGTTAGGGATGTAGGTTGTAGGGGGTATACCGAAATGAAACGACTAGCACTAGATAGGGAATCTTGGAGAACTGCATCAAATCAGTCAAATGTCTGAAGACAAAAGAAAAATTTTTCTGTATTTATTAGTATTAGTGAACACATTTCTGAACTAATATTCATTAACTAACTAATATTAATTAGTATTAGTATTTTTACTGAAATAGTATTATTTGTATTATCAGTATTTTTTATTAGTATTTTTTTTTTGAAATCCACAAAACACTGAAAAATAATATCCTGATATGTTTTGTGAGCTGTAGGAAGAGAACAAACACACCAATCACTGAAAATGACCACATACATGAATGCTTAAAGAATTAAGACCTATGTTTTAATAATTCTGCAATTTAATTAATTTGGTTCGATTTTTTTTGTCTAAAACGTTGGTAGTGCTAAATAGTTTTCATTATTAACCATCATGGGCAAAACATATCAAATATTACATCTCATTGGTATCTTGAAAGGTACATGAGTTATATGTAAAAACTATTTGATTGAATCAAAAATCTTCCATTTATGAATTTGGAAGAAATTTCTGTCATTTTTTTGTTGATTTTAATTACTATACTTGATGAGAATTGTTTATAAGCTGGTGAAACTATCTTTAAAGAAATCTACGTTGACGTAATGTAAAATTAAACTGAATTAATTCTTCTTTCCAATTTGAAGATACTTTATCATAATATGTTTAAATATAAATAAGTTGTAAAACAAATTGTTAAAATTTTATTGGAAACATCATTAGTAAAAATCAGATTACAGTATTAGTCACTGATTCGGAAAAATAATGTTAACAAATATTGATGTGAGTAGAATAATATTTGTAGTGAAAGTTTCAAAAATCCCTGTTTTTTTTTTTTTTTTACTGATTTATTTTACTATTCTGTTTTTATCTATCACTGATACTATTATTTATCAATAAATTCTGAACAAATATTTTTAAAAAGTCTATTTTTTTATGTTAAAATTAAATTAATTCATTTCCTTCTTTTAGAAAGAAGGAAATTAATAAATAAATAAATTTGATATTGCTCTGTTAAAAAAAAAATCTGTTAATGTAGTAAACATAATTGGTTCATTTTTATATTTTGGCAATGTATTTTAGTTATTTTTTTATACTTTTTTGTTAAAATAAGTTAATAAATATTAGTTCAGTAGATACTGAAAATAAGAGAAAAATAATATTTTAAAATTAGAAAATTTTGTTCACAAATTTTCAGCACTTTTATAAAAAAGAATATAATTTTCAATGAAATATGAAATACATATTAATAATAATTAAAGAAATAAATCAAGACAGCAAAGAAAACATACATAAATATAAACTTAATTAATGTTTAGTAAATTAAAAATAAAATATTTTCCTAATTATAAATACTATTCAACAACTGAAGAGTAAATGTATTAAAAATGAAATAAATAATAACTGATAAGCTTGAAAAACAAATTAGTATGATAATATATTTAAAACAAAACAACAAATTTCATACCGACTTATGATATAATATTTTAATTAAATGTAATATTAAAATTAAGAAAATAGCTTTGCGAAAAAATGTTTTATGCATTTACTTACCCTGGAGTCAAGGTTATAAGCAAAAGAATTCTTATCATCAATAATTGGTTCATCATCACATAGGATATCAAAACAGAAACCTGGTGGAGGGCTGTATGTGTTGTATAAAATACCTGTGAATATATCAGCAGACAATCCTGTAATGATAAAAATGCTTTATTTTTATTATTATAATCCTGAACATGCTACATATACATTTTATTAAGTAAGATGAGGTGGATGAAACCATACATGAAAAGATGACAAAACCTTTTACAAGAAGCCTTTTTACAATAAAACCAGATTAGCTCATGTAGAAGCTAATATGCTAATGACTACACTAATTGATAAGCTAATGATAATGTTGTGTATTTCAGTTAAAAAAGGATATTGAGAGATAGCACATAAAAGAATTTCTTATAAATACAATTTATTATTCTTAAGTAAATTATACAAAATAGCAATTCAAATTAAATACAAAATTAATTTAATAATAATTAAATAATAAATGCCAAATTACTAAAAACCTTAAAATAACTAATAGAAATTATTATTGAATTAACAGTAAGATAACAATAGAAAAATCAACGATTCACTCAATGCAAGTATCACTTTTATTTTTTATAAAAGAATTGCCTTACACTTTATAAATGAAGAGAGTAATGTCGCTTTCACTCCTGCCCACAAATAACTCACCAAACAGCTACTCTTTTCAACCACTGTCTAAAATTGAATACTCATGACGCACTCTTCACTCATTTGTCAAACACTACTCGGCACTCTGTAATCACTTTTACTGCACACTGAACAGATCTTAAACTTGTCCTCCACTGGTCCCTGCCAGTATTTATACCTCTTGACCTGCATTACCAGTAGCCGACTAATCCTCTTGATCATTCAAGCATAATAATTTGTATTGTTCACATCTTCTATGCTTTTGTATAAGTCCTTTCTAGAAAAAAATCCCTTGACATTTCTTCTAGATTCTTCTTCTTCATTTTCTCTCTTTCTTCCTTCTGGAAGCTGCTGTACCGATTATGATATGTTTCTTAGGAATATATGTATAAATACATATACAAACATGTACAAAATTTTTATTGTATTGATAATAATAAATTAACCATTTACGTAGATTAGTAAAACAGAACTCACTGAAGGAGAAACATTTTTTAGTTTTGTTTTTTTATTATTGATGTTATTATTTAATTATTGTATGCTTTTTTTATACTGAGGTTGGGAATCCTATTATGGACACTTGGCATCACTTAGCATCAAGGTATCACTGACTCTCTTCCTTTCCTAGCATCTATTTGGGCTCATAATTTCAAAATTACAACAATGGCCCATCCTGACCCTACAGGGAAAGACACCCACCTTGTGATGATCCCGGTTGTCACAATACCCCATCTGTTCATAGCCATAATGGACGTTAGCGAAGATCATCTTCTAGACCCTCAATACCTAATTACATACTTCAGTCATCAGTACAGACTGTATTAAGATGGCATTGATGTAAATGCTTCGAAAGACGTTGGTATTAAAGTCCAAGTCCATTGGTGTTAAAACCCATCAACAAACAAAAGATATTTTTCAAACTCACAAACAAAATCAAAAAACTGATAACCAATAAAAATTTACAAATTGAGCTATAACAAAACATTAAGCTCATACCTCAAAAACTGTTTGCAACATCACAATTGTGATCTTCTATGCTAAAGCAACCAAAATTACCAAGCACTACAAACAAAAAAAAAACAACTGAATACAATTACTGAATGTACCTACTCTGGTGGAAAAGCACCCAAATGTTCCTAGCCACCCAGGCTACTATTCTACAATTAACACCTTCTGCAGTCCTTTGAGTGCCAAAAACCTTAAAAATCTTACAACAATGCACCACTCATCTCTAAGTCCAGTTAGTCTGCAGATTCAGACCCAAATCAGTACTTTCAAGCTCTCTTCTGACATCCTCTACACGCCTAAACTCATATTTTGTGCAGATGTACAGCACATGATATGCATCATCAGATAATCATTGAGAACACTGTCCCAAGTCAATCAAACTAAATCAAATCAGCCTGTCCTGAAATGAACTGAGTCACATGCCAGTTTGAGGAGATCCATGAGGCGACTCTGGAAAGAGGCTGTGCATATACTGCCCATCTGCCAGTTCGACTGCTTGCTAGCTCTCGACCGAAGTGAACATTATTTTTTTGAGATCCTCAGGCATGAATCTGACTATTTTCAGCTTGGTCACCATGTGTTCCTCTCTGAGATGAATTTCAGACATTCAAAAAATACACGGTATGCAGTTTCCTCGACGTCCTTGCAACTGGGGCAGATATTTAAGTGGTCCAGTCCAAATCTGAATAAGTATGCCCTGAACCCCTTCTCTGCCCAGATAACAAACAAATTGCTCAGATCATAGTTCATGTCACCATGTCTCCAAGACATCCATTTGGTTACATCACTGATTAGTTGGTGAGTACAGTGTCCTTTTCCTGCGTCATTCCAGCATCACTGCCATTCTTCAATGTGGGCTGCCCTGACCTGCAAAGCCTCATGGTACCAGTCTTTGGGTGATCTGTCCACTTCCCAGTCTTTTTCTCACAATAATAAGCAAGTCAATGGGCATCTAACGCACCAGAACCTCAGCTGTACCCTTGGAAACTGTCCTGGCCAACCTTAATTCTCTCCTTCTGGACAAGCACTGTGACAAAGGCAGACGTCAAATTGATATAGCCAAACTCGTGTGACCTCTTATCCCCCTTTGATGGTCACAAGTTGAAATCCCTCTGGTCGAGCATTAAGCACGGCCTACAGGTCAGTTCTGAATCATCAACTATACGTCATGTAAACTGCAGATTACAGATCCGCGTCTATCTGGAGGTCACTGATCCTCAACGCCGACGTAATGTCCTTTAGAGCAGCCGAGGTAGCTTTTCTGCAGTTGTCTGTTTCCTCTTTCCCTCTTGATTTCTGATCTCCAGGTTCTTTCAAGACGCTTTGTGTATAGACAATATCTAAGCTGAAAAACCAGCGTTGGCCACACCGGACTTAACTACCTGAAAAAGCTCAGCATATGTGGCCTTTCCTATGACCCTTGAAGTCTAAGATTTCAGCCCGTCAGAAGGCCTGGCTTCAATGTGAAGCACAGGGGGAGATTTCTCTCCTGATATTTATATGCTATATGAAAAACAATAATAGATATTTTACTGAAATAATGTTATTAAGATTTACATTATTCCTCTACTGTCAAAATTGTATTTTTAATTCTATAATATAAAGCACCTAGTATAGAATATTAATTCAAGACCTATCTTACCTTAATTTTGTCATGAAAGTTCTTTTGCGGAATACCGCTCCTCAGTGATGATTGAATTAAATTGCACATTAAAAGTTAAAAATATTAAAATAAACTCTGTAAATTGTGTAATGTTTATTAAATTACTGTAATCTTAAAATGAAAATTACATATTAATTTATTATGTTTTTTAATTATTAATTATTAATTAATAAATTGTTTTTTTTTTTTTTTTTTATCTAGAGAAAAAATGTTCTTAGGAAGGTCAGATTAAGTAAAGGTAACTTAATAATATAAACATCCCCTAATATTTAACTATTCCATATAAAATCACCTAAGTTATGAGGACTTCCTTGCCAAAGCATTTCAGTTCTTTTTTGTGTAAAACGATTTTGTTTGTCTTGATAATCAATACGACCAAGAAATAATCCATCAAATCCAAGTCGAGCCATTATTGAGGCAGTTTCTCTTGAATGACCAAATGGATCAATTTGCCAGCCAATTCTGGGTCTACCGCAACGACCAAAAGAATCATTCAGTTTCCTGAAAAAAAGACCATCATTATATTGCAGCCAGATTAACTTAAAAATGATAGTAATTACAGGAAATATTACTGTGAATAATTTGAATTCACAGGAAGCCAATCCTAATATTTTTTTAACAATTCAAACTTAAAAGTAAGTTTATTTCAAAAAACAGTAATACAAACATCAAACAATAATTTTGTATAAGCTAATTAAAATTCTTTTTTTAATTTCTGGAATATCACTCCACCTGCAAAATTCTTCAAAATGATGTTTTAATTAATTCTCATTCAGCAATGCAATCTGTCATGTCTGCCCATTATTCTATCAGGTAGTTTGTTGTTGAGCTTGGAGGCTCAGGCAAGCATTAAGTGTCATTTGGGACCATTCATGTTCACACTGATAAATTTTAGTAATGAGAGTGTGAAAAGCTGGAAAGATATTATTTTTTAGAGAAAGGTTTTGTTTTCAGTTAAAATGTAGATCTTTTCTAAAACAATGGTCAAACTAAATGATTGCATGTGTTTATTGTAACTTTTTCATTACCTTATTACATTTTGAAAGACAAATATGCTTATTTAAAAAGGATTTATTTCACGGTGTTAGTGTATTAAAATGCTATTAACATAAAGAGATTTAATTATAATTCTGTTTAAAAGTTTGTTTTGAAAACTTTACTAAATGAAATCAATGAACTTGAAGGTAAATTATGTATGGAATGAGGCAAGTACTAGTCTAAGCTAGATCCATTTCTGGAATGGCTGAGTATTGACATATTGTAAATACTGATGATTTGCTTTAGCAAAAAGTTTACATTAAAATTTATATTAAAAAATTATAATTACATTTTAAGTTTATATCTGTTAATATAGACATAACTAAAAGACACTTCACATAAGAAAACAAATAACATTTTACTATTTTATAAAAGAAGATAAGATTAACACAATAAAGTAAAATTAAAATAAAAGATTAACATTTAATCACATTTAAAAAACGTTACAATTATCTTACCAGTTAATTTATTAAATATTTTTTCAGTATGAGTTGTCACAGAATGTAAAATCAGCAAATTGATATGATTTATGATTAATTTTATTTATTCTTGTATTTTTCATATGAGTTAACTAAATTTTTCATTAAAAACAATAGATAATAAACATTTAGTAGGATTTAATCATATAACTGAACTGATGATGAATGATAAGAGAACACAAACATGAAAATATGCTTTAAAATAAATATACATATTAAAATTCACATCTACTACAGACATTAGTAGATGTATTTATGTGATGAAATAAATTACATAATTTCTTAAATAACTATTTAAATGAGACTACGAAAGAGATTACACTTCATGAAATCTTTTTAGGTACAGCTTATAGGTGTAGATACCCTTTTAGGTATGCTTCATGATACACTTTTTAAGCATCATGAGGTGATAAAATATCACTACAGAATCTCACAGTGATTTTGTATAACAGATGTAAAATAAGAAAATATCTTAGTTTAAAAAAGCAATCTTTATGAAAACTTTTTAAGCATGATTTCAAAAAATCATCTGAGTTTCTAAAAAAATATCAAAGTATTTGAGTATCCCACTGCCCTTAGTCGGAAAATAAATATTTCTAAAAATAATGATATACTCATTAATGGTTAACGTTTCTCACAAATTTGACATTAAAAAACATTAAAATAAAAAATAGTTCAAATACAGCCTTCATGAAAATAATATGCAAATGTTTATAATAAGACTTCTATTTGTTAATAAATTATCTTGTTTGGTTTTTTGTTTTTAGTGGTTGTTTTAGATATCACTCTCAGTTTAACAACAAGGGATGACAAAAAAAATGTTACATGTAAGTAAAATAATAATTTATGAAAACTTTTATGGCAAGCCAACTGATTAACCAGATTGGTAACTCAACTGATAAAATTTTTGAAACAGGAATTTCTAAACTTCTATGAAAAAGAAAAACATTAAAGATAATAGATATAAACTGATAATAATAATATTTATGATTTAATGAAAATATGTTTATTAGTAATGAAGAATTAGTACAGAAGAAAGAAAAACAGCACCAGGAAAAAGGTAATTTGGATCAATTAAAATTTCAGAAAATTACAAAAGTTACATAGAACGTAAGAGATACCTAATGATGTTATGTAAGTAGTCAAGTTATTCTTGAAACAGAAAGTGTTCTTGTGATTAAAAAAATTTATTTCAAAAGGAATAAAGGACTTAATATATTGACATATTAAGAATGAATATTAATGCAACATAATATAAATTTTTTTTTTCACAGTACAGAAAATAAAGAATTTTTTATTTTGTAATAAAATAGTTATATTTATGATGTCTGCAAAGAATCTGTTCATACTGTTTTGTCTATTTGTAAAGTATGATTTTTTATTCGATATTTCATAAATTTGCAGCTAAATATACTTTGGACTATTGTGACTGCAATTTATGTATTTAGCATAAGGTCTGTTAGTAAGGTATTTAACCTTGCTTTTTTCTTTTAGGAAGCATCCGTACTAGAGAGGCAGGGTTTAATCAATGGGTTTGCAAACTTTACTGTGCATGCATGATTTTTCTAGCCTTGTGAAAATGTGATAAGAAAGAGTGAATGGCCCTCCAAAATAAGACTTATTTGAATAATGAGAAAATATTAGGTAAAGTGCATTGTCACTAGGATCATACTTTGGAGGAGATAGGAGTAAAAAATAATTATGTGAGAAATTTTTGTTTTAATGTCCTAAAGTTTGGATTCCTTTAACAGAAGTTGTAAAATAAATAAATGTTGAAAGTGAACTATGCAATTATGGCAACATTGATAGGTTTAGATATTTTTATTTAAATAATTTTCAGAAAAAACTGCTAGCCAAATAGTTTTTATAGTACTCAAAACTACTTGTATATTAGGAATAGTTACTTGACAGTTATGTATATTTAATATATTAGAAAGCAGATTTTTTTTTGTAAATTAAATGATATAACATTGCACATCTACACTTGGCAAGATTTAGTAACTAAAAATAAATTTTTCAAAGAATTAAAAGAATAATAGAAACTACAACACTACCTATTTAAAATAAAAAAAAAAGAAGAAAGTAATATATTTCATTTAGTCATACCGAAATCCCCAAGTAAACTGATCAATTACTGATTGATAATTTGTATCAGCTTCATCATTCATTGACCATGCACCACCAATGAACTCTAACTGACCATTCCTGACTAACTTTCGAATTTTATGCTTTTGAAAGTCACTTTGTTCTTTCCACCACTTCCAAAAATATGCTGTCTCCACATAAATAAACCTGAAAATAAGATAAAGTTAGTAATAAATATAACAAAGAAAAATTTGTAATCTTATAAGTAGATGCAGACCTACACCTATTACCAATGTTCTTCTATAATCTATTGTAAGTACGAGGGTGGTCCAGAAAGTAACTTATGTTTCTGCCTAGCGTGGATATGGATGAGGTCGCCATCTTGGTGTTAAACTGTTTCTATACTCAGTATGCATCCAGCTGTTGTAGCGTGTGGACTGTGATTTTTCTGTTTTGTTTACTGTGAATTATTGAAATGTATGCTTCAATAGAAAATCCTGTGAGTTGTGAGGTGCATTGAGTGATTTGGTTTACTGACAAAAAACCTCAAACAATTGAAATTCATCTACAACTTTGTGAGGTGTACGGAGATGGAATAATGACTGAAGGTGGAGTGAGGCAGTGATTCAGTTTAAAAATGGCTGTACCAGTGTTCATGATGAGGATCGCAGTGGTCGGCCTAGCCTTGTGACTGATTAACTGACTTATCAAAATCAACAATAAAATTTGCGGAAATCGCTGCATTACGATTACAGAACTCTCGCTTCATTTCTTATAAATTTAACGAAGTTTACTGCATGAAACTATCAGGGAAGCTAAGTTATCACAAGTTTTGTGCAAGATGGGTGCCAAAAATCGAAGGTGGCAGATTTCTACACAGAAGGAATTGAATAGCTTGTGCATCGTATGCAAGATTTAATAACAAAAGAAAAAATAAATTTTTCAAAGAATTAAAATAGTAATAAAAACTACAATACTACCTGTTATTTAAAAAAAAAAGTAATATAATGTTTTATTTAGTCATACCGAAATCCCCAAATAAACTGATCAATTACTGATTGATAATTTGTATCAGCTTCATCATTCAATGACCATGCACCACAAAATAAACTCTAACTAACCATTCCTGACTAGCTTTGATGTTGTTACAACAGAACTTGTAAAATAAATAAATGTTGAAAGTGAACTATGCAATTATGGCAACGTTGGTAGGTTTAAATATTTTAAAATAATTTTCAGAAAAAACTAGTAGCCAAATGTTTTAAGCTATGTTTTTATACTAATCCAAACTACTATTATTTAAGATTGTCCCTTTCAAATGTATATAATAAAATTTATTTTTTTGTTTGGTTGGTTTTTCATTTCAAAAGTTACTTTCTGGACACCCTCGTATATACTATAATAATCTACTTCAAAATTATTTATAAACACGTAACACACTAATCCGGCATAAGCACATTACTTTCATCTCTTTCAATCAAATACTTTTTTGATACTGTTTTTTGACATGTGGCTACAATGGAACAGTAAAAGATATATCTATAAATTGTGACTAATTTACTATTTGCAACATTGATTTAAGCAGGAGTAAGCATTTATAAAATAGCTCTGACCAAACTCTTTATATATTCTCCTCTGTCATTTCCTCTCTTTACCTTACCTTGTATTCAGATGAAGGTCCTTAAGGAAATTCATTATTTAGATAATGGTTTGGTTCATTTAGGTTATTATTTGAAAGTAGATAAAATAAAGGAGAAAAATTCATAATTAGAGAAAATGAATAATTTCATAGTATTGTAAACATACAATCTTTGGTTATCAAACAATGAATTTAAAAAAAATTAAAAACCAGTTTAAAAAGATCAAGACTACTTCATCATTGCAAAAAAAATCTTATCTAATGTTCTTTACACTCCATGAGTAGCTTCTGAAGTTAATTTCAAGTTTCCATTTCATACCACTTCTAAGAAAATGTATTTCTTCTTAGGCCCTGCATAACAATTACAAAGATATTGAGTTTCTAAAATCCCTTCTTAATAGGCATCTGTATTTAAAATAAAGTTCAATTTCATAGAAAACGTTCAACTCCTAAATTCACCGAGAAATGTAGATGTGAAGTATATCAGACAGTCAGTCGATAATGGCTTTGATAAGTATTTATAAGGAAAAAAATTATAGCATATCAAATTTATAACATGTTATCAGGAAATTTCGTTAGTGTTGAGTCTTGAGTGACATAAGGAAATAAATTTTGAGATTTCTGTGACAGTAGGTCTCAAGTATTATGATATTTATAATGTACTAAGGTGAGTTTGAGGTGGTGCACAAAACTTTGGGTTGAAAATGTTATATAATATACTTATTTTGGATTTTACTATGTTTTCCGTAATTGGATCCATAGGTCCAGATCACTCTAAAATCAATTTTTGATAGGCATCTCTATTTAAAAAATACTTAACGAAATTTAAAAAAAATTGTTTTCATCCATGATTTTCAAAAGCATGGGCTAGTCAGATGAATACCCCATGCTACATGCTACTAGATGACTACAATGTCTCTTGGAGTAGTTAGGTGAGATACCTACATTGTCTTTTTACACTTAAATCAGCTACTACTAAAAACCTACTGTTTAAAGTGTTGAAGAAATTTTTGAAATCATCCTCAGTTAGTTTGAATCTAAGAGGAAAATAATCAGCCAATACTTGTGAAGAACCAAACCAGTTTATCATTGATGCATTGGTAACTACTGGTGATGAGCTATAGAGTTTTTTATTATTGCTTAACCTCCAAATGTGTGGCCATTGGTGGAACTTGTCTGATATACCATATAACCTACCATTTCAAAAATATTCATATGTATTTCTGAAATAAGTAATATGTCCAACTTTTGTAGTGTAATAAATATTTTAACTTCTTAGTCACATTGAGCCAGACTGTTAGCATTCCACAAACCTATTCATAGATTTCAAACCATTATTCTAGCTCAGCTTATCGGACATGTTATTTAGCATGCCTCTGATATCTTTTTCAGACAGTTTTGCTTGATTTTCTAAAAATTGTAATAGGATAAATTCTGGATAGATTGATTATAAGAATTTGAATCAGTTGAAAAGTGAAGAAATGATAAAATCACTTACTGGTGAAGAAGTTAAACTTCAGGATTTATTTTGGCTAGAAATGGACTGAAATCTTGTTTATCCAGGAGATGAATGGTGTCAGAATTTGAGGTAACTTGTATGTAGGTAACAGGTCTTGAGTTCTTTAGAAAAATAATGGATTGTTTATGGGTGTATTGGATTGGTTGAATTTGACTATTCTGAGAAAAATTCAGTTTGGTTCTACTTGGAGAGAAAATCCGTAGTACAGGACACTTTGTAGTTATTTGGGTGGGACTTACTGCACAAAATGCACTTGGCTAAAGTACTTCTTTCCTTTTTTGGGCCATTGGCAGTTTTTTTTATACACTTCAAGCAGCGAAAAGGATGCCTACACTATGCATTTGAATGACTACAACATCTTTGGCAATAAACAAGTTACCTCAAATTCTGACACTATTCAAAAATGTGAAAGGCATAATATGTTTGAACGAGAAAGACATCTTTGGCATTGAATAGCACCTTTTTAATGAGGGCATTCTAAATAAATTTGAGCATGAAGTAAGTACTGAATTATCAATATGTCTGTATTTATTTTTGTTGAAAGATCAACATTAAACTTATTTGATGGATTTTTTGAAATTCCTGGTCTTATATAGTGAATATAAGACAAGGAAGCTATGTATAGTACCACGTGGCTCTTTCTCTCTATTCTGAAATACATGCTTTTCAGAACTGCCCTAAAGCAACTGTTATATGATAAGTATGAAACTAATATTACGGCTCTAAAGTTTAATGATATGGAAGTATGTTTTATGAATTTGGGCATCAATTTCATTTGGTTTTTATTTCTAGCTTGAATGAATATTGGTTGTTCGCAATACTTCAATACTTTTTTTTAAATTTCATTGTTGTTAAAAAAAGTTTATGAAAAGAGGCTTCAGTTTTTCCATGATTTCTTTTTCCTGTTCTTTTATTCCATGCCTTCTTCATCACTGGAATTCAAATCTAATTGATAAAGTGAACTGTTTTGAATTTATTTCTTTTGGAGCACATACATTACTAAATTTTATTTTTGTGCTGGACGATTTTCCTAAATTTATTTGCACTGAGCAACAAAGAAGTGTTGTTACTGGAGCACTTTCAATTCAACTTCTCTTAAGATTAATTATGTTTGGTTATTAGAGATTACAATAACCAATAACAGATGTAATGTAATCTCTAATAATAGATGGCATGTTATCAAGAAAACCAGATGTCATGTTAAAAGCAATCTAGCTGAAATTTGGTAGCTTAATTAATTGAGTAAAGTGTTTCAGTTGAAAATAAACAGACAAAAAAATAAATAATTATTGTAATGACAAATATGTTTCTGAATATGTCAATATATGATTATCAATGAGAATAATTTATTAATACCTTGAATATAAAATTATCATATGGAATTGTTATATAAAATTATTTTTATATTATATTATATTATATATTATATATTATATATATTATATATTATATTATATATTATTTTTATATTATATTTTATATTGTTATATAAATATCGCATCATTATGTAATAAAAATGTAAATACACATAATAATATTCATTTTTTATTGCTGAAGAAGGAATTAAAAAAATACAGGTGATCATAAACTATGTAGTTTATTTTAGATGTTAATAAAAAATAACAAAACAATGCTCATACAAACATTTTTTATTGTTAAACAGAGCATTTCAGACAGTTTTATTTATAACAGTTCAAACTAGTTCCACATGAGCATCTTTTGTGGTGTATAAAATGTCTAGACAATACTCAATTTCACGTTCCACATTTAGAAGAATATCTAGAATTATTCCATTAATTACACTTTTGATTGTTTCTTTTATTTCACTGATGTTGACAACCTTCATTGCGTACATCCTGTCTTTGACAAACCCTCAGAAAGAAAGATTACTGGTGTAATGTCAGGGGATTGTGGCCAGGGAATTGATCCATCAAAGCCAAGCCAACTCTGTGTAGCATAAAGTGTAACAAATTACATTGGAAATAATTAATAGCAAATAGTATAATAATATACAATATTAGTTATTATGTGTTTGACAGGTATAGAAAATGTAGCACAGAGTGATTTTAGTTTGTATTTGAGGGATTTATATCCATTTTAGAAAGATATTGCAAATATATATTTGGCTATTCATAAGACTTGTCCTTGTGCCCATAATAAACATATTTTTATTCAGTTGGTGCATAATTACAAACTGTGTGGTTAATAATAAAAATTACAATCATGTACAAATTCTGTATTTATGAGTTGATCAAATAAGGAAGTAGGCCAAAATAAAACATAACTTTTTTGAATGAATATGAACTCTTATAACACAATGCAGTAGGAAAATTACAATAGCCAATTATTAACTAAATTCAAACATCAATTATTCAAAAGCAGCATAGTGCATAAATACATGTAATTAGAAATATGTCTTTCAAAAACTGGTTTTTAAAGCTTATTATAACTTTAAACATAATTAAATAGTACATGCAGGTTTAAAAGTTATGTAACAATTGATTTTGTTCTGAATTTAATACAATTAAACATTTTTAATAATCTAGAAATTCATATAATTTAATTTTGTTAACTTTTTACCTTCTTGATTCATCCTGAAGAAGTTCTTCAACTACTGAATCCAGTATGTACTGAACTCCAGCTTTTGCAATCGTTGATCTTGCTAAAAAAATTATTATAAACATTAATACATATGAAACATTTAAATCAAATGTACACAAAAAAATTAGTGTATGCAGAATATACAAATGTATTACACTCAATTTTAGAATCTATAAGTCATCTTGCCTTGTAAAGAGTCTTGATAAAAAAAAGAGTACCAAATGTTAAAAATAATTATACTCTAAATTAAATTAGAATTAAAACTTCAATTTTTCTTCTAACTACCAATTTTTTCTTTTCTTAAAGTAAATGTTAGACTTCCAAGAGGCACAGGACAACAAAGAAGATTAAAATTCCATACTCTTCAAATCATCAATATTTATATTTATTTATTTACAAATTACAGAATGACCCACGCTCCCCCATATTTATAACTACTGCAATTCTTTTTGATGAGACTGTCATGCCTGAAACCTTCAGGTTGAAGGTTCCACTGTGGAACATCCACTGTGTTGTGGATGTTGGCAATAATAAGATTAACATTATCCAACTTCTTATAAGGAAAAGAATATGAGAACATTCAATGAATAACATGTTACCAAGCAAAATATTTTAAATTTCATTTTAATCCAGTTTCCATTTAAAAATTAGTTTTTATTTTAAGTAAATGAATAATTAATTCAAATCATAATATAATCAATCATGCATTATATCTTGTAGATCACTTCAATGATATATGTTTGTTATGAAATTTGCATGTGTTAAAGAAAGTTAGTGACAGTACCTTTGTGTACTCTTTTTCTAGATTAAACTGTACAATTTGGCCAAATCTGTTTATCTTCAATCCTTTTCCGATCCAGATGGAATTTTTTAATTAATCTTTAATCTTCAATCTTTCCAGTCTACTCTAAGGCCTCTATATATTTCCATTCGTTTACCGCATTTGATACAGTTTAATATTTTTCCATATCTATAAATCATGTACTTACTTCTTTACCTCTTTCTGGTAAGATATATAAACCAATAGGTTTTATTAGTCCAAATCCTCCCGTGACCCTCTCCTTGTCATTTCCATATTGTTCTTCTGTACCCATTTCCTACATTTCTTACTTGATCTTCTGTTCAATATTCATAGAAGAGCCTTTGTTGGAGAGAGAAGAAAGTAATTGTCCTGTAATTTTGATGATTTAATGCACCATACTTTTTGGAAATTGGAATCATTATTGTTTTAAACTAAATTTTTTGGCCACATCCCACAATTAGAGATTTTGTTACAAAGTTTCATAGTCTCAAGTAATCTTCTTCATTAAGACATTTAATAATTTCTGTTACCAGCAGCTGATCAACTTCTACAGCTTTTTAATTTCTGATTCTTTTATTGCTTGAATAACTTTCAATTTTAGGATTACTTCTACTTTACCCTATTCCATTTTAACATGATTTTTTTATGGGGCGATCATAAGGTTTTATGAGACTGGAAGTTCCTCCATGTGATCTAGTATTCAAATCTGTGTAAAAATAACTGACTTTACTAGGACTTGAACGCTGGAACTCTCGACTTCCAAATCAGCTGATCTGGGAAGACGCGTTGATAACTAGACCAACCCGGTGGGTTTATATTTCTGCTATTAGAAATGTACAATTGCTGTTTGGGTTGGTTCCTGAACTCCTGTGCCATTTTTCACTTTTGACACATTTGTGAATCTTCCTTCTAAAATTATGAAATCATTTTGATTTCTGTTATCATTTCCTGGTGATTTAAATATGTACATTCTTCTTTTATGACTTTTAAAGCTAGTATTTGTTAAAAAAATCTTATTTTCCTTGCAAACTCAATAAGCTTTCTCATATTTCATTCCGTAGACCCAGTCAGTAAATTCAATCTACTTGTTCACCTCTCCTTATGATATCTAAGCATTCCATTTCTCTATTACTATTCTATAAAAAAATATTTACCTTTCTCTCCCATAATTTCCTTATTATACATTATTTTAACCTGATCATCTTCATATTGACTAGCTTACATGCATACTTGCATTAAAAGCAAATCCTTTGGGTTTACTCTTATCCTGACAATAATTATTCATCATTAGTCATTATCCTTTTTAGAAATTTTCTAAAACACAATTTCTTTGCTACTTCTTTGTTTACAATATTTCCTACATCATTTCTTCCAGTTTTATTTATTGAATAATATTTTGAATCATCATTTTTTTAAGCTCATCTTTTCATTCTCATTTCATTTACTCCAATTTAGTTAAAATAAAAATAATTTCACCGATATACTTAAAAATAAAATAATAAAAATTTACACTTAAAAACAATAAAAAATCCAATCCAAACAAAATCAAAAATCTATCTAACACCAGACAAATATGTAACAATCTTGGCCAGGCTATGTATCTATTTGTCACACTTGACAAAAACTCTGAATGATATTTTAATACACAAACTGCAAAATTACAGGTGAATTACTCATTTGTGAAAATAAAAACTAGACAAAGGATTATTACAATGTTAAATAATGTTGATACGATAAATTTCCCTGATACCAAACATTTAGCAATTTGAATTTTTTTGCTTTTAAAGATTTTATTTTTTAATTTTACTACTTTATAATCATTTTATTATTTTTATTTATTTTATCTCTGCCTTTAAATTTTTTCATTTGCATACTTTTATTGGATTTTTACACATAGTTTTTATTTTATTAGTATTATTATTTTTTTCTTTGAATTTGTAACACATATATTTGTTATAGAATCACAAATATCCAAGGGTACTACAAACATATTTAAATATCATTTAATTTTGTGTTTATAGTGTTATTTAATTTTTAAATTTAATAAACATTGTTTCATTCTCAACCCTATGAAAAATAACGTATGATGAAGCTTCAGTGATGTTTTGATGCAGCTTATAACTGTGTGTAGAAGAATACGTATTAGAGGCAAATATTTTATATTCACATCGTTCTTATCTATAAGTGGTAATATATTTATTATCCAAAATTATTCAGTATTTGAAATTTTCTTTGTAAAAGACTTATAAATACACATAAATAAATTGTAAAATATAATTTAAAGTGTTGTTTTATTTTTACTTACATCCGTAATAATATTGGTCAACAGTTTTTAGCCATCCAACATCATCATGAGTATGCGGAACTAAATGTACATTTAACATACCTGGTTTTGTTGGAGGACATGTCTGAAACACAAGGAAGAAAAAATATCATGATATTCAAACATAACGCATTTCCAGTCTTAATAAAATAATATACCTAAGCATGTCGAACAGTTTAATCTGCCTAATAAGATAGAGAATTATGTAAACAAGTTTATACAATCCATTAATCCTTATTGTCTCTTTTTTTGTTTTACTACCTTTGGGAAGGACCTGCTTTACAGACAGCTTCAAGGAAAATTCACACAGCTCCAAGGAAAATTCATCTTTACACTCCCTCAACCATCTTTGTGAGGATAATTTACACAAATATTGTCGACACTGCATACAATACCCATTTATTCTGCAGCATAGTCGTTGTGATTTTGAGGTTAGTATGACAAATTCTCAGGCTTGATTCCCTGTACATTCTAACATGTGTGCTGTGTAATGTTTTCCTTTCCGTAATAATCGCACTCTAGGGGAGGGTCTCAATGCCACTGCACACAGGCATGTTTTGAAGCACAGGTCTTGGGTCAACTTGAACCTTAGCTTCCCACATGTGGAATCCAGCCATTTCTGGAGGTCCAGGATCATTCTATAGATCCATTACCTTTTGTCAACCTTTTGATCTCATTTCTCCTACCACCTACGAAGAAGAAATGCCCCAATCTTCACCTTACTTAGCCCCTGGTTCATCACTTCCTACTTCCAAATGATCCAGGGGTACAAATCCGGCCACTAGCTGCATTGTTTGAAATGGTGCTGTAGTCTCAGTATACCTGAAAGGAAACAAACCTGTGTATCTCATTTTGAATTGCCTGGGCAGTCTCCTTTTCCAGCATGATAGTCTTGGCTGGTGCTTTGCACAACATTTCCAGAGCACCAACTGTGACAAAACTCTCTTTGATAGGCGAGGATGTCTGTTGTTGGTGATGACCAACAAATAACAGCAATCAGATAATGATCTGATTGCTGCTTATTGGCCTTCTGAGAGATTTCCATCAAATGCCTCAGGAACGTGGTGATTTTTCTAATTACACTCCTAGACACTTCACTGCATGAAAAGGATGAATGACTGTGACTCTGACTCCAGAGGCAATCGGAGTAAGCTCCTGCCTGCGTGAGACCACAACTACTTTAGTTTTCTCTGGGTGAAAGTTGCAGCCTGATATCCTGCAGGCACAAGAAAATTCTATTTCCTGCCTTGTTCCCAGTGTCCATGATCACCCGCTTCGACTTGGCTGATACGACCAGAGCCATGTTGTCATCAAACCAGGGTTAGGTTTGCCGCTTCAAGAAGCACAAAGGGCAAGACTTTGTCCTAAGCAATGTTCTACAAATCTGGGAATAATATTGAAATCTGTGGTCACCGCACATCGTCCTGATTCGTACTTTTCCCTCTGCGGAACTACCCGTCAACTTTAGGTAACAATGGATAGTCCTCCTCAGATATGGACTGACGCAACGTTTTTTTCACTGTCCCAAATATATTCACCCATGGTACACATTGAAGTTATTTTTAACTTCAATCAAACGCGTACGTCTCGAGTCCGATCTGGTTTCAAGAACGGTGGTCCTCAGTGATGACCACCGTCCGTTAAGATATAACGTTCTTAAGAAATTACCGTCCGTGAGAATTAGCGCGTAGTGTTGGCCAGTTTTTCAGAAACCTCTCCTGCTTTCCGAGGAGCACAAGCTGCACGGTCTTCCAGGATTCCGAAATCCATTCCCAAGGTGATAATGTGGTTAAAGACATCAATCACCCATCTCGGAACGAGTTTATCAACAAGTTTGATTACCTCTCCGGGCACGTCGTCCAGTTCAGAGCTCTTTCCGGATTTGATTTTCTTGCTGGCTACCACTTGTTCTTCTGTGGTGACAAGTGGGATATCAACGGCAGCTACTTCTTCGCAAATCTTGCCGCCGCATGTTTGGGAAAACCTCCATACAACTCGTAAGAGTAGCCTTGTCAAGGATTGGAAGACGCCGACCAATTTTTTTGGTAAATCTTCTCAAAGGATTTTGGGAAGGGTATAACACAGCATAGCTGACTGTCTGTGGGTCTTCTCTACTAAACTGTCAAAACATTGTTCAAACGCGTCAAATGGATGGTTTGAAGACAGTATAGCAGTTGATGTTTAGCCAAGCATGGCCTGAGTCGTTGCCGGAGTGAATCATCGGCATGGCATCTGGGTCATCAATCACGATGGCATTGCTGTAAACATCGCAGGCTGTCGGCGGGCAATGCTTTATTTGGCTCGGCTGCACAGTATGAAGTCGCTGATTTTCCGCCTAGTGATCTTTAAGACCAAGTTGTATATCTTAGGCTCCTGTTCAATTGTAAAATCCTCATTTTCCATGGGAGCACTCTTTACTACAGTAATGTGGCTGGTAGATTCACAGACACATCTTTGTCCATACACTTTTTGTTACGGGCCTCGCAATGATTGAGCTGTTGGGTCCCTTGTTCTTAGAAGTATGGTGGCCCGACTTCCAGCATTGGAAGCACTTCCTTTCCTCTTCTATCTGGCAAAACGGCAATGACACCTGATACGGATCCTGTTCATGACGTGGAGCTTGTGAGCAATATCCATGGTCACCTTCTGAGAATTCCGAAAGTCTGTTGTCTGAGAAATGAGATCGTCACAGAGGTCCATGAGGGCCATCTTGATGCTCTCCCCTACATTACGAGACGTCTTGGTTTAGGTCCTTCATATGGAGGAAGGACTACTTGTCGGACTTCCTTCAGAGATCACGTTCGCTCCCTCAATCTTTTTTGTGATGGTCTCATGGAGACTCTGTGACACTACTTCTACTTTTTACAAGGATCTCCAGTTTATCGTTACTACTCTTTCTTGTGAAAAGGATATCCTTGACGTTCTTGTAGGGGATCTCCTGTTTGATCTATTATCCTTATTATTTGCCTGAATGTAATCTTGCTAATGAGCTTCTTAAATATTGATATATATGTATTAATGAAATAAATTCTCTAGCCTAAAACTTCCTTGGAATTTTTCAGAAAAAGTTTTCATCCAGCATAAGTGATTATTTATTTAAGCATTTGACATCAGTCTGGCTTTATTTCTAGATAATAAAATATTTTCAGTTTTTTGTTACATAACTGCATCTTTAGCATACTTGTATATTTCATCTGTATGTAAATAATTTACAGTTTGTAGTGTTACAATCAGCTCTGTTATTGAATAGTGATAATTTTTTGCACAATAAAAATTCCACAATAATTGTCTAGTAGGCTCCAGTGTTTCTTAGTAGGCTTATATAGTTTATATTTGAGTCTCTATTTATGGAGTTTTCATTTTTCATTAGTTATCTTATATTTGTATAATAATACACTTTTAAGGAAATACTATATTTTATGAAACTGAATGTTAGAACATGTTTAATCCTCTCTCATATTTGTGAATGCTCAAACCAGATATGTGTTTGTAATTGTCACAAACATAATTATGAGAGACATTTTTACTGTGAAGAATTGTCGCACAGAGTTTATTTCTATACTGTGGGCAATAGAACTTGTATATATTCATAATTATAATTATGTATTCATAATTACACAAGTTTTATTTGTTGTTACAATTAAAAAAAAAACAATGTATCTAATACGTTCAGTAAAATGTCACGTAACTCTATTATTCTGATGCCAGATCATATTATTTTTTGAGATCCTTCTGCTATTGTGTACATTTGATATTTTATTTAATAGAACTTTTTTTAATATATGTTCTTTAGAATAAAAAAAAATTACCAATTAAATTACCTTTTGCACTGTGAGACTTCAGAAAAAGACAAAGTAGAATAAAAAATTCAGTTAAGTAATATTTTAAATTGATATCCTATTAGTTGGGGACATAGAATTAATCTATCACTACAAAAAATATTTTAAAACCTTCATTTATTTTCAAAATTTTATCTCAATCATTGTTCTCTTAAATAAAAATCAAAAAACCATTTAAGCAACAAAAATTTAATGATGAATTTTGAAATTTATTGTCACAGTGTAAAATGATGAATATTTAGTTTTGTGAAAAATCAATTCAAATAAAATGTTGGAGAAGATATTTTATCTGTGTTTGAACCTAATATTGTAAAAAAAAATTAAGTTTAATAAATCTGAAGTTTAATTGGATTTGTATTACAAACTAATATCAGTTTAAACAAAAAATGTGTGGAGGGTGTTGAATTGCTCTTTTTTTTATTTTTTGTTTAATAATATTTTAGTTCTCAAATTAAAACATATTTGTTTAAAAACTGTATTTTTGTGTAAAATTTATTTCTCGTAACTCTTTATGAATATTTTAAATCTTTATGTCCTTCTTTTTAATTATATATTAATTTTTCTTTCATTTCAGATTGTTGAAAGGAACTCTTGTAGCTGGACACAGTTTTTATTCCATTATTATCGTTATATAAAATTACTGAGGGGAAAATAAACAATGTTTCACTAAAATTTAGTTCTCTGACCCCAGTTTGTAAAAATGTTTATTATCTGTTCTATTTTAATTAACTAATTAACTTAGTTTAACTAACTTTAAACAACTTAAAAAAAATTCTTAAAAGATGAATAGGACAATTCTGTACATTCCACAATATATTTAAATAAAATTTTGAAAAATTAAAAAAAAATTTTCTATTGAAAAATTGTGTTAATCATAATTTTATCTCCATTATTTGTGTCAGATCCTTTGAATACTAGTTAAAATAATTAACTTGTAGTAAAATTGACCAAAATATAAATAAATTAGTGTTGAACTGGATGAAGGAATCGTTATTAGAATAGTTACATCATTTGATGAACTAACTAAATTCATACAAAAAATTTAAAACTTATTATCTTTGATTTATAACAGTAACTGTTACTGTTATACTTTTATAACAGTAACTGTTATAAAAGTACATTATTCAATGTAATCTAAAGAAGAAATTTAATAAAAATTTCTTACATTACGTTTTCATTTAATTTTCGTGCAATTTAAGATTTTTACAATTTTGGTTGCTGTGCTGATATCTCAAAAACTTGTTATTAAAAAACGGATTTCACTACAATTTTTCTCGTCAAATTTTACATGAAAGTTGTGCATGACACGACCAACTGATTTTTAAAAACAAAATCTGCTTAATGGAGCGGAGAATTTCAAAATTTTGAATGTTCGGTAAAATTATGTCTACACGATATTTTGATTATTTTATTTTTAAAAGAACGTTAATTTAAAAACAGAATTAGATTCCGTTTATTCCCGAAAAAAATATATATACATATATGTATAAAATAATAACTAAACTCTATTCCTTGGTTAGACAAATATAAAAAAAAACTAAAAAAAATTATCCAAATTAATAGAAAATTTTCTAATGCAACTCATTAGGTCAACAACCAAAGAAACAAAAAAACAAAAACAAAAGCAGAAAACCACGACGTTTTGTCCCAGATGTAGGTTTTTATCACGACAAACCACAAATGACAAAAAACACCAGTAACCCCCCACTACCAAATCTATTAAAAACCAAAACCCCCGTACAATAAGATAAGATTTTAACAATAAGAGTAAACATTAGTGGATTTAATCGTGAATGAATAAAATTTGGTACTTACATTCGTAAAAATAATATACTTTCAAAATATAAAAAAAGGAAAATATCATCTGTAATCGCTTAATGGATAAATTAATTTTGATACGTAAAAAATTATTTCCTCATATATTTAGTTAGATAATTTGTAAAAATTTGTCAAATTTTAATTTGAAAATAATTTGTCAATAATGAATAAAAAAATTCATGAAATCTACATAAAAGAAAAGAACATTGAGAATAAGTTTTTATTTTTAAAATAAAGGAATTGGTAATGTTCCATAAACACAAGAAAATAGAGTATTAATTCCTGCTAATGAGAACTGGTAGAAGGCTATACTGCAATTCTGAAACTTGGGATAGTTCTACAGATCAATGGCGGCTTTTAAACACAAATAAGAGTTGATTTTAAAAGAGTTTTCGATTTTATATATAAATATTATATAAAACGCTTAACTTTGCACAGAGCACGGAAAAGGAAGACATAGTGGCCGGAGGATAGTAAATGGTCATGCGACAATTGTATACATTGACAATCCGCATATGGTAATATTTGTGATAATTCCATCCGCAACAGATTTGTATATACGCAGATATAAGAAAGGCCAAAGTCTTGCTCTATTGTTCAACTATTATACGTCGGACAGTGACTGTTGTCACTATGCGCAATAGTCCCAACAGCTATAAATGGTACAGCAATTATTTTATTCAAAAATTAAAAAAATTAATCTGTACTTTTTGCACTACATAAAACCGCATTGCCAGTACATTCTGCTTTACCTAATTACATTTTTTTTCATCTTTGAAGTTAGATATGTCAGAGACTGACGGTTGAAACTAAAACGCCAAGGGACTTGTTACGTTAAGGTGAAGCAATATTTTCCAAGAAAAATATTCTAGTGAAACTTACGTATTATTTACTCTTATCATCATTTCCTTTTATTTTCCAACGAGTTCTAGTTTTTTTATATTCTGTTGTAACAAACTTCGCGTTTATTTGTTAGGCGCAGCCTAATTTTTAAATAGCTTAATTTAGAAAAATGTATATTTTATGGAAAAAAATACGGGAATATTTTAATAACTTTATTACTTAAAAATTCAACTCTACTTTAAGAATAATAGTACCTAATAATTTTATGGGTTTAAAGAATTAAGCGATTCAAAAATGAAACAATTTAAAATACGAATTTTAATCAAATAAAAATTTAAAAAAAATTCTAGAAAAGGAAAGATCAGGAACATTTCAACAGAATTACAAAAGAAAGTTTTTCTCTCTCTCTCTCTCTCTCTCTCACTCTTTCTCTCTCCCTTTCCTTATCTTTCATTATGTATAATTTACAGAAACACATAATTTAGTTAAAAAATAAAGATAAAATAACATTTATCATATATTGTGAAGATAACTTCGTTAGGAAATATATTACAAAAAAAAAAAAAATGCATGTAACACAATGTAGTAATTGTATTGACCTAAAAATGTAATCATCATTTAAAAAACGATTTTTTTGTTTCTCACCGACATAAAAAAACCAATCTATAAAATTGATTTACTGTTTTCAGTACACATACGTATTCAATATACGAGTATAAATGAATGGAATGCCTTAAGCAAATTTTTATATTTACTGAACTATGGAAAAGTTCAACGCAATATAAAAACAAACAAGCTATAAAATTATCGAAGTCCTTTATATTTCTTTTAAAACTGAAATAACATGGCCGACTTGTAACTAAAGGTGAAAAAAATTCTGTAATATTCCGTAAAAATTAAAATAATATTATTAAATTTTTTAGAGTAAAGTTTTTTAAGAGAAAGATTTGTGACATAGAAGATAACTTGAAAACAAATTTCATATCACGAATTTTAAGATAAATCTACCCAAATTTTCAATAATATATTATCTAATGTTGGATGGGATTTACTAAAACATAAAATTACAGCTCCAAAAAATCTAACTACTCTAAAACCTTTGAAAATTCTGTTTATTAAAACAAAATCTGCAGAATAATTATCTAATATTGTGTGAACCTTATTGAAAGATAGATTCATTTTTGATCGGTGGCCTGATAATTGCGGAAATTACACTTACCCTAATAAGTCTTTGCGTCAGCATGAAGAAGGGTTGTTGCACCAGGTAAAGGTTTATAAAGCGATTACATATTAAGCATTAAGGAAGTTTTTCAATTAAAACTAAACTTTGGAAATTAAGTAATCACAAATTGAAAATGATAAACTGAAGATCTTACTTAACCCCTTACTTTTAAAGCAATCTTTTGATTCTTACTAAACCTTATTCCATAATAACATTAAACATTATTTTTCCTAAGGTACAAGTTTTTAAAGTATTTTAGTACCAAAATAATAAAAGAGCAAGTTAAAATTATCTGGTCATTATACTTAGAAGTTTTTGTTCGTAACAGGAGTTTTACGATGCTGCGTACTCATTTAAAGATCAAAAACTCAGTTATATTGATTTCAATGAACGTATTATTGGAACACTTTAAACCATACGTCTTTAACCAATGAAACAGTCTTCAGGAACCAAAATCACAAGATTTTGGGTTCTGAAGTTTAATTTCCATTTTGAATAGATAAACAAAGTAATCAAACTCTATATGGTAAGTACATTTTCTATATTAATCCTTTTTAGTGTTTAACTGTAGATATATGACTTAAGAAGTACTGTGGACCATTTCTGAAACTAGCTGTGAAAAACCATAAATGGCCGCCCATTTTGGTTAGAGTTGTAACCTGAAGTTTTTCAATGTAAAAATTTTTGGTTTTTCAATACCCTTTAAAATTATGTTTTGTAATGCTACCCTTTTCATTTAAATTTTTTATTCCTTATCACTTTTTTCGTGTTCTACTTTTCCCCAATTCCTGTCAATACTTTCTTATTTTGGTCATTCATTTAACTTTTTCTATTCTTCTCAGCAATCATATTCCAAACTTACCAAGTAAGTTATTTCTTTTAATTTTTTCAGACCATCCACAATTTACATGCACGTGACACCACTTTTCATTCAGAATATTTAACAATATTCTTAATTCAATTGCAGTTCTTCTTGGTTTGATTTTTTTTGTAATAAATACATTATTGTTGTTTAAATAATAAATTTAGAGTTGTTTATTATATTTGAGACAACTTTGACAAATAAGTGCCTGAATTTATTATTATTATTGTTGTTTATCTAAAATTAATCTTGCCAGTAAAGGACAAATGATACAAAAATATTATTAATAAATGTATAGGGCAGAGGATAATTGTAATGGCCCTATTGTTTATGAACATAGTAATATTAATATTAAATCTTTCTTAATAAACATTTATGTTATAGTATTAATTAGTTTATTTTAAAATTTGATGTAGTTTTTTTGTATAAATTAATTTTCATAGATTAGATTTACGCACACCCACTCTTGCTGTCGGAGAATAAAAGTGTAAAATATGCAAAGCGTTTTGCAGTTTGGGAGGTCTACAGTTTCCCTTGTATCTGAATAGGCATCTCTAGTAATATATTATTAATTCAAGTACATATAAAGACTTATTTACAATTTAGAAGCTCATTTTCCCAAAATATTTTTATACATTAAAATACACAATTTAATAGCAGGTAATGGTTTTTACTTTTTATGTAATCAATTGAAAGAAGTGCTTTTGTGGAATGTAATAAACAACTAGAGCTGACCCAAGCCAACAGCAATAGTGTGTGTAAATTACAAACATAATCATAAAAAGAGACTTCAAATAGAACAGACTTATCTGGGTACAATAGTCCAACTTATTACATAATATATTCTCTTTCTTTTAATTTTTTTTTGTTTACTTATTCGTATATAATCATTTTTTCATTACTATTATTGCTTATCATAATTTAAATTGATGAATCTACAGTAGTTTAATTCAAACACCTTAAATTAAACAATTATCTATTTTAAGAAGCTGTTATCTGTTGTTAAGAAACTTGCATTGTAATCTTTCAACTAAGGGAGTTTAAACAAGCGCTATTATTTTCATTAGTAATATTTTTAGTATTAATTGATTCTATGATAATAATAGAAGATATTTTCTTTTTTATGCCTATTTTTCTTCATTTTCGTGGGATTAAGTTGGAGGAATTTAGTGGCGTTCAACAGCTAGATGCTCTTCTTGATGAAGCCTGTTGGGAATACAGCAACTTATATAATAAATTCTTGTAAAGAATAAATACTTTGATTCAAATCATTCAATGAATGAATTATAAATCATTTTATATGATATATTATTATTATTATTATTATTATTATTATTATTACTCTAAGTACAAAATGTAGTAAACAGCAACTTCATTGTAAACATTTTTGTGTTATAGCAGGCAAGTAATTTACGTGATCAGCAGTACAAAGATGAATAGCAACATACTTTTTTTTTTTTAAAGTAAACGGTTAATAGAATAAAACTTGTTTTACAAGTTTTGAGAAAACTTTAATTGCCAGTTAATAAAATAGAAATTTATTTACCTAACGTGGGGAAACTGGCTGCAGTAAACTGCTAATTACTGTAATGCTCTAAAGATGGTTGGCAATGGAAAATTGACAAATCCCAACAGTACTATGACTTTGTTAAATAAAAACAGGATTATAAAGTGAAGGGAAAATGAATTTAAAAAATTTAAATTAGGATATTAAATCCATAGGAGTAACTAAATCATGCCGTAGCAAAATAAAAAAAGTAATTAAGTGGTAAAATATCAGTAATTTTCTTTGTTAGATATGTTATGTAGTTTTAATATTCTTTTGTAATTTTCTACAATTAATGTCCCTGTGCATGTAATGATAACTTTTGGTTTCGTTCAATGACTGGAAATCCTTACATCAATTTGAAATTTTAATAATGAATTTTGGGATATATTTTAATGTTCTCTCTCGTCATAATGTTTCTATGCAATGAATAAACCTGACAAATATGTAAAACTAAATGGAAAGACATGAGTAAGATGCAGTAGGGATATTGATGACTACAAGTGACTAGTGATGAAGCTTATTTGTTAAAAAATTTCAATATCAAAGGTCATAAAGAATCCTGAACAGAATTAGTTATAAGTTCCATTACTATGGAAACATTAAGTAACAAGTCCTACATTTAGTGTCAAGGATTCCACTCTAATAACTATCCTAAGTACCGAAATCAAGCTTTTCTGACAACACTTCAAGTTTCTTTTGGATGACACTCACAAGATATTAACAATAAATTCAACTTAATACGCAAAAAATAATGATTATATATTAGATAAAAATCTATATTTGACCCTACTTTGATTACTACACAAAGAACTGAAACACATTTTATCCAAAATCCGTACATATGTTCTGGATTTATTAACCATGGTGGTGTTCAGTACTGAACAACTGTATTTGAAAAATATAAGTAACCAGTTAATGAGATAAAGAGACCAGTTAAATACAGAAGTAATCTTAAGAAAAGAAAATCTAAGCCAATTTCACTCTCCATCAGTCGCAGTCATATTTTTAACAGTTTGTCTCACTTGCATCGACTTATAAATTTCGGTTTAGGACAAAATCTAATATCCCAAATTTGTATTTTTCATCTATTTTTAAACTTAGTTAATAATTAGCCTTAATTTATAATTTTCAACGAACAGTTCGTTATTGAATTCAATATGTGTATGTGTGTGAACACTTTTTATCTCAGATTTTGATTTTGATTTCGGATTCAGAGTAAGCATTTTTAGAAGATTATAAAAAAAAAATCCCTTTTGCCAAGCCAGAAGGCGGAGGTAGATTTAACCAGTGTTAAGTATGGGATAAAAAATATTTCCACCTTAATGTTAAGAAAAACTTCAAATTTACTCAATATGACAATGGTTGCATGTGAAAAAAGGTTTCACATGTTTAGTTTATGACAAGCCCCATCTTCTTACAATTCCAGCAACATTTTGGTCATCCCTTGCTGAAAGGGTTGGTCATATCAAAAATTGTTTCAGACAAAAACTTTAAGCAATGTTTAGAGGACTAACGGCACCTTTAAACAGATTTGGTTTAAACTAAAAGATCTTTGTCAGGTTATTTTCAGTATTCAACAGAGATTTATAATAGTTTATTGAAACTATTTCAAATGACTATGAAAAGGTAAAGTAGATGTTTACATAAATCTAAGATTTACAATTTGAAATAGATAATGTGTTTGAAGAAATGACATTGTTCAAATACAGCTTGAATTGCAGTTTAATGATTTTCAGGAAAAATATTGAACATTAAATCAATCCCAAATAGGAGTTTAAATGAGTTAAACATTAAAACAACAGCTCCAAAACCAATCCTTTATTTTGAAACAAATAACACACTATTAGATGAAAAATGGATGAAGTTAGAACAAACAAAGCAGTTGTTAATAATACCAATAAAAATATACAAGATAATATATTTAAATTTATAAAAATTATTTGTCCATCTATTAATCGGGTAAGTGTAATACTCAAAAGAAATTGATAGTAATAAATAAAGGTTATGATTTTGGAACTGTCAATAATATACATGAAGTTGATTATAAAAGACACAAAATTATTTTGATCTAAAAGAAAATGGTCATTTTATTTCAAATACCAGTAAAAATAAAAATCCAAATGCATCATTAGTTATCAGAGATGGGAATTGGTCACCTAATTTGACATAATCATATTTAAATTGAGTAGATAGATCATATTTAATTAATAACAAAAAAAAATTATTGTGTTATTCATAATAAAAAAAAAAAAAACTTGTGAAATTAATTATACGGAATCTCTTTGGGAGAATTATAATAGTACGGCTGATAATAATAGGAATGAAAAACATAAGTTGAATTACAAAAATAATGCAGTAGAAACATCAGGTTGGATTTATATATTAATCATTTGTACAACATTTTTAATGTTAGTACTCAAATAGATTTGTCGGTAGCATAAGCAGGATAAATAAACAAACCATCATCAACAAACGAACTGAAATTATTAATAAAACTATTAGCTTAATATTTTGATTGGTTTAAAAACCACAGTCTGAGTGATTACATCAATCAATTTAAACTGTTTGGACCAGATGTAATAGAATTAATTACCAAAAAGATCCAGTTACAGTTTAATGAACATAAACAGTTTCTTAATGCTATATCATTTGCTGTTATTGGCAATTATAATACACTGAAAGTCGTCCTGTTGTAATAAATGTTATCAAAGGATTTCTTAATGTAATTGTAACAATTATCACAAGACAAAATGGTTTTGTGATGGTTCAGGCTTATTAGAAATATTCAAGAAATCTTACATCAGTTGTTTGTTTGTTCATAAAAATATCATGACATCTATAAATAACATAAAAGAAAAACCATTTTTTTAAATACCATCATACAGCATTTATATACCATCATAAATTACAGCACTTCTGTACAGTTCACTCAAGACTTGTCTATAAATTTAAATTTTCTTAATAGCTTTCTTAATTTTGACCAACTACCTGAGTGTCAATTCTTTCAGTGCTTCTAAAACTTATACAACTACATCAGAAAATACAAAAACAAGAACGATGGTGATCATGTTAAAGATTCTTTGACTATATTAAAAGAAGATTAAATAATTGTAGATTTTAGATTAGAGTTAATGATTAATGGTAGATAATTAAACTGCCGAAACTGATCAAAAAATCTTTAAAAGTATACAGAGATAGTAACAGTTTTTCTGTTCTTGTGTGAACAGTGTATTTTATTTACTACCTAATATGAGCCAGCAAGGTTAATAGACAGAATAAATACATGTAACCAAGTCATGGCACCAAGGCGGTTCTTATTCAAACACACTATACAAAAAGTTATGGAAAAAAGTCCACATGGCCTTACAAAGGGGATACCCCTGGATGAAGAAGATGTCAACAAATACAAATGCAACGCGTGATTCAAGTTTCTATTAAAAATTTGCTTATAGACTGATTAAAAGTATAGTTATCGCTAGTTATTTAAAAATGATAATAGTAATTAATTCTAATAAATAAACCATGGCAATTCAAAGATAAAATAAAAGTAGTTGTTTGTAACTGGTATTTCATAGTTTTAGTCTTTAATCTTTATCCCTTAGACTTAAATAAGTATTATTCATGCTAGATATATATAGATGCTAGTTTATAGATCTGCTAGATATAGCTAGATTTGAGTGCATATTACTGAGTGTATATTATACACTCAGTGTATATATATATATATATATATATGGAGATTAAATGAACACACAATTGAAAGTTTGTTAAAACATTAAAAACTGAACATTACGGAATTTCACAAAATTTAACATGTCACTTTATAAAAGGCAGAATGAAAATTAATTCAACTGGCATCGGATTTAATTCAAACCACTTCCTAAACACAGTAGTCCCTTGAAAATAACGTTTTACCGGAAAGAGATATGGCTGAAAAATCGTCACAATTAATACTGAACACTAAGAAACTTACAAAACATTACGAAACTTCACAAAATTTAACCTTTCACTTTAAAAGTCAGAACGTACATAAAACCAATTGTCAAAACAGTACTATCTATGAGATTTATTTCAAACTACTCTCTCAACACAGTAGTCGGTTCAAAATACCCCTAACTTTCTTTCTACTGGTCAGATCCTGGATTTAAACCTTCTCCGGACAACGCGGACCATTTTGCAAAACCCCGCGCGTAAATCGATCTAGTAGTTTTTTAGTCTTTAGCGGACACACATTCGAACATTGCCTTTTAAATATATATAGAAGAAGAAAGTCTGTTTGCATATTTATTTCGTAAACATCTGGACACGGGCGCCATCTAGCAGATATAGTTTTTGCAAAAACCTTTTTCACTAACTAATATATATTCTGAATATGAGCCAAATCCGACCATAAATACAATTTTTCGAAATATCTCGATCCCAACGCCACCTAGTGGGTTCAAACTAATTCAGAAACTTTTGCGGGCGGGCGCACAGCAACTCACCAAAGTTTCATCGCAATCGGTTGAATGGTGTAGGACGCATACGGGGCAAACAAACAAACAATCATTCATTTTTATACATATCTTATTTATATGTATACATATATACGAGGTGCGACAATAAAGTAATGAGACTGATGTGAAAAAAAATGTTGCTCACCGTTTTAGTCATGTTTAGTGCTGTCTCCTTCAAAGTAGTTCCCCTCTGATCGCACACACTTATTCCAGCGCTTCTGCCATTGATGGTAACATTTCTGGAACTCATCTTCTGTAATATCCTCCAAGACCTTCGTCACAGCTTTTTGGACATCTTGTGTTGTTTGAAAATGGTGTCCCTTGACCGCCATTTTGACTCTTGGAAATAGAAAAAAGTTGCACGGAGCGATATCTGGTGAATAAGGTGGCTGTGGTAGTAATGACATTTGTTTTGGGGTTAAAAATTACTGTACTGACAGAGCAGTATGGGATGGCGCATTATCGTGATGCAGAATCCAATTATCACCAATGTTGGCACGGACACGAAGAACTCGTTTACGAAGTCTTTCTAAAATTTCTTTGTAGAAATATTGGTTAACTGTTTGCCCAGGAGGCACCCACTCTTTATGAACAATTCCCTTGGAATCGAAGAAGCACACAAGCATGCATTTCACTTTTGACTTTGACATGCGAGCTTTTTTTGGTCTGGGTGATCCCTTTGAGCACCATTGCGAACTTTGGCGTTTTGTCTCTGGATCGTATATTGAAAAAACCAACCTTCATCACCAGTGATAACACGGCTCAACAAATCTGGATTGATTTCCGTTTGCCCGAACAGATCGGCTGCCACATTTTTCCTTGTTTCTCGCTGATGTTGTGTGAGATTTTCGGGGACCATTTTTGCACAAATCATACCAAGATCTTAAGTTAATATTAGACGAACCGTTTCTCGATTGATGTTGAGTTCTTCTGCAATCATTTTCACGGATAATCTTCTATCAGATCGTACGATTTCACGCACCCTGGTCAAGTTGACATCTGTCCGTGAGGTTGATGGTCGTCCACTGCGGTCTTCATCTTCAACATTCGTTCTGCCTTCACTAAAAATTTTATGCCACCGAAAAACTTGAGCTCTTGACATAACCTCCTCTCCAAAAGCCTTCTGAAGCTTACCATAAGTTGTCGTCGCGTTTTCATCCAATTTAACGTAAAAAGAAATGGCATACCGTTGCGCAATATTTTGCGGTTTCATTTCTATAACGAGAGACACAAACACGTGTTCACTTATTACAGCACAACTCACGACTGAGCAGTTGCATCAATGTGCCGCTTGGACTAGAAGTAGCTTATAGACCAAGGTCAAAGATGGTGTGCCTACGCAAGCTGCAGGGTTGCCACATCTTGCAAAGAACAATCAGTCTCATTACTTTATTGTCGCACCTCGTATATATATATATATATATATATATATATATATAATTGAATATTTGTTTGTTTGCCCCGTAAAAAAAATGCGTTCCTGCACCATTCTCCGATTGCGATGAAACTGAAGAATTGTTGTGCGCACACCCGCAAAAGTTTCAGAATTAGTTTGGACCCGCTAGGTAGCGCTAAGGGTCGAGATATTTCGAAAAATTATATACTGCGGTATTCATGGTTGTATTTGGCTCATACTCAGAATATGTGTTACTTACATAGAAAGAAATACCTCTGTAAAAAATGGACCGCTAGATGGCGCCGGTGTCGAGATATTTACGAAACAAAAAAAAAATATATGTACAAACAGACTTTCTTTTATATTATATATATATATATGGACCGATTTTCGCGCGGGAAAAAAGGACAAAGCGAAAAAAAGAACAAGTAAACACGGAAAAATAAAAAAGGGAAAAGAGGGAAGGGAAAATGAAAAATGGGAAAGGAAAATAGGGGGAAAGGAAAACGAAAAAATGAAGAGGGAAATAGGGGAAAAGGAGGAAGGGAAAAGGAAAAATAAAAAATAAGAAAAAAGGGGGAAGGGAAAATGAAAAATGGGAAAAATACCAAGGAGAAAGGAAATAGGGAAAAGGGGGAAATAGAGGAATATGGAGATGGAGAAAAAGGGAAAAGGGTGAAAAGGGATAAAGTGAAAGGATAAATTTTGTAAATTCCGAATATTCAGTTTTTTAATGTTTTATCAAACTCATTTGTGTTTATTTAATCTATATATACGTACTCAAATCTAGCAATGGCGAAGCACTGTCGAGTCAGCTAGTAGATTAATATAATATATTCACGTTTTGGTTTATACTATGCATTCTTATAGCTAAGCAGTTGGTGGTCTGAAGAGGGGGGCGGGTGTGTGTTTGGGTTTAAAATGAATGAAGGTGGGAGAGCTGGCCGACAGGTTATGACAAGACATAACATGTCACATGTCATGAAATGGACAAATTCGGTAGATTTTAGAGCGATTTTACAGTGAACTGTATTTTTGTCTTTAGGTGATGATGATAAAATAAAACAACGCTTTGTTGTTCTTGATGAATCGTTGTGTTTAATTTCTTTTTACATATAAATTTACTTGAAAGTTATCAAGAATTACAACTAATATATATACTTGAACATTATCAAGTAACACTAAGCCTAAGCGTCCATCCGGACTGAAACGAAAAATATGACCGTACTGTACGGGATTCTAACTTCGAATGAAGGTCACCTAGACTATCAAAACTGCTCCTCGCGGTATTCATACGTAGGACTATCGTATGATCCTAGCTTGCCGGTGAGTTCTAGTACCCACTAGATAGCAGCATCCGACGGCTAGAAGTGGAACATAACAAATATTAACAAGTTTCGTATGAAAAGTGTACCTCACGTATTCGGAGTGAAGATAGAAAACAAAATTGGACACACCACTACGTTTGCTACACATGTGTTAAAGGACATAGACTATGGTCAAACAACTGAATGTGGTGAACAAAAAGCGTTCAGATTTGGAGTTCCAATGGTATGGAGAGAGCCACGAAATCACATATAATAATTGTTTCATTGTTCGACTGGTGTTCACGATTTCAATTTGAAGAACAAATAAAGGATCGTCTATCCAAATATGTCATCCGCTTTACGCTTGGATGGCATAAAAATAAATTAATTTAAAAATGCATTATAATAGAAATTAGGCTTAATTTGTGGCAATTTTCATTAGAAATTAAGGGTCAATAACCCCCGCCCACGTCTTCAAACCACTCAATTGTTTAGCTATAAGAATGCATAATATAAGCCAAAAAGTGAACATGTTACATTAATTTATTTAGAAACAAAACCGTTTTATATCTATTTTATTAACACATTTTCGCAATTTTTCAACTTTTTACAAATTTTTAAATTTTCGATTTGCAAAAAATCCTGACGTGGTGATGGAAAAAATGAGGGTTATTTTCCAATTCAGCACTAAAAAATACATAAGAACAACTTATTAAAAACTAAAAAAAAAAACACAACCATCGCAAGCTTGTGTAATGGGTCGATCAACTTTAATACCTTCTACTGATTTACATTTGAAGTTCTGACAGGTTAAAATAATTTCAAATTATAACTGATTACGAAAATAGTAAATATACGTGAATATATCTTGCTTTGTTATTGTTAAGTATCAGTGCATAGTTTGATGGTAGAAAGAAATTTTGGGATTAATACTTTTGTATGCTCGATGAGAGGAGTACTTTTAAATTTAACCATAGAATATTTTTTTACAGGTAGCTTTATTTTAAAATGAAGAATCATACTTAATTATTGAAGTGTTGTATGTTACAGTATCTGTTTCTTTATTCATTAATATTTATTCATTTTCTTCAGAACAGATCAAAAGAAATTGTATTTATTCACTTGTTAGAATATTTAACGAAGAGTGTTATTGACCGACCAAAGGTTAAGGGTACAAGCATGTATTTTCTTATTTATTTTACAAAACTACTTTTATTATATTATTTTTGTTAATTGTTATAATGTATGGAAACATTAAACTACTATGTACAGGTTAATAAAATTAAAAATCAAATGAATTATTTTCATTTGTGGAATAATGTTTTTATTTTTTCGTAAATTCTCGTTAAAAAAATTATTACAGCGAGAATTTATAATAGCATTACTTATTTTACGATATTTATTGAGTTCATTGATATTTTAAAGTATTTGTATGATAATTTAAAAAACTGTATTTAATAATTATCTCTGAAGAAAACAGAACCAACATTACAGTATTACAAATACATAAGATTATACTAAAATGAAATTATAGCATATTGTCGATTTACACAGTACTGATGAGATTTCCGTCAGGATGTTCACATACAAAAATTAAGTCACATATACATTTTAATATATATCCTATCGACTGCAAAAGTGACCAACAAATTCAGACAGAAGAACTTACCATTATTTTAATATTATTTCTCTGTTAATGTATGACTGTAAATCATTAAACCATAAATATATAATAAAGCGTAATAACTGTAAGAGGCCTAAGGTCAAACACAAAGTATAACCAAAAGTGGCTTTACCATACTTAACAGTAAAAGTATCCCTTAACCGGCTTACTGGGGAAGGTAAGAATGCCCGACGAGCTATAACTGTTCAGCATAAGAGTTATGCCAATCACTAAATCAGCTTTATTGATTTTTCAGTGCTACACCAAATCAATCTTCATAAAACATTCATTCCAGCCAGCATCTTCATATCGTTGAAGGACTGTTAAAAGCAATGGATTTTCGTCGGGGCGGGGCCCGGTTTGAGCTTACCACAGCTTTTGGGAAATGTACTACCTCATTTTAGTTTAGTTTCTAAGCAACTCACTGCGTAGAAGAGAATCGTAAGTATCTGACAGTCAGCCAGTGATTACCCCCAACACAGTGTGAGAACCCAAAATTTGACCTATGGAAGTGCAAGGCAAAGGATGAATGCATGTTGAATGAAACCACGCCTTGCTGCCAGAATTATATGATCTACTACGCGATTGAGTTAGGCTTAAATCACTGCAAATAATTGAAACAGTGGACGTTTGACTTCACTCAGGGCTTAACATCAAACCCGCCATATTTTAGTGTTGATTTCTAGTGGTGAACTCGTCATCGCAAATCAGCTGATTTCGAAGTCGAGAATCCTAAGGTTCAAATCCTAGCAAAAGGAGTCAGTTTTATACGGATTTGAATACTAGATCGTGGATACCGTGTTAGTTGGCAGTTGACTTTGAATTAACCATACATCTCAAGAATGGTCGACCTGAGAATTGTACAACACTACACTTCATTGACATTCATACATATCATTCGCATTCATCCTCTGCAATAATACTTTACGGTGGTTCCAAAGAAAAATAAAAAGGTAAAAGGGGATAACATCAGCTAGAAAGTCTACTCGGTCATCCTCATGGATCATTGGCTGGTCGTACAACCCAGTTGTATGGTCATGAATTCAGTTTCCTGGGATAGGGCTCAGAGTAGGGTCATACTGAAAATTATAATTCTTTACTACTACAGGTTTCATTGAGATGAATATACAACACCATGGCAAACCCACCAATTGTAAAACCTGGCCCGATAAGTAACGTCTATTTCGAGAATAGTTTTAAAACTTGTGCCAATATTTTTTGTTACATAATGTTATTACTGTTGAAAGTGTTATCTTGCAGAGGTTAATATAATTCTGCAAATATCTGACAGAGGATACATTGAATAAGCTGTTTGACAAACAAACTTATATTATTTACTGATAATATTGAGTGGCATTTATGTATTTATTTTCACTGATTGATAGTTTTAATAAGAACTATTTTTCAGAATATCACAATAAAAGGAAAAAAAATTGAATAATTTACTTTTATAAAAAAAGAGATCCAATGTAAGTTGCTCCGGTAAACGCTTCTGACGAAAAGTAAATATCCTTCTCAGAAAAATAATTAAAATGACATTGATACGATATTTATTTTCATCATTTTAACGTAAAAAAATCTCGTCGTTAAAAATTTTTATTTGAAATAGTAGTAAATAAATAAAATTATAAAAACAATTATACGATAAGTTATACTATTTCCATAAATTATATTACTATAAAAGTTACTATATCAATTACATCTTTTGAAGCTTAGTAACTGGCTTTAATTCATAATGGTGGTAAAATATCGATGTGATCTAAATTTATTCCCCCCCTCCATTAATTTTCTGTTAACCGAAACAATTTCATTTCATTATTAAAATTCTTCATAAAAATTAAATAAAACAATCTTGTTTTTATTACTTTTAACCAACCAAATTATGCCCTGCAAAGAAATTAATAATTGGCTCACTAACGTGACTGTCAAAAAAATTTTATTTTATTATTGCCCATGCCTAAATTTTGCGTTTTTTGATTAATGGATTACCGGTTATCAGTCACCATTTTTTTAAGCACAACTTTTCACTCAGGATTATCTACTTAAATAAAAAAAATTAAAATAGTAGTAATTTTGCTACACAACTGTTTTGATAGGATGAATTAGAAAATCATCCTATAGTAAATAAAAGTAACCATTACTATAACAAATGCTATTTATTAATAAAAAGAAAAACAAAACAATTCTTTTAAAATTACTAGAGAAAGAACTCTTCTACAACGACCACATAACAGCATAAACAAGGCGTCTGCTGTTATTACGGCACGTCACACTCAGTGGCGCGCAATATTTAATTCTATTTTTATTAATAAATATCAATCCATTTAAGACGTAATGATAATTTGTTTATACTTTAATTACTATACACATTTTTTTATTCATCTTAATAAAATTATCAATTTACATAAGTTTTAAAACAACCATTGTTTACAGAAATTGATATTAATTAGAAAATTGGCTAACCGAAAACCTATTGGTAAAAAAAAATTCCAAACTTGATAAGGGTTATGTGAAAAGATTAGTTATTTGGAAATAGGCCGTACTTTTAGAATTATTAATTACATTTTTTTAGAATTATTTTTATTATTACTCGTTATTTTTACTTGTAGAAGTATTATTATTTGTTTGACGTAAAATCAATTCACTCTATTTAAGATAAATATATAAGTTATCAGTAAAGGGTATCTTTATTTTGGTTTTCTCCAATTTCTTGAAAAATATTTTCCAATAATAAAATTAAATTGTGTAGGTGAACTGAAAAGATAGTAGAGATTAAAGTAAAATCATCCTTTATTTTTTATTATTAATATTAATTTAATAAGTTTTAAATTCAGTAGAGATGACAGCGTGACTAATATAAATACAACGCATACGAGTAGTATCACTCGTGTAAATTGTTAAATAACGATTTCATAACCTTAATGACATCAAGGTTATGTTCCCGGAATTTCAGTGTAAATACGATAATGTCTTATATATAAATTTCGGGAGCAAACTGTAAGCTACATAATTGATTGATTAACAATTTGAATGTAATTTTTAAGTTCAATTCTAATCCTTTTTTTTATGATTACTAAAAAAATGCGTCAACTAAAGATTACACTCTGAAATTAAAATAGTTCAACACAATTCCTTAAATAATGGGTCACAGGATCTCTCTAATTTGATTAATGTGGAAAGAAAAACAAAATAACAAAAAATAAGGAAAAAGGTACAACAAAACCAGTTATAAAGTATGAAAAGATAGGAAATTAACGCTTTGCTAAAATTAAGTCATCCATTCTCACAAAATTAAATAATTAATTAAAGAAAATTAAATGTTGTAAATCATAAAATAGAACTGGAATAATAAACTATTTAAATTAAAACAATTCTCCGTACATATACTTATAACATACCTCATATCCACAACTAATAACCGTTTCATCAGTAACTGTATCAGGCGAAATTGGAGTATTTGCAACTCCAGAATAAAGGCAAAATAAGAATATAAATAAAAATATTTTTCTCATCGCGTTGTTCTTCTTAAAAACTGTAAATAACACTGTGTTGACGGTTCAATGCTGTTTAACTCTCTCAAGATAATCAACTACTTGCTAGTAATAGACTGGACAGCGTTACAGAGCGTAATCATATTTTCAACTCGTTTATTGTATTGCCGCAATTGCTACCAACCTCATAAAACCTAACATCCCTTTTTATTTTTATGTAACGGTTTTCTTAAATTTATTATTTTTCCATGTAGTTTAATTAATTAAAAACTATTCATATAATGATGTTAAAATAAATTAACGTAATGGACCATATGATATTAAAAAGAAAACGATAAAGAATATTTATTATACCAATAAAAGATTATTCGTTACACCATCTCATTTAATTACACAAATGTTCATACCTAAAAAACATATTTAATATTAAGTTATATAACAAATAAATTAGATCAAATGTTCACGCTTGAGAATCAAATTTAGTGTTAAGTTATATAACAAATAAATTAAACTAATTGTCAACGACAATAAATATTTTAATGGTAGGCAGATAGAGAATACATATATTAGTATTATTCTTTTTGTTAAATGAACAAATAAGGCAACTAAAGAATCTCCTGCTTTACCTTAATATTGAACTAATAAAATTCATATAGATATTAATAGCTAATAACTTTTTATTGTATGTAGATGAATTTAAATAAGTAATCTTCGAAACTACACGCTACAAGAAGTAGTGGTTTTTTCACATCCTTTCTTAATTTTCATTAAGAAACTGGAGTTCTTAATTATCATTCTGTTATCTTACCCTATTTACACAAGATTCTTTTTGAATAAAGTTTTATAACAATTTTTTAACGGTTGAAATTAGGTAAATAAATATTTTATTCGGATGCACATAACTGTAGTAGTATTATTCTGTATTTTATTGATCATTTTAATCAGGAATAAATGGTTAGGCTACTCTATGGATAAAAGTAGCGAAACTACCACCAAAAATTGTGGAAAATCATGGTAAAACGTTAATCAGAGGAGCGTCACAGAATTGATGTTAAATTATAAATAAATAAAATATAATCTTATTTTATCACAGAAGCGTATTAAGAATCTTTTTCGTTCATCGTTTTTTTTCAAAGGTAGCAAGCACATTTATACGTGAATATAAATAAACACATGCATAAATAAGAATATTTTATTTAATTAATATCGGTTTGCATGATTCATATTAAAGGGTGTAAACAATGATGAGATGGCCCATTTTTGTAACTTGAAAAAACTCATTCTGACTTCGGGAAGGTGCCCAAGATATGATATATTTCAGGTGAAAATATAGCCTTTGTAGACAACAAATATTTAGTACTGAAGATCAGTATAATGTTTCGCTTAGACGCTCTGAAGTGAAATAATAGGGTTTTGATTCGTTCCAGTGAAGTCAATACTAACGTCTGTTGAGAATTCTCATTTATCAAAACAACCAGAAATTTTACACTTTGGGTAACAAAAATGCTCTATTATCATTATTTTGAACACCATCCATCCAATTACCAATGTTACTTTTATAAAAAAATCACTGTGCAATGGTTTTATCGATATTTAAAGTTAGTTGCAATTTACCCAGTGAATTGTTTATTGAACTGCTTACGTAGAATTTCTATTTTTATTAAATAATTATTTTCGGATTATATTAATGATTATTTGTAGATAGAGCGAGAATGAAATCTTAAGGAAAAGCATTATTAAATAATAAAAAGAGCAAAGGAGCTAGAATAATTCCTGTGGTGTCACGTGTTCTACATCTAGAAGTGCGGATCTACTTTATATCTTGGGAAGTTTGTTTAATGTTGTATTTCTCATCAAAAAATGATAAACTGTAAGTATTAGAAAAATTATGATAATGAGCTTTGTACTGTAGTAATTAAGTTTTTCATTTGAAAGAGGTGTAAAAAAAAATTAAACTAAAAAGAGGTGTCAAAACTGCTTTAATTTACTTAAATTAAAGAGACAGGTGTCGAACCTAAATTAAACCAAATTGAATACTTCACTGTGAATGGCAAAATAAAAACGGGAACTTTTGAACTCCCTCTGTGTACCTTCCAAACTGTTGTTGGTTTTGCAAAACATTTTTATGGTGAAAGCAAACTGTTGACTGTTCCACTGCTCCATGATGACCGAGTGGCAAGGTTCTTTTACTTTTTCCTGTTTAGCCTCCGGTAATTACATTTCAGATAATACTTCAGAGGATGAATAAGGATGTTATGTATGAGTGTAAATGAAGTGAAGTCTTGCACAGTATCAGTTCGACCATTCCTGAGATGTGTGGTTAATTGAAACCCAACCACCAAAGAACACCGGTGTATCCACGATATAGTATTCAAATCCGTGTAAAATAACTGACTTTACTAGGACTTGAACGCTGGAAATCTCGACTTCCAAATCAGCTGATTTTGGGAAACGCGTTCACCACTAGACCAACTGGGTGGGTTGCGTGGCAAGGTTGCTTCTACAAAAAGCAGTGCTGTTAACTGTACATGGCTGCCACTACGCGTTTAAAAAGTTCCCGTTTATTTGTGTCACCGTGTATTTATAAATAATAAGATTAGAATTTGTTAGAGTTCTTAATGGTTTAAACGAATTTCTTAATGGTAAACGAATAATTTCTTAATAATTATTATTTATTATTTATTATTTATTATTTATTATTTATTATTTATTATTTATTATTTATTATTTATTATTTATTATTTATTATTTATTATTTATTATTTATTATTTATTATTTATTATTTATTATTTATTATTTATTATTTATTATTTATTATTTATTATTTATTATTTATTATTATTTCTTAATAATTTCTTAATTCTTAATGGTAAACGAATTTTGTGGCAGGTGAGGAAGAAACAACCCACCGGGTTGATCTAGTGGTAAACGCTTCTTCGCAAATCAGCTGATTTCGAAGTCGAGAGTTCCAACTTTAAAATTCTACTAAAAGCAGCTAGTTACTTTTAAACGGATTTGAATACTGGATCGTGGATATTTGTGTTCTTTGATGGTTGGGTTTCAATTAACCACAAATCTCAGAAACGGTCGACCTGACACTGTACAAGAGTACACTTCACTTACACTCATACATATCATCCTCATTCATCTTCTGAAATAGTACCTGACGGTGATTTCCGGAGGATAAACAGGAAAAAAAAAGATGTGGAAGAAACACTGGTAGACTACACAATATGATAAACTTATTTGACGGCTATGGGGCTCTTAATATCTTCTAAAACACAAAAAAATTATTTTTCCTCGTGAAAAAATATTTTGAACGATTAACGTGTAAAGATTAAAGCTCATTATTCTATGCTATTAGTAATTACTACTCCTAAGGTTGCGTTTCCATTATTTGATTTTATCTTAAAAATGCTGTGATTCCCTGAGCAAAAATTCTATTCATCTTTTCACTTTACATCACAAATTCAAAATATGTAAACGTAACCTTCACATTTTCTTTGGAATTAGTCTAATTTATCATTCTTGAAAAAAATATTAACATTCTAATTCTTCAATCCGAAGAATTATATGGTTCTACATTGTCGCTTCCTTTTGAATAGTTTCATCAAGAACCGATAGAAGGACTATTTTGCCTTCAAAATATAATCCCCAAATGGTCGTTGACATAATTTTAAGGAAGAATAATAATGATGTAAGATTTTCTCAGAAACTACACCTGTAATTTTCCGTTAAATTCAAAGATGTAAATTAATTCTGCTAAATAATTATTAATTGACGCTTTTAGCTTCTACCGAATCAGCTTCAATAACCTTTCTTTATGTTGATCTCTCTACGTAAACGTCCGTTTTGGAAAAACGTAATGGTATCCCAATTTGCTTCACAGAGATGAAGGCCTTTCTATGTTTCAGTATTTTAGGGATACATATATATTCGTATCAGTTTCTCGTTTATTATTTTCATTGAAATATATATATATATTTAAAAATATCATTATATTTTGATATTATTCTATATTATGCATTTACTTATCTAATTAAAAAAACTTTCATAAAGACATACAGGTAAAGATTCAATAATATAAAAAAAGAAATAGAAATAACTCAAAATACAAAAGGAAATATAATCATCGAATAAATTACAGCAATTAGATAAAAAATAAATAATTTGGCAGTGAACGCAAAAAAAAAATTGAAGAAACCTAGACCGCAAGCGGTAGCAGAAAACCATTAAATATTTCATTAATAATATACATGAGAAAAAAAAAAGAACCAAGATCAGTGAATTAAAATTGTAAAATATTAAAGATATAATTAAAGAATTAATGAGTTTACGCTTTAACTTTATGAAAAGCTTTAACTTAATTAAAGTAATTAAGAGTTAGTCTTATTTTACCGTAGATCTCTTCTCTTAGAAAACAAGAGAATAAATTAACTAAGTTAGATTAGTGAGCAGATTATTTTGGGTTGTTATTTTGACTGATTTTCTGTATCAACAGTCGTTGTTGATCGCAGATCATTTGTACGTACATTTTAGGGATTAAACAACAAATAAAACGTTTACATGTCAGGAAAAAAGGACGTTTACTGTAGAACTGTACGAAACAACAGATTATTGTTCAATTATTCAATTTTATATATAAATTCAATTCAATTAAATTAAATTAAATTTTATTTTAATTCAATTTTCTAATTCTTATTCAATCTTTTATTTCATAGAACTGAACATGTAAAACCTATTTCAAAAATAAGCGAGCAAAAAGGCAAGATTTTTTTTATCTGCCTCGGATGAAGTAAACAGGTTGTAGACAAACTAGAGCCTATTTATTAATAATAAATATAATACAAAACGCATTAAATTGAAATGGAATGACGTTAAAATTGTAAATTCAACAGCTTTTTGTAACTTCAATAAAAAATTACTATCTTTATAATCACTGCATGATTATATCGTTTTATATTTATGATGTATCATATTTATGTCATATATTTATGAGACATCGTAAGACAGCGTTTCTCAACTTTTCAGAATTTACGACCCAATTTTCATCGCGTCCCCCTCTTATACTATAAAAATGTTTACAATAATAATAATATATTTTGAGTATTTTGACGATAAGCTACACTACGACCTTAATTACTAACCTTACAAATTACCAAGAATAAGTAAATTTATTCATGTTTGGCAACACCGATTCGCTGCATTGACAAAACCAAAATTGATGCCTTTTTACTGATCTCTGTCTCACGTCCACATATCTAACATTCTCGCGGCTTCGCGAGAAGTTCCGATTTGTCTTGATCATTCTTGAATCTATGCGCAAACGCGTATAAATTCTACACCTCCTTCAATTCTTGGCAATCTCAGTCGAATCGATCCTTCTATCGCTATCGAATCTATCGTGAATGTGTTTGTTATAACTGCGTCTTAATTGCAATTCACGGTATTAAATATTCGCGGCAGTAGATTTAAACAGAATCATGGATAAATTTTTAAGTGGGAGTAAGCGAGCATTTGATGATAGTGAAACATCAAACTTTCCTGCAAACCAATAGAACTCAAAGCAACAGTACTCGCATTATTTGCTATCTTAAATGATTTTATAAACGAGGTAAACATAGAGTGGAAAAATCGCCACGGAATATACACCGATGGTGCTCGTTCAATGTCTGGAAGATTCAAAAGTATACAAGCACTTGCGAAACAAAAAGCTTCACATTGTGTCTGGACACATTTCATGATCCACAAAAAAGCTCTGGCTTCCAAAGAAATGAGTCACTAATGATTATTAAACTTGTTTCTAATTTAGTATTGATAAGTTAATTATTAAATACATTGTGCAGTAAAATCCTATCTATAAGTCTATTATATCAGTGTAAATGTGCATTTTATTATTTATTATGTCATAATGTATTTTGTTTTGCTTTCCTTTATAATTTTTGTTTTAAAAATAATTTATTTTTATTTGTTTATATGTTTGCGCCCCCCATTTAGTAATAACACGTCCCCCTAGGTAGGGGGTGCGCCTCAAAAATTGAGAAACACTGTCTTTAAGATTTATAAGGATTCTTATTACTATTAAAGAATTTCATTAAATATTTTATTCCTGTTTTAGTGCATTAAAGGATGTTTTCCACAAAGATAAAATAATTATCATATTTGATGAAAAGGTTTTGACTTTGATCTACAAGATCGTTGTTCTGTCAAAACAAAGATTTCTGTTTGAAATATTTAACTAAATTAGAATTATAGGATTTATGAACTAGCTTTATACATAAAAGTATATAACACACACAGTAGTCTTTTTAATTTTTTTATCTACAGGATTAAATAGGTATCTTATAAATCAATATATATATATATATATATATATACACAATTATTTTAATACTACTATATATATAGTAGTATTAAAATAATTGCTATTTTGTAATAATTATTTAAGTTAAAGAACCAAAGAGAGTGTGGTTTGATTAGATATATCTAGATTGTAACAAAGCAGGATGGATTACTTAGTCTACTAATTACTGTAATGGGGACCAGTTCATGAACTTAAGTCTTTGCTACCCAAGCAGTGACGCGGAGCTACTGCATTACGCTGTAAATTTAATATAAAAGAAGGTGGTACCGTAAATCAATAAGTAATTTCCTATTTAAGATGAGGAGATATTGGTGACAAACTTTCTTAAGTTAACAAAAATACGATCTTTCGTACATCCGTAAAACTTTGTAATGTTTTAGATAGTTTTGTTTCTTTATTGACATTCTCAGATTGAATTAGAAGATGTTTAGAATGCACCTAATAACATCGAAGAAAGTCTCACAGCCAATACTAGTGGAAAAGAAATAAAGTAGTTTGTACGGAACGCTCTAAATTCTTCGAAAACTTCTTTTATTATGACCGTGAAACTATTTAATCTCTACTTAATTACATATCCTAGGTCTTTTCTTTTAGTTTCCGGAGATCTCAAATTTTTATTATTAAACTTCTGATACTTGTGGTTGTTGCTTTTAATTTTTTTAAACGTACATTTCATTGTTCATTTATTGCCCTGGAGATTAGTTCATCGTAAAATTAGTTTATAAATTTTATTACAATACTCTTTCCAATTTGAACATCTTGTATAAAAAACAAAAAACAAGGACTGTGTATCACTTGGTTAAGCGAAAGAAAAGTCTGAAGTAGTGGTTTGAGGGGATGGAAGCGCAGATGGGAACAAAACCCAGTCAATGTTCTTCTCGCAGCACTCACTATATATTTCTTTAACACACATGCCGCGCTCACTCAGTTGGTCTGGTGTGTGTGTGTGAACACACACACATACACATCATACATACACACGCACACATACGCGCCCACACACACACCCACACACATACACACACATATATATATATATACAAAATCACGTATGTATGACACCAGCAGAGGAGGAGTTTATTTCAGTTTAATTTCAAAATTTAATTTTTCAGTTTAGTTTTTTATAAAAACTCACATGATTACATAAAGAAAAAATTTCAAGAAAGACTGCGTGCAGTTTATGATACAAAAGTAAGTAGAAATGTCGGTAATTATATAGTTGTGTTAAATGTATTCGACTGCACATCGAAACCTAGGTGGAAGATAAATTTCATTTTTTTCTAGTTGAAAAAAGGTAGATAATTCAAGTACACTTGCTGTAATTAGTATACTTCAACAAAACACTGTCGACAGTTTTTTGTTGTATGCGGGAAAGATTTTTTGCATTATTTACAATTACCTTCAGACAACAGAATTATTTGGGTAAAAATAATTTATATACTTTTAAATAATAATGTTTATCATGTTTCTGTAGAATAATTTAATTGACTGAAAAAGTTGATGTGCCAATACTCCTATGAAACAGTCATATCCCGAAAATGACATAGAACGTACGTATCTGTAATAAGAAATACTTAGATAAATTCTCTGTAGATAAACCAAATAGAATTTTTGTTATGTTGTACGAAGGAATACCGGAAAAACAGGAGGTGCTTTAATCGGAATAGTACGTGAAATCAAGTTTACCGCAATAGGAGAGTAACAAAGTTCAGAATGTGATACAAACATGAATCACGTGGTTTGAGTACTTGTCGGTAAAACCAAACAACAATTTATTCCAATGTTCTGTATTTGAATGTGATTTTTAGAAAGCTGAATTGTAACTTGATATAAGAACCAAGTAACCCGGAATTTTGCAGGCGACCGCAAAAGTACGGAATGTAAAGTGTGTGGCACCCATAAAGGCTAATAGTCCACGGAACATTCGTATATATTGCTGCCGCATGCTGAGTTTTCAATTGGAGAGTTTGACGCTAGCCAGCAAGATTTCGAGGGAGCTTGCAATTCCAACACCCACTGCGTATGCGTTCTCCCACAAAGCCAGCTGAGTCCGCAACACTCCCCCCGCACCAATAGCTTTATAAGCAACAAAACGCTAATGTGAAATCATTCATTCTCGGACCACCAACAGGCAAAGACCAAGAAGAAGAAGAAGAAGGAAGAAGTTCCCTGGCCCAATGTGGGATTTCTCGGTGGATGCAGCATCTCTGCTGGAGCAACAGGCCTGGCTGGGCCTACACAAAGCCCGCTTGCGCCAGAAGGCCAAGCGGAAGATCGACGCAGGTAGGCTTCAAACTCGCCATGCCCAGAAAGGAGTTGCGTGATATAGAAATCTACCTCATCCAATCCTCTCTGCACCCAAACATCTATTCTTGGAACTAATTTACGTGTTCACCCACCATTAGGTGAGGTGTACCAGACCTCCTGCCACTCGGCCAGAAGTATGTTCTTAGTTTCGATCTTAGTCGTACCAAGATAAATCCACCGTAGCATCGATGCACGCAGCCGCACTGATGGAATCCCGGAGTGGATTCTCAGGGATTCAGGATTCCCTGGTGGAAATTCGATAATGGTTGCACTGATCATATTGTAAACGATGATATATTTTTGGATGAATATATTGTTTTGGAAAAAACAATCGATGTAAACTTAGGAGGTAGTAGTAAGTTAACTGCTACAAAAATAGACAAAATAAACGCAGTATTTTAAAGTCTATGAAAATAATAGTGAAGTGATTTGTTTAATACTTTTTATTACAAGAAACAAAATAAAATCTAATAAGCAATTTTAAAGTAATAATGAAAAATAAATAGTATCACATGGCAATGTTTCTAAAATTTATAATCAAAATAAAGATTTAATAGCTATCGTTATTAAGGAAGGTAATTTATATCGTATCATGAGTTATGTGATTTATAAACTGATTAAAAGAATAGATGTAAGTTTAATAAATAATCAAACTAAAGTTAAATGGCTTCAAAAGAAAATGGCATCGTACATTGATAAATCTTAATTACTTAATTATTATTTTATGAAAAAATGAATTAATAATTGGTGTACCAAAAGAAAGAGGATCAGAATATATGAAATGTGCAATGTACATAAAAATTAAAGTGCATAAATTACCTTTTGAAAATAATTTAAAACGAATCAAAGTAATTTTAGAAATTGTTCATACTGATTTAAATAGGCATCATGCATCAGTAGACGATGTTAAAAGCTTTCTTTGATCATTCACAGATGATTACAATAAACTTACAAAAGTTTATAGTATTAAACCTAAGTCTGAACTTTATAATTGTGTCATAGATTACGTCAATATATTAGGAAATTTGAGTGGTAAAAGAATAAAAAATCTAATGTGTGGTAATAGTAAAGAATATTTGAATGGAAATTTATATTAGTTAGAAAGAACGGAATACGCATGATTTCATGCCCACTTTATGCGTTAAATGGTGTAGCAGAAATATACATCAGATCAATTATGGATATGACTAGGCGTTTGTTGGCAGAAGAAAAAGTTAATATTTATTGGCCAGAAGTGATTAAAGTAGCAGATTGAATTACGGCACTATTGAACGTAAAACACCTTATGAAATATTTTTCGGTGAAAAACCTAGTACCAAGCTTTTAAAATTGTATGAAAGTTGAGTTTTTGTGAGATAACAGATCAATTAAGAAAATTAGAAATATTGTTAGGAAACTAGGCTACCGAATTCTAGTAAACAACAAATTAATATCCAAAACATGTTCAAGTATTAGAAAAGAATAAATCGTGTACTGATTTTAGAGACAATAATAAAAAAGAATCAAACCAAAGTAAAAAGTCATTTTTTAAGTAGCGAGTCTGAAGAAAATAAAACTAGAAATGAAAATAATGAGATTGAACCTAGACGGTCAGTGAGAAGCCAGATAGTAGGTATGTAAATGATGGTTTTGTAACTAATTATTTATATGTTAATTTTTTGTGATGTAACACAATGATAAGAGGAAATGATAAAAGAAGGCATGATATGAAAAGGCAATGCTAAGCAATAAAGCTGAAAATTAGAAAAAAAACTGTGAATAGAGAAATAGAAATCTTAAATAAATAAGAATAAAACTTGAAAACTAGTTGAAAAGGCAAAAGATAAAAAAAGCTGTTGATGTAAAATTGGATTTTAGAAAGAAAAAAAAAGCAAATACAAATTTATGTAGGGTGTTGAATATGTAATAAATTAATCATATCTAGTGTTTGGAAGATTTGTGTTTGTTTATGTAGGCAACGCCATATGACAGATGAGAAAAATGTATATATATATAAATATGATTTGTTTTAATAAATTAGTCAAATGGTACACATCAACAGATCAATGTTTAAACATTAACTATTATAATTTTATTAACTATTTTAACGTTGGCGATTATTTTAATAAAGAAAGTTTATACTACACTCTAATTCTAACGATTATTCAGAAAGTTATTTTAACAAGATTATATTTAAACCGAATTCTTTGTGAATTATGGCGGACAGCCAATTACTTCAATTAAAAATTTAGGAATTCTCACTATATTTGTGCTTTGTCCAACATCGTTGGGTAAAATCAACCATTAATAATGATATATAGTTTTTATCTACATACGTACACCTCACTTTTTGTTCTTTACTATGGTTTTGAAGTGCTCCCATAATGTTTATTTTTATTTCAACTTTTAAACCAGCTTCAAAAAATGTGAAGGAAGAACAGTTGAGCGCAGATTTAAAGACACAATGATTTACACGAAGCAATCGCGCACGTAGTTAAACATACAAGTTTTCACGGTACAAAGTAGCGCTAACCGGCAAAGATACTAACATCGCGTTTTGATGAGTGCTGTTCCTTTTTTGAGAATCTCATTTATTGATGAAAATTTATCATTCATTACTAATGGATATGAAATAGCGAATGAAAGACTGAACCGGTGTGGGTACACGGTCACAGCGTTGATTACCAGTACCGTATTACACTGATACAATAGGTTGCGGTTGACACTGCCAGATGGAAGCTTCTGGCAATAATACTTATTTACGTGTATAGCTAACGGGATGTTATCTGGATTGGTTACTGGCTCAAAACAATAATTCTACCCTATTTTCAACGTAATTCTTTTTCATTCATTTGTTTAGACGGGCTAGATGGTCAGGGCCGTATTCTTTATGTGTGGGTTAGTACGACTGAATATCATAAATGGAAGACTTAGGTATGCGAATGTAGCTTAGTAATTCTATTGAAATCAACATCAATGCACGTCTAGGCTAAAATTTACCAAAGAAAAATTCCCAATTTTTTCTGGAAATTTATTTTTTGGGGAATATTTCCAATAATGGTTTTATTTCCAGGAATATTCCCGAAGCAATATTCCTGTAACACATTTCTAGTAACAAGTAATAAATTCAAGAAGTGTAAAAAATTGTTTTTTTTTTTTGCAGAACTGGACCAGTAAAATTCAAGAAAATTCGACAAAATTTAATAAAATGCTTTAAATAAAAAATTAACCTCGAGCATGACCTTAATGCATCCCGCCTAAATTCACGTCCTTGATGTGCATCTTAATTATAATAAAGTTAAGTATAATACTGTTAAAAAATGTGCGATTGCGTTATTCCAGTGGTGTAATTATCCCACCGGGTTGGTCTAGTGGTTAACGCGTCTTCCCAAATCAGCTGATTTGGAAGTCGAGAGTTACACCGTTCAAGTCCTAGTAAAGCCAGTTATTTTTACATGGATTTGAATACTAGATCGTGGATACCGGTGTTCTTTGGTGGTTGGATTTCAATTAACCACACATCTCAGGAATGGTCGAACTGAGAATGTATAAGACTACACTTCATCTACACTCATACATATCATCCTCATTCATCCTCTGAAGAATTATCTAAACGGTAGTTACCGGAGGCTAAACAGGAAAAAAGAAAGAAAGAAAGAAAGAAAGTGGTGTAATTATCACACCTTCAGAAGAATTAATGAAAAATTAAAAAAAAAAATTGATTACTTGGGAGATACAAAAAAAAAAAAAAAAATAGAAAAATTGAAAATTTTCTTGAAATTGGAATGAAGTGAACTGAAAAATTAATGAAATGAAATTTAAATTTATGAACTACATTACTACGAAGTTAAATTAAAGAGGAGAAAAAGGAACTGATATTGTAAGTAGAGAGAAGAACTTCATCAATGCTTCGTGATAGAAATGTTTTTATGTACGAGATAACGACTACAAGAAAGCAGAAATGAGAAAATATATGTTAACTTTTCTTCCCAACATTGTAATAGTAGTCTATTAGGAATGAAGGAATTCTAAGAAGAACAACAATATTAACAACAAAAACAAGACTTTACAAATGATTCATTTCTTAGTAATTTCTAAGAAAACGCTGCGTTTTGTTTGTATTTAAACCAAGAGATAAAATAATTTCAACAGTTCTAGATTGAGTATAAATAAATAATTAAGTTAAAGTTACAAAAATATGAAAACTTTAGATTAATTTTTTGTTGTAGCCAAAAGCATAAGAGAAATTTGTGTAAATCAAGTTAAGGTACTTCAACGTTTATATTTTATAATTTTCATAATAAATGATACGGATACGATCCATTCATTATTTCTTACAACAAGAAGCTGGTACACAAAGATAGATGATAGATATGCAAGGTATCATGTAATGTGCTAAGGTCAAAGATCTACATACCAGTGACGTAATGTTAAAATAGTTTTAACAAAATAAAATTTAATCTCTTCTGTTCTAATATATCGAACATCTTTTATACAACTTCATCATAAACGCTTCGTTAATTAACGGTAAAACGTTTATTTAGCTAAAACGAAAATATCTTAGGAAAAACGGTGTCTTTGGCCACTTTGACGTTAAAAAGTATTAGTGGAGTGTACTTATGAAGAAAATATTTTGATCTACATCAGTTCGAACTACGTGCAAGAAATAAAGATAAAATGCATTTTATACCCCTTGTTAAAAGAAATTTAATTCAGAGAAGAAAACTGATGATAATAATTTTAGATATAAAACATCTGAAGGAAATTCCAATGTACGGAATGAAGCTGTTTATTGCAGCAATAAAATCTTAGACCGACTGCTTAAAGAAAACTAACTACACTAACTTCATACCCTCAAATATTATATAATGGAATGAAAAATAAATATTTCAGGGAGTTTTGTAACTTAAAATGGAAATAGAAAGGATAAATTCTCAGAGTTTTAATTGGGGGACTTAAAATAAATAATAAATGATGCAGGAAGACGATAAAATTTAACCAAAAAATTCAGATATTTTTAAATTTGTAACGCTGTTATTTTTTATACAACACTGCTTCTTTATAATCGTTAATATTTTGCATCATTTTTTTGTAATGATTTAACGTAGTAACTTATTCATTCATCTCAGCACAATTCGCCTTTCAATTAGTTTCAGTAAAGTCTTGCGGATTTTTAAGACAATACCTCGACTCTTTGTTATTAGGTTTCATTGTTCTGCTGTTGTCAAGACATGTTGCCAGTCATAATTCTTATTTTTTGAGTCTTCAGATTTTACTTTAATTTTTATATTGTATTTTCTTTTCTTTTAATAAGTTTCTTTTGAATAATTCTTTCGTTTTTTTAGATTATAATATTCTTTATTATTAAATTTTATTATGAATATTATTAAAGTTTCATTGTACAGGTCAATGATATTTTGATGAAATCTATAAATTTGTTTGTTAACCTTTTTATCAAAAAGCCTTTTCCCTGATTATTATCGTATTTTGCATTAAAATTTGTTACATACCGTAATAATAACTAATTAAACATTTTTATAATTTGGTTTATATTATAAAAAGAAACCCTAAAAGTGTTTAATAATATTATTAATTTATTGGAATCTTATTTATGTAATTATTTTTATGAAGATAAAAATTAATCGCAATCATGTACATATGTAGAAAGAGTATTTAATGTATAATTTTGACATTTAAAAAGAAAATCTATTTCAAACTATTTTAATTTATATTATTTTACCTTGATAAAAGATTTCCATTAAAAAAAATTAAAACTCTGTAATTTTTAGAATAAAATGTGTTTATTTTATTGTATTAATGGGTTTGTTTATTCTCCTACCATGAATATAACTGTCTCAGATACATAAACACAAATACACAGTGTGCGTGTAAACGCGCAGGCGTGTGAGATCCAGGGTAGCATTATCCTAACAGTAACAAAACAAGGAGGAATAATAGACATAAATTTTAAAGGAAATGAAAATATCCTATAAAAAAATCACTGAAGAGGAAAATTGCTGGAAAGAAGAAATAGAAGACAACGAGTGGGAAATAGAGGTTATAAAAATACTTTATCTAAAAAAGTAAAGTTAAATAAAACACAAATCAAATACTACGACTTCAAGCAATTAAATTACTTTCTTACTATCTATTATATAAATGTCTTATATCATGATATACGAATCAGAGATACTTTTTTAATTTAAACGATACATTTTTTATTTAACGTTATAAAATGGAATCGAAATTTTTTTTGTTACAGATTATAATAAAGTTTGTTGTAATAAAAAAGATTTTTCAACATTAATAAATATTAAAACTTTGTTTCGCTTACGATCTTATATAAATACAATAACATTGAAAATAATTAATTTTTATTCGATCTCTGTTATGAAATAATCTAACAAGTGATTTTTTTTTCAATTACTCTTCCTGCAGAGTAATTTATCTTTTCAAAAATTATTAAAAAAATTTATAAAATAATTACGTAACAAAAAGCGTTATGTAAAAAATGTGTTAAAATTAACAATAACTTCAAAAAATCACCTATTACATATAATCTTTACTGAACCACGATAACATCATAAAATGTATTACATAAAATGATCATGAAATAAGATTAAGAAGAAATCTTTTGATGTTTGATTGTAGGATTTTCTAAACCAGAGATGGCTACAAGGGGATGAAAATGTGCCATAAAAACCGACTTCAAATCGAGCTTTTTTTAAAAAAATACAATCCAAATGAAAAAAAGTAATGATTTTTCAAAACTTCTTTAAATTTCGGCATTTTGAAATTATGAGAGATGGATCAAAAAATAAGTTACATCCTTCCCGTGGTCTTGAACTGAAAGGGATGTATTAATTTCTTGCGGTGGCAGCACTGGTTGTGTTAACGCCCCCCCAGCAGCAATTCTGTAAGTCATTCAGTACATGTGTCGTTGTCAATATGGCGTATCCTCTAGAGGTTTCGTCCAGCATAGAAGTGCTTTCAGTAGTCCGATTTAAAAAAAAAAAAAATGGAAAAAGTTACAATTGTGAAATTCATCTCCAAATTGTTGAGGTACACGGTGAGAATGCAATGTCAGGTCCCATGATCGCAAAATGGTGACGAACTGCGTGTTGGGCTTCCTTCAACTGCAAACACGACGGGTAACGCGGAACGCGTGATTGAAATGATCTTGATTAACCGACTTATTAAAATAGAGAGATTGCAAGTGAACTTAACATCAGTTATTGTAGTGTGTTTGTGATTACTCACAATCAGCTTGGTTACCGTAAGATGTGTGCACGATGGTGCCACACGTGTTGACCGACAATCACAAACATCAACGTTTTGCATCTACTCTTTCTTTTCTTCAATGTTATTCCAGGACTGACCACCAGTTTTTGAAACGAACCATGACATGGGATGAGCTGTGAGCTTCACAACACTCCTGAGACTAAACGAGCATCACATTAATGGAAACACAAAAATTCGCCGCAGCTAAAAAAAGGGAAAACATCCCCAAATGTTCGAAAGGTTATGCTCACAGTCTTTCTCGATTCTGAGGGTGTTGTTTACAGTGAATTTATGCCCTGAGGAAGAACAACCAATGCCGAATCTTACTGCGAGACTTAACAAATTTGCCTAAAGCCATTAATGATCGAAGACCTGGAAGGGGTCGTTTTTCTTCCCGACAGCGCTACTCCTCATTTATCTCATGAGACAAATGAGTTACTGCAAAAATTCAAGTGGGAAGTGTGGTTTCATCCGTCTTATAGCCCTGACCTATCACTCTGCGACTACCACCTGTTTGGTTCTCTCAAGCGACACCTGGGAGCGTTACGCTAATGATGATGAACTGAAGGAAGCGGTCCTTAAATGGTTGAAGGAAATTGGATGAAATTTTCATGAGAATGGAATTGAAAAACTTGTTACAAGGTATGAAAAGTGTTCAGAAAACTTGGTGATTATGGCGAAAAATAGACAAAAATACGTAGTTTTTTGTTCTATTAAAAAAAATGTTGTCTTAAAGGTATGAGTTTGTTTCATAGAGGGGGTGTAACTTACTTTCTGATCGTACCTTGTAATACAAAATTAAAAAAATAGTGAATGGTTTTGTAATTTGCCATAGACTTAAAAAAAGCTCAAATTCAAAAAAATAATGAGTTTTTTCATAGACGGGGTGTAACTTACTTTCTGATCGTACCTTGTAATACCAAATTAAAAAAATAGTGAATGGTTTTGTAATTTGCCATAGACTTAAAAAAAGCTCAAATTCAAAAAAATAATTGGAAAATATATTTTTTTTTACCTCTTTGAATGAATCTTTGACGTCGATTTTGTTTTTAAGTACATTTTATTTTTTAGTTTTATTCCTTCTTCAATACGACTTACGGTGCCCATAAGAAGAAAATCCATCTATAAGTACTGCAAGGATATGAAATAATCTTGATAAAAATTATGTAGAAACACTCTACAAATAGATATGTCTAGTATGAGCTAAAGCTTTTTGAGTAGAAGAATATAAATAATTTTTCAATTTTATGTTTTTCTAATCATTTTCATGAACTACGAATAATTAAAATGAATATTATTTGAATATTTCAGGCTAAATTATTGAACTACAAGAGTACGATACTACAAATAAAAAAATTAACTTTCACGATTAATATCATGTTAAAAAAATCTTCAACGTCAATTATCTTATGAGCATTATCTTATCGTATTATGAAAACAAACAAAATTAACTAAGATCATAAACATTTTTTTTGGAATTGATGTGTACCCAGATTGTTGTACTTAAACCGTTACTATAATCTTTTCAAAAAGAAAGGCCATTTATTCTTAAGAATAACAATATTCACTTTTACCAAACCAGACAACAGAACTGTTTTTTTAAAACTCAACACAATTCTTCGACTTAGGAGAAAGGGTCTTGTTATGCTTCCGTTGCCATTTTTAATATATTGCCGAACTATCTGACAAATTTTCCCACCAATTATTTAAAATGCAATTAAAAAATTTTCTTCCACGAGTTATTTTATTCTGTTCATGAATTTTTGGTAGTAACTACAAACAAACAAAAACGTTCTTGCACAGTTCTGCGTAAGAAGACCGTTATTTTATTTTATATAATTTTTTGCGCAAAAAATATGCAAAACATAAATTTACTTATTAAACTAAAAAGGTATAAATTTTATTTAATATTTAAATATATTACCTGTTTATAAGAAAATTAAAATATAACTGTAATTTGATGAAATAATTAAAAACAACTAGTAGATCCTACGCACAATCAAGTTTAAACTCGCTTACCACTGTGACTCACAGCATAAGCCTTATGAAAAAATCAGACTTCAAATTGAGATTATGTTGTCTGATGTTAACCTTAGACCTTAGATTGAGTGTAACGATTTTACCAATCTTCATCAAATATTCACATATACAATTTCAGATAGACTACTACAGCGTATATAAATTTCAATGAAATTGATCTAGTAGTTTTGGAGATTTTCGAGCCACAAATTTTATTCAAAGACACATATATATACAAGGAAATTGCATTTTAGGCGAATGGTATTTTTGTACTCCTCATATCTCAAAACATAAGGAAAATTCCACTTTTCTACCGTGAGATCGAAAATAACACCGTTCCTTTCTTCGAAAAGTCGGTAAAATCTCACTTTATGGTGAATTATAATCGTAAAAAATTATCTCTTTATATAAATCGTAAAAAATATCTCGTATCTGAATCGTTTTTAATGTGTACATAATTATAAGCTCAAAATAATTTTTAATAGTGACTTCTAACTTGTCAATTATATTGTAGTCATTATTTTTATTTAATATATTTGCTTTAACATTACTTCATATTTGTATTTAAACAATTAATATTAACTTCAAATATCTATTTTTTATCTTCTAATTTGTTTTTATATTTTTAATTTATGTTATGCTGACGTGATGTATATAACGTATCTTTTCATTTAGATAAGAATAAAAATTTATATATTATTTATTTATATATATATATATATATATATATATATATATATATATATATCTAAAAGTTTATTACGTTTATCTTTTTTCTTTAATTTTTCAGAAAGATTTTTGATATATCTTTCGCATTCAATTCTCTTTGGATTTGTCAAGAATTTGCTATTTTTCTTCTTGTTATCTCTTTTATATCCCAATTTTTCTCGTTAAAAATGTGTAGAAACATGCCTGAGTCTGTAACAACAACGATAATAATAATAATAATAATAATAATAATAATAATAATAATAATAATAATAATAATAATAATAATAATAATAATAATAATAATAATAATAATAATAATAATAATAATAATAATAATAATAATAATAATAATAATAAAGGATATTAATATAAAATAATATTCCATCTCTAACGTTTCAGATACCCTATATTCAGAGGTAGAGGCCGTAAGAAAAAAGAAGTAAAAGATGATGGCCAAGGGTAAACCTAGGCGTTAAACAAAAGAGATAAGTCATAAATCAGTACGACTATTTTTATAGTTTTATTTTTTTTGTATGTTTTGTAATTTTAAAATTTCTAATTCATTTATTTTTAAGGATGTTTTTATTAATAATTTCTAGTTTTTTTTTATCAGAGTAGGAAAGTTTTCGTTCTTTTGTTTATGAAAAGGGTTAATAACCTAGCAGTTGATGCCTGTTACACCAAAAAAAAGTAATAGCAATAACAATACGTTTCCATGCTCTCCTTTTCACCTGAATTTCTACCCCCAACCTCCTTGAAGGTATCTAATGTAAAAGGGAATAGGAGACACGTAACTAAAGAAAATAAAGAAAAACGGAAGAAATAATCTTAATGTGTGGCAATAACCTACCAGAAGACAAGGAAGGAATATTAAGAAAGTAATCCTTTAAAAATAACAAAAATCAGACATAAAAATGTTCAGTTACTTGGTTAAAAACAGTAATTGATCAAACAGTAATTGATTCAAAAACAAGATATTCTACGTAAAGATTCACTAATTAAAATATAATTTAAATCTAATGCGAGGTGCCCTAAGAAAGAGAAACAAATTGGTGTGCTTATCAATACTTTAAAATATCTTTAATTTAAAAAAATTTAAATATAAATTTATATGTGAACAGAAGCTGCATGGTAATCATCCAGTATACCCAATTCAACAATTCTCACAAGAAAAAATCTCCAATCTTCTTTTGAATGTAATTAATATTCTCATTAAACAAATGAAAATGCTGTTACTATTTAAATTATGGCTTTTGATTCATATAGCCATAATGAACCTCATTACACTATAAAATAAATTTTAGTTACAGTCCGTACTTAATTATTAAATAATTTCTTTTTAATGTGACAAGTCAAATACTTATGTCAAAGGGTGAAAATGCCCAAACTAACCCTCAATTTTTCTCCAACGCTTCATAAACATAGCGTCACTTTTTATGTTGGACCTCGTATTTCAGAGTTATTTCAAGCGATCCATTTCTTCAATACATGAAATAATTGGCCTGACGTCAATCATAGAAATAATTTCGCTTACGGTATAATTTTTGTGACCATAGTAATTATTACCTATCGAGAATTGACTTATATTGTTCTTTTCTAAACATTCATATATTGTTGTTTTATTAGGACGATCACATTTTTATCCTATTTTTCGTATGGATACATTTTATAACTTCCAGTCATAATTTAAAAAAAATTATATTTCATTTCCCATTGCTCCAAGATTTGAAACTCGGTGAATGCCATTTTGTTTGTAGTTAGCATTAACTTGTTTCACGTTTTCCTAAAATCGTAAAATAATTAAGTATTGTAAAAATAAATTCAAGAAGTTACTAGTATTACATGTACTGTGTTGTCAGGTTATAATTGCCAACGATATAGCTAAGTTGAAAATTGTAATACTCATAAGAATAAGTAAGTACGTAGTTTTTAAATGTAATATATAAAAATTCTATTTATTTTGACATATAAAATAAATCCCCTTAATACGAAAAACCAGTTTAATCTAAACAAGCATAAGTTCTAATTAGTTCAGATTACCGAGCCTTATTGTAATAAAAATTTTCAAATGTAAGTTTTTGAAATACCTTGTACAAACTTTATTAGCAATGTTAGTATTTGATGACTTTATTCTAAACAGTAAACTTTTTATCAGTAATTTACTACTTTAGGATTTTTGTGATTAATTGTTAGTCTTAATTTTCCAGATCATGCTTAATTTTCTTTGAAGTATCTAGGATTAATTTACTTAAAAGCTCACTTTTCAAGCCTTTAATATCAGTATTTGATTTAATAAAAATAATATATTAAGAGATTATAAAAAAAACTACTGGTTGTCTAGAAGAAACGAGTACAAACAGTTATTTTGATTGTACTGGCAACGTATAATGTAATTGTCTAATAATATAAATACTTTCAAGTTGGTGTCTATTTTAGTGCACTAGAAATTACCATATACACAAATGTAATATAATGAATAGAAAATTGTTATTTCATATTTTCAACATTTTAGTATTTACCTTTCTCAACAGGAGGTTTGATCCGATAAGACTGTGAAGTGCGTACAGTTCAAAAAAGTAAAAACTACTTTTATTAGAAGAGATTAACCCGACATAATTTTTTTCTTTTTTATTTCCAGTAGTTTCAGGCCTAATCGATAAATGTCAACAATCACAATTGTAAATATTTAAATATACCTTATAGAATTAATGGTATTTGTTTCAATAAGATGATAATGTTTTGGGAAAACAATATCATTAACATTTTTTTTTTTATACTTTTCACTAAGATAAGGTTTTTTTATGAATGTTTTTAATTAAAACAATTCATGTTTACTCTGTTAATTAGGTTAAGTAGCTTAAACAAAAAAAGTCTGTACATACTTAGAAGTAAATATATTTAGTGGCTTATAATTATTGATAAAAATTAATACTAGATGGATAAACAAAATTAAAATTGAAAATGTTTTTATCGATACGTTCCCGTTGAAGTGTTCGTTTTCTTTCTTTTCTTTATAGGCTTATCCTTTGTTCATCATTTTTTTATTCTTAATACTATCGTTTTTTATCATCAAATTTCTCTTACCTCTTTTAAATGTATTCAATGATATTAATAGTCCCGTATAGATCAACAAAAAGAAAGAAACACATGAGAAAAATAGCTTGATTACTAATTAAAAAAGAAAATAAATTAAAATTTAACCTTATTTTATCTACGCGTATTTTAAGAAAAGTTGCAAAGTTTATTCTTTATTTTTTAGTGGAGAATTACATTACTTTTATGCATGAATTATAGTAATGTATTTAAATGTCATGCTAGTTTATTTATTTATTTTAGTTTTTTATTCTAATGTATTCTATTTTCAGAAGTGTTTTAAATAGTTATTAGTTTTTATTATCAGGAAGGGGAAGTTTTTCTCTCTTTTTTTCCCTCGCGAAAAGACTAATGACCAAAGTATCTATGTTCGTAATCCCGCTACGAAGACATATTAATAAAAACATTAATAATAATAACAACAACAATAATAATAATGCTGTAACTCTGACAATGAGGTTTGAAGCTTAATAAGTAACTTCATAATTACTCTAAAATATCGTGTTTTTTATTATTTCTCAACCAATTCTTCTCCAATCTAAGTTACTTCATTTATTTTTTTCTTTTAAATTATTTTCAATTTTAATGAAACGTTCCTTTTTTCTTATTAATTTTTTACCTAACCTTACAATCGTACAAATTACTCTATTCTCAAAATACATTTATGTTTTAATTAAGTTTATAATAATAAAATTTTAATTCTCTACTTTGCAATCATTTTTGTTTGAACTTTACTGATTATCACCCGTAATGACGTAGAATATTTAACCAGATCTTAATTTTCGAATATCACACCATATCGATCTTATTAGTAACTGTTTTCAATAGTGAATTATATAGAATTTATTTACTTAAGTTATCAAAACGAACACACCGGTTTTCTAATTTTAAAATTAGACCAATAATTCTTAACTGATATACCTGTTATTTCCTGTTTACTGGAAAACTGTTGTATAAAACATCCAACGTAGGCGAAGTAAAAAAAAAAAAAATAATAAGTTTTTACGCTTTTCATACTGGTGTAATGTAAATTAGAACAAAAAGTACTGTGAAGCTGTCTTTAAAATTTCTTTTTTTTCACAAATGATCTGTAATTAGGAAGTTTAATAAATTAATTATTCGACAATAAAGTAAGATTATTTGATCTCTTAAGTCACTACGAAATGAGTATTGTTATTCAAATTTATTTAGAAATATACACCATTATTATTAACCTATGTTTATTGTGTGTATGCATTAGCCGCCACGTAACGGCGAGCTTAGATGATCAGCTCGCATGTCACTGCTGTACCATTGTTTTCTGAAACATTGGCATACAATGATTGGGCATCTCTTAGTAGCATAAACATGATGCAACTTACGTTTGGTAGTAATCATCGCCTCTCCAAGCTCACCATGACTTGGCGGCGACTGTACATAAGGAATATAAGTTATATAACGGTAATTATTTTATTTGTTCCACTAATATATTTGGTCAACCTATTTTTAAAAAAATGTTATAAATTACATCCTTTTACAATAAACGGCAACTGGTATTATCAAACTACAATCGATTACAGGAGAATTAAATTAGTTCTATTTATAGTTAAACATCCAACAATTTAAAACTCGAGGTCAATGAGTTTCTGCTTTAGTATATGCAGTAGAAAAATAAAAAATATTTCCAACATGTCTTCAACACGCACACACACACACGCACACACACACACACACACACAGAGAGAGAGAGAGAGAGAGAGAGAGAGAGAGAGAGAGAGAGAGAGAGAGCGAGAGAGAGAGCGAGAGCGAGAGAGACACACACACACAAACACCAACTCACCCAGTCACTCACTCACTAAAGTATGGAAACTGCTTCATATTTCAAAAGTGAGGGATTATAGGAGGTAAAAATAAGTATGAATCTACTACATAGTTACAAAATTACTACTTTATAGTGTGTTTAAAATTTTTGTCGCCATCTTGGATTTAATAACGATATGTACATATCTGATGTCTGACAATGTATGGTGTACAGGGAGCAATGCTTGATTGGATTATATGTTATCTGTATCGAACACCATTCAGGATAAGAGTTGCTAGTAGACTGTCTAAGATATTTACGGCAATGTCTGGCGTGCCATAAGGATCTATGGGCCCTTCATTATTTATTTTGTTTCGTCAATGATTTATTTAAGAGTACTCTTTATAGAGTCCTGGTATGTGCTAATGACTTGAAAATTTAATAAAAAATTGACAATTATGGAAGCTTGATGGTATTACAGAATGATATTAACAGAGTCCATGAATGATAGGTAAGGAACAGGTTGTCCTTGAACCTTTAGAAAACTTCCATGATTACTGACTGTAACAAGGAAAACGATTGCTATCAAGTATGCGTATAAAATCGACAATTCTAGTGTTAGGAGGGTAAAGGCAGAACAGTTGATTTAGGCATAAAATTTGACGAGAAATTATTGTTCACACAGATTGTAGATGCCATGGTATCAAAAGCTAGGAGGACCTTAGGATTGATGCTGTGGGTGCGCCGTCATATTATTAACGTTGAGTCAATCATAAGGTTATACTGAACTAACTTTAGATCAATTTCGGAATAGTTCACGATAGTTTGAAATTATAAAACGGTGTGTACTGACATAACGTTATTTTCCAGTAGCATTGTAGGTATTGGGGCTTATCCTGACTAAAAAAACAGGACACTGCAGGGTGACATATTTGTTTATAAGGCTCTTAATGCCAAGATAGAGTTTGATGTTACGAACGTTGTGCTTAGAATGCTGAGATTAAGTGTAAGGAATGATTGTCTCCTATGCTTGAGTCAGAGATCGCGTCTTTCTTTCTTTGGCTAGAGATATTGATAACTTGCACGCTTTTTTTAGTCACGCTTTTTTATCAGTCCACGCTTTTTTTAAGCGTGAACTGATATTTTTGTTGTCAGCTTTGTTAAGAAGGTTAACAATCAGCTAGCTACATATAATGGATTTTGTTTAAAAACCATTATTGTTATAATTGAAATTATTATTTAATTAATATAATTTGTATCACTTTTCTATATTGTGTGATATACCAAGGTTTTGCTATTCTGTTGTAAAAAAAAATAAATAAATTATTATTATTATTATTGTTATTATTATGTGGTTGTATATGGCGTTAAATTAACTTAATTGATTTAATTCATGTTACAAAGTAATTAAAATGATTGCTTTCTTTGCTTATTTTTTAAAAAATTGTTAGTAACAATTAAAAAACAATTATATTATTATATAATAATTATAATTATATTTTTAGTTACTACTACTACAGTACTATGTTTTTGGTTTTTATTACATTTTTAAGTTTGAGTGATTTTTATTTTATTTTAATTTTAGTTTTTGTTTTTTTGAAAATCTGAATGTTCTGTAAATGTATTTAAATATCGCAGTACAGTTAAATAATGGATTGGGGTCACGCTGAATATTGTTATCTAAATGAAATTATTTTAATCCATCTACAACCAATTAAATTAATAAATAATAGTAATAATGTTAATTTTATTCTATCACCCTGTAGAGGTATTTGTTAAAATATTAATTCTCTCTTTTTTATAATAATTTTCAGGGAAAAACAATACCTGCCTAGATTCATGAAAAATATAGTATTTAGACTATTTTTAGAATTACGTCACGTTATTATTGATTTCGGACGAACTCTGATCTAATTATTTTATCTTTTTGTTAAGAATTACATACTTTTTATTCAATTATCAATGATTTAATTCATGTTGTAGAGTAATTAACCTGACGGCAACCTGCTTATTTATTTTTTTAAATGTTATAACCATGCTAAATTGTTTTTTACCATACCATTACAGTATAGATTTTATTATATTTTTAATTTTATGAGTGGTTTTTATTTTAATTTAAATTTTGTGTTTTATTTTTAAATTAATCTTCGTTAAACTGACTAATAGATTATTATGGGGACGCAATAATAAATTAAAAGTATAGTTGTTGGTTTTAATAACAAAATATATGTTTAATCATCATGTAATCGAAGCACACAAAATAAGAAAAGGCTGCTTTAATTTAGTTAAAACATGTTTCAGATTAAATTGTGCTACTTACTGGAGTCCTTGTCAGTATTAATATTTATTGATTAAACTCAATGTTACCAAGTAAGCCAAAATCACAACGAAACAGTAAAGATATCATACGATTGGGATCATATTTTAAGTAAAGTAATAGTATTAAATCAAACTTAGCGTAACCAAACGATAATTTTAAAAGGATATACAATAGATAGATTTCAATAATCAAAACTAAAATTTCTTAGACGTATAAGTTTTAACCTCTAAGAATTTTTGTTTCTTTTAAAATAAAATATAAGTTTTCAGTATTTTTCACTTCTTAATACTCGATTTTTGCAATTGTGCGATTAACTGCTAATTAATACAGACCTCTAATACTTCGGGGTGTGTGGGGTTTCCTGCCGTAGCAGCGACCCACTACAAAACCTCTCCCAGAGCCGACAGGCCCAACCCCGCCTATGCGGTATTACTCGAGACGCGCCGCTCACCACACGGTCTCTTGAGGATTGGGTCGAAAGTCTCACACATATAATCAACAACTACCTGAGGGCCTCTCCCGCCCACATATGCAAGCTATCCCTTCCCAGCCGTCCACACATATTACGGCCCTGATCGCACATACTGGAAGATGCTGACAAAACTACTTGAGTCGCCACACCACTTTACACCGCCGCATCTTCATGCACAGGCTGGCAGATGCTGATACTCAAGCAATCTGTGATGCCACACCATCACACACCAATTCGTCTTCATCTACAGCCACCTATAGTCGAGTCCTCCTATTCTCACCTGCCGGTAAAGACAGATCCAGAAGTCCCCCACACTTCATCTACCAATGGCGATCAGAGAGCCCCCACTTCCTCCATGTAAGGATTATTCCTTTCCCATCCTCGGCGAGAATCGCTCCTCTAAGGTCTTGTTCTTGAACACCCTTCTACGTAACACTCACTCCACGCAACACCGACTCCACGTCCCACGATCTGCAACATGGCTTTTACTACATTTTCAGGGCGTTTAGATTCCCATCCAATGGCCTACAATCTTCATACCTACTACATTCAAAATAGGTATGATTCACCGTGTCAATCTGTCCACGGTAGATACAATCCTGTGAGGGCCTCTTTCCTATCGCCTGGAAATAGACCCCTAAACGACCCATGTTCCGCAAGCCACTGGGTCGTCCAGAAATTCACCTCTCCATGCCGTCTTAGCACCCGCTCTCTAACATTTGGTATGAGACGGTGAGTCTATCTACCTTTTGGCGACCGGTCCCACCTCTTCTGCTACGTGTTTAAGTGGTAACTCCTCGCCTCCTCTTTCGTTCTGCCTTCCGCAATTTCTTTTCTCTTCTGAACTAGGAGAATCAGCGGCGGAAAATCCGCAATACCAATACAGCATCCAGTGAAACTGTTCGGAACCTCTAATCTATGAAAGCTTAAATGACAGTTAAAATTACAGATAGTGAGAAAAATTACTTATTTTTCTGTTTAAAAAATTAGTTGTGTATTTTTTTAATCTTCAAGACAGTTCAATGAATTATGTTAAAAGATAAAGGAGAAGGTTTTCTTCAAGGGTAGATATATTTCTTCACAAGAACCTATAAACAAAATTATAATGAAGTAGCTGGACAAACAGGCTTTACGTTTACCTGTTTTAATGAATTAATTTTTTTTCTGTTTAGCCATTTCTGTTAAGATATGAATAACCCCCAAACTATTAATAACCCCCAAAAATATAATAACCCCCAAAAAAAGTTACTGATTATATGAAGAGGAAAAATTCATTTTAATACTAAACTACTTTATCACGAATGGTGACAATAGTGATAATCAGCGGTGGTAAAAATAGCATTCTTACTTTTTATTTTAATTTCCTTCAGGATAAAGATTGTCCACTATCTGTATCATCTCAACAGCACCTAGCAGATGGTATGCAACGCCCTTTGATGTCCTTTTAACAATCAGTTAGTATGGTTTGCCTCTTGGATCTCTCTGTTAATTTTCTCGATGAGATCACGCCAACACGGTTTTACTATTTTAGTTTACGGAGTGCTCCCAGAGCAATTTCTTATCCATTTGGAGGTTGCGAGTCCTTAAGGCTGATAGCCTCATTCTGGGCGAAACCGTAGCATCTTTAAGGGTCACCGCGATGGCCTTCCTAAAACTATCCTCTCCCCTTGCATTCGCGGATCCTGGTTTCGAGATTATTATTAGTAGCCCTTCAAATGGATAGGACCTCCGTTGTAGTTCCGGTCGCGGATACACCAGATTTGACTGACTGTTATAGGTCGGCGTAAATAGTCATAACCTTTATCAGCAGGTTCTCTGATTTAGGCTCTTCAGTACCCATGGCAGCACTGCGCCTGGTACGAAGGGATCCTTTGCCCAGGAAGTATACTCTTATGTAACACTTCACGTTGTTCTTCGTCCCTCGTATTCCAATATCTTTGTACTGAAAGAGCGGGAGCATATATTTACACAACAAATTTGCCCATGATGCCTTTTTAGCCTGCCTTAATTTCAAGGAAGACCCGGAATTGATCAATTAACTTCTATTCAATACACACTTTCTTGTCTCACACCATATTTTTTTGAAAAAAATAAGTTCTGTAACTTTGTTATTATTAGAAGAAATAAATAGAACTGCTGAATATCAAACAAAAATTATGGCAGTAACATTAATCTCAATAAAAAATAAATTGAATTCAGTCATTTTATTCAGCGTTGCTGTTCTTAAACGTACTTTACACCAGTATTTTCAATTACCTATTATTAGCTTATTCATTAGCTGTAAAAAAATTAAACAGTTTTGAATTTATTTAAGTAAAAAAAAGGTTTTATTAAAAATTAAGGTAAAAAGTCTTCTGGCTACAATTTTTTTTTGATTTTAAAAGATAACAGTGTAATGTTAACGAATGTCAATAATTTGTGTCGTGTTACATCAGCATTTAATTATATTTGATCGTGGATCCTGCCGCATGAACGAAACGCTGATCAGCTGAACGGCAAAGATACCCAATTTGATCGTGAAATTTTACAGTAAATATGTGAAGCATACCTTCTATAGCTGACTGATTTTTATTTGGCTTAATCAGATACTGCAGTAGGTAATTTAGAAGAAATGAGTGAGAGTATTTAATACGGAAGCCTGAGCCTAAATTCGTGCAGAATGTATTGAAAATTTATTAATTTTTTCAGCAAGTTAATAAAAATAAAATACAATTAAAAAAAATCACTGATCATTTATTTATTATTTTTTAATAGAAATAAAAAATCTAATAAAATAATTAATAGTTTATATGATAAAATAATTAAGAGAACTTAATTTCCTGGCTCGCGCACATTCATGTAAAACACTTTTTCTCTGTTTTAGCACTCATGAAGAAAGCAAGCAAGAAGGTGTGGCTAATTAAGTATTGGTTTATGATTTAAATGATATTTTTCAATTATCAATTTGTATAATATTTAAATATTAATAATAATGATTATTCATAATAATAATATTGTTGCACAGTATATTTCTATACTCTCGTCATATATCTACATGAGATATATTTTTTGTATACTGACACGAAGTTATTTTTAAATGAATAAATAATTGTTTTTCTATAACAGAGTATATAACTTAATAGTTATATACCTATATATATCAGAATCTACCTAATGGTAAATTCTGAAATGTTAAATAAAAGAGTACAGATTTAATGCATTAAAATTATCTGTGCATTTTAATCTAATATATTTAGTGCAGTATAATTCTAATGTGTTTAAAATTGTTAGTGTAGTTTATAAATATTCTCTAAATAATTTTTTACGAAATTGTATGTTGTTATAATTTGTGCATAATTTCAAAGGTATTATTTGCAATAACGTGATTGCTAAGAGATAATCTTTTTATTTTATTTTGTTTTTTTTCCGCAGGCGTAATTTACAATCGGTTCCAATTTATCTGAAACTTAAGCAAAATTGAATACAAAAAAATGACATGCAGGGATGAGTTTCCATCGAAATCTCTCAAAGAACAGTATATTCATTTATATATGCATGTATAAACGCACCTCGACCCTTGATTAACGAGGAAAGTTCATATAAGAGAGAAGAGATGGCAACTTGCGATAAAGTTCAATCAAATGATGTAATTGTTGGAGAAAGATTCTCAATTATCTTTATCTAATAAGCTGTTGGTATGCTTAAAATCTGGACCTACGGAATTCAACTTTGGGGTGCTGCGAGCAAGTCCAATTGAAATCTTAGAGCGGTTTCAAAATAAACTAGCGAGGTGTATAACAGACACTATGGTTTGCAATAAAACTTAGTGAAATACATGAATATTTAGGTTTACGATACGTCTGGGAGGAAATACAACGTTTCAGTTCAAAGTGTGAACTACGATTTAAAAACCACGTGAATCACTTAGCCGTGAACCTCCTAGACAACGGGGATGACGTTAGAAAATTAAAACGGCTACGGTTCTGGATCTATGGTTGTCAAGAGAAATATCAGCTGTGCATTATCTTTTCGTTTTTTTAATTTCAAATTTACTGCATATTCTTCTCACGGTTTCATCATTTTTCTTGCTATTTATGATTTATTTTATTTTGCTTTCTTTTTGTCTTAAATGTTCTTTCTCTTGTTTAGTGTTAAATAATCATAAGTACGTAGTGTATGTGTTACTTGCCACAAAAGTTCTTTGTAATTGTAGTGTGTAATTTTTGAAGAGTTTTGCTGGGACTCCTTGCGTGATTGAGAATGTGATCCAATTTATTCAAGGTAAACATTCAATAAATGTAACCGATTATAAATAAACTTTGAAACTAGAAAAAAATGTATGCATATCTAATACGGTATACATAAATACATAATAAATGTAAATAAGTACATAAAAAGATAAGTCTAAAAAACATTGATCATTGTCCAAAGTTCAGAACATAAAAAAGCAAAGAAAACACTAAAAAATAGTCTTATTAATCACACAAAAAAAACTAATCAAATACAGAAATATTTCAAAGAACTAACAAAAGGAAGTGACGAAACGAATTGAAGAATACTGACGATGCACAATAGTCTAGGGTAACTGATTCACTTCAAATCTCGGAGAACTTACAGATCTAATACGGTTATGTATCTAATACGATACGTATATGCAGTCGCTTTAGGCACCTAACGTTATCATGAGGTTAATCACGAGCCAGTTCACATGTTTGGTCAGTAAAATTAAATTAATAGTTAATTTAATTCAACCATTTTTCTTAATTATTACGGTTGTAAAAATTATATAAAATATAAAATTTGCAGAATAAAATTCTTTATAGAAGATCCAACTTTTTCTAAAAATCAAACTTTCCAACTCTGTTTAGAGTTCAATCGAAAATTTTGAAAGTTTTCCATAAATAAGAAGCCTATTACGTTTTCCATAAAAAGACTATTACAATATATAAACATAAATAGAGCATAAGGTAAAAAGTTTTTAAATTCGGATGAAAAAAAAATTTAATTTTTATTTTAATAGTACTTCACAACAAATGAGACATTTGTGTTTATTTTTAAGTTGACTAAATCTATTTATTGAGTTTGAAGCGTTTATTTTATGTGGGAATATGAATTCAATACTTTATAATTAGCGAGCTGCATAACAAGGCGTCATGGTTTTTACGAAACAGCAAGTTGCACGACTAATTTGAATTACCGTACATTCGGGAAGAAGAGGCATCGATTCGCTACAAAGTACAAACTAAGATTTAATGACTATGTGAACTATCTGGCTGTTAACATTCCAAACTATGGCGAAGAGTTAGGTGGCTAAAGCAGCTCGATGTGTTCGATCTGGGAGACTCATAGTGATACTCGGACGAGGCTTCATATTTTGAGTATTGCGCAATCAATTTAAGATAACTTATAAGTTTTTTTTTTTTTTTAAGTTTATGCAGTGTATTATTATGCTTTTTTTGAAGTAAGAGTAACTAATTAAAAAATGAAATCAAAGAATTAAAAAAAAAGTTAAGAATCAGAAAAGTATTAAAAAATCTAAGAATTAATTATATATTTTAGTGTGTGTATAATCATTTGAATATATAAATATATATATATACACATGGGTGTGCGCGAAAACACATACACACACACACACACACACACACACACACACACACACTCTCATAAAAAACAGTTTTATTACACATTTAAATTTCGAAAAATAAATAATATATTCCATACATTAAAATATTTTTGTTATTGTGCATACAAAATTACTGCTTCCGAAATAAATCCTTGTCTAACAAATTTTTCTTTAATTTAACATCTTAATTATCTTTAGTATTAATTTAATTCTAATAAAATTTATTCTAATTAATTAATAAATAAATAAACTGGAAATAAAACAAACTGGTTATCTATGCTGTTTGGATACTTTAATTTCTATTTAACTTAGAAGTTAATATATTATTAAATATATTTATTTATGAGAGTACATATTAGTATATTTTTTAGATTAAATGGTTAATTTTATTCTAATAAAGACAAGTAAATTATAAAAACAGAAGTACTAATTTAGATGAGTAAAAGATTTATCACCAATTACCAAATTGATTATTTTTATGTTTGCTTTTAGAATTAAGGAGAAATTGAGAACCATGAAGAATACTTAAGAAACAATTTAATTAAAGAGACACTTGTTTGAGTATTATCATGAGTAAATTTGTCGTAGAGACTAAATGTAATAAATAATTGAAAGAAATGATTGAGTATTTTGATTCCAGAAGAAAAACAAATAAAAAACAATTGAATTCTAAAAGAAAATATTTGTGAGAATATTTAAAAAAAGCATAAAAATCAATGTTATTTAGAGCAAAAGACTCCTTTTCAAGTGTAACAAATGTATCTCAGTGGAGTTCTTAATGGTATAATTACAAAAAAAAAAATGTGACACAAGGAAACATGATTCGCAGTAAGCCAGGTATGACAAAAATGTCTTACAGTCTCAATAGAAACAAGAAAAGGGCAAAATAAGGATTAAATGGATAGATAAAGTAAAAGGAAGTGTTGGAAGAATATTTGTCAGAGGATGCTTACGGAAAAAGGGAGTGAGGAAGCTGCTTATTGTTGAAGTGATGGCTTATTGTTAAACTTTCTGATTTAAAATACCGCAGAAGAAACAGTGTAAGCAAGTATTTTCACAAGAACTAATTAATTCTACTGATATTCTTGTTTCTGAGATAAAACATTTTGTAGGGTAAAACGAAGAAAATCTCAAAACGTGAAAGTGTTGAGAGAATACGTTTAGCATTTGTGTGATTTTGTTAAATTATGTAAGAGAACAGCATTTCTATTTACTATCAAGATTCAGTAAATTCGTAACAAAAAGTATTTTTTACTTCCGATTACGCATCAGTTTATTGTACATGTTAAAATGTATATTTATTAAGGAGAAAATTATATCAATCGTCTAAAACATTTAATTCAAAAATATATTTATCAGCTAATTCTGGTAATTATTTAAATTTGCATAAAATACGATCATTATTCTTTAAATAAGAAGTCCTACAAATAAATTAAGGAAAATTTTAAGTAAAAGTAATGCTGTTTTGTTACCCAAAATATAGTATAGTACTATAACTAGTACTAGTGTTATAGTATATTACTATAACACATGACTGTAGGATTTAATATTAAGAAATAAAATATATCAGATTTAAAATAATGACATTTTTTGAATAAAAAAATCTATTTAAGTTAAAAAATTATCTTAATTTCTTAATAAACGAAATTTATTTTGCTTTCTAATTTATGATTTAATTTCTTTTTGTTTTCTTGTTGATTTTGTTTTTTTGTTACGTTTCTTGAGACTGGCTGATTGGATTTGTTCAGATTCACACAAACAACTCTACAGACGGTAACACAAGTTGAATCTCTAAAATACCAGATACAACAAATGAAATGAATTTAAATCAGAATAAAAATAGTTATATCTTTAAAAAGATCTGAGACTATATTCTGTACTATGTAGAGTCAAGTAACATAGCAGTTACTTGACTCTACATAGTACGGTAGATCTCCTTATGGAAGGTTATATTGAAACTTATATTGGGGTGTAATAGCCATAGTTAAATTTAATGATACTGGTTCTGTCTTTAGGCCAACTTTACTTGTTTGATTCGAATTAAAGACACATCTTGGCATGAGGAACCAATTTCACTTTACAAATAAGGCTCAACAATCTGTAAGGGGGTGGGCTTTAGCTTTCAAAGTAACGTACGACTCACTCAAAAGACTAAATGTAGGTTAAATACATATAGGTATCAATAACGTGTAGGTGTTTGCTGCAATTTTATTAGCTCCGTCTTTGTGTTTTTTTTTTGAGGTTGCTCGAGTTTCTTGTTTTGTTTGTGTTGCTAGTTTATTACTTTCGTTGTTGTTTTTTTGCGTTATTTTTATTTTTTGGTTGTTTTCCTCGTTTATTTCGTTATTTTAGTTTTAGTTTTACGGTTCCTAGATGACCGCCATCTTGTTTTAGGCTCTAGGAGACTGTTTAGGAATTGAAGGTGTTCTTGTGTCTAGCCGTGTTTTTAGACTCCTCGGCATGTTTTTCGCGAGAGTGCGCTGTTTTTATTTTGCAATTTTTGTTGGTAATTACTGTTTAAAAGTGTTTTCAGTGAAACACTTTCAAGTTTTTTTTTTTAAAATTTGCTGTTTAAAACTGATATTAGAAGCAAGCAAATTAAAATAAGAAAATCCAGAACCGACGGGCCAACCTCCCATGCTGGACCTACTGCCAGCATGCCCGTTAGAGTAGCGCCCATATTGGACTGAGTCATGCTTGACTGCAGATCCGGTCCAGGGATATAGGTGAAGAAAAAAAAGGTTAAATATAAAAAATTCGTTCTTTTTGTTTCATAGTTATTCTAATAATTACCGATTAAATTAAATTAAATTAAGTACGCATACAAACACACACATACACACACATGCACACACGTACCAGTAGATACAAACAAATTTTGGTGAAAAAACTAAAATTCAAGGATTCTAAAAAATACAAATTTCAGTCCACACCAAATAAAATCGTGACTAGACAAAATTTTAAATATAATTTTTTTTTTTTTAACAAAAAATAAAGTGGGTAGTGTTATTTTTTATGTACATATTCATTTAAAATATTAAATGAATAATAATTTTTTTCTTTTTATATCAAATAAATTTTTCAATATTAAAATCTGTTATTCATTTTCGTTATTTTGCTTGTGGTAATCTTAACTACATTGTTATTTTTTTTAAGTGTATAAAAAGGGACAACAAAATATACAAAAAATTCAGATGAAACTTTAACAGATGAGTATTGAGTAGATTTCTACATGTATATAATACCAATAATAAAGAATTATAAAGTTTGCAAAAACAACCCTAAATATTAATTATTTATTAAGCACTTTAACTGTTGCGCAGGTCAAGGGAAAAGTAGACAAGTATTAAGCGCGTGCGTGTTTGTCGACATTGAACTTGTGTTAAGTGGGAGAGTTTTGTAACATCTCTTCTTTAGTTTCATCCTGGCGTCCCGACGTCGACGCCACGGCTAAAATGTGTTGTCAACACTAACGAAAGTTTTTACAATTCGCGTATTGTTATAGGATATGAACATTCGGTGTTATTAGAAATAGGTGTGCCGTGACCACATGAGCTCATATATTTTATTTTAACTTTTAATTAAAAAAATTAGTTACTACCGTTTTAAAATATTTCAGTGTTCAAACAAAATTATATAGGGTAAATATTTACTTTATTTATTTAATTTAAAATTACCTTTTACTTTTTAATTAAAAATATGTGCATGACTCCAATTAATGAAATATTTATTACAAAATTTAATAATTTTTTTTTGTTTAGAAATTGTAAAATTCTGTAAATTTATACAAAAAATTTAAGCAAATTATGAAAACTGGAAGTTAAAACAGAGTTTTTAAAAACTCACCAAATGTAATCTACTAAATGAACATTTAATAAAATTTATATTAGCATTATAATCTATTAACGATATTAGAAGGTACAATAACTTGGTGATCCTTATTTGGAAGAATAACATTCACCTCTGTTTAGCAGCATAATCTAAATTCTTTAGAAAGTACTTTAAAAAAAAATAGTTTAATAAAGCTCCATAACGATGTATTAGTACTATCCTTTTATGTTGAACTAATTTATTTTATAACTAATATTAGTATGATTAATTTTAATTAATAAATTAATAATTTCTTATTATAGAGGTCTTCAAATTTCAAACCTTCACATGCCATTCATAGCCATACGAGGAATTTGTTCCCTTTATTGTAGCATGTTGTAATTGATAATACATTTTTTCATTAATGTTTCCATATTATTTTGTGTAAATTCATGAATACTTAATACATTATGGATATAAAATAAAAATATCATACAAAAAAATTTAATTACAATAATTATTTAAATGAATGCACTCCCCCGGGCTGTGTTTATGCCTTCACGTCGATCCAGTCCGGGGAGGAGATGAAAAAATAAATAAATAGTAGTTTGAATGTTATTTTATTTTACAAGAAATGTAATATTATATATACCTTAATATTATTTAATAAAAAAAATTAATAACTAGTACAATATTTAGTCACTAAAGTTATAATTATCGTAGGATAATATCATTTTGAACCTGGAACCTGGTCTAGGGTAGGTAAAGTAAAGAATAATTTAATGCTCAAAAACCTTTTGTATCCCTTTTTTAAAATACATACCATCCATCCTGAATATCATGCCCGATAGTTTGTGAATAATTAGTTTGAAAGATATATTCCCGTACCACAGATTTTCATACTCTTTGTCCGGTACATACACGATAAGTAATTAATATATTTATAGTTTATCCACATTAAGAAAGTTTTATTCTTTCTGCCACTATAGCTTTGCGTTGGAACTATTTCTAACATTTTTTGGGGGAAAAATTAAAATGTGAATAAGAGGAACTTCTAAACACCGATTAAAATTATATTATTTATTACCAGGTTAAATTTTGATAATAATTTAGAACTTTATCAAACTGACGTATATGTATTTTTATAAATTCAAAATAATTTACATTAATAAAATATGAATTTAAGAAAGTTGTTCAAAATCTTAAAAAAGTGGTAAAAAAAGTTTTAATTCTCTTATAAAATAGATTTTTAGAGATGTTCTAGTTTTTTCTAGATGAAATTTAGCTCTTGACACGGATTATAAATATTATTATTTTTGGAAAACTTTGCAATCCGTACAAAATAATTAAGTTATATAAATATAGAATGTAAAAATTAAATCATTAATTTAACATTAATCACTTTTTAATGGAAAAAAAAATTATAATATTGCTTTTAAAAAAGTAATTGCCAGAAAATATTATTTAATTGTTACTTTACCGTCTTATGCTATATCAGAGCTATAGATTTAGATTAAGAATTATAATCGGTCCAATTTGGGAATATGCGGTTTTCACCGGATCTTTACGTTTTGATACCTAAGGAACCTAAAAAACCGGATGGAAATTTTCAAAATGTTCGTATTTACGTGTGTATGTTTGTTGTCGCCGTCTAACCCATCTTATATCTCCAGAACTACTCGACGACTCTGACTAAACTTGGTCTGATTATTTATATTTATGGGGCATTGATGCCATTAAATTTTCAGCTTAAAAGATCAAGGGGTGAGGTTGTAGAGCAAGGTCACCCTCAGTATCTCGAGATTTTGCCTAATTAAGATCTTATTTTTGTTAGGTACATTTGTTAACGATTCAAAATTAATATTTCCAAAAAAACAAACACTTTTGCAAAATCGCAGCCCCACCCCAAAATATGATCTAAATAAATTAGTGGCTAAATGGGTATACTGCGTCATTAGTATCCCCTTTCACCACAAGCGCTAGTGTAGCACTGATGTCCAGCTGCTGCAGTCCTCTTCTTTCTTTTTCTGTTTAGCCTCTGGAACCACTGTAAGGTATTACTTCAGAGGATGATATGTAAATGAAGTTTAGTCTTATACAGTCTCAGGTCGACCATTCCTGAGATGTGTGGTTAATTGAAACCCAACCACTAAAGAATACCGGTATTCACGATCTAATATTTAAATCCGTATAAAAGTAACTGCCTTTACTAGGATTTTAACCTTAGAACTCTCTACTTTGAAATCAGTTGATTTGGGACGAGTTTAGTAGTCATTTGCTATGTTGTAAAGTCACAAGTGAGAAGTAGAATTAAATAAAGTAAAATCTGAAGTGTAAAAAGGTATTTAAGTGGAAGCTACTAATGCCACACCCGCACGAATAAAATGCGATATGCGAGCGCGCTTTAGTTAAATCATTGAATTAAATAAACAAAAAATATTATATTTCAATAAAATGGTAAATATTTCAAATTATATTATGTGTGTAAGTCGTGCATTAGAAAATAACCGCGTGACAGGAGTGTCCTGCAACTGTGTTGTGAACGTTTGTCATTATTATTGATGTAGAAAAGAGTTACCCTCTAACGAGAAATCTTATAATTCAAAATGTTAATTGGCTTTATTTAATCAAGAATTTCTGTTTTTCTTTGAGTAGTGTATGTAAAATCATTGCGTCTAACATCCGCCCTAAATATTAAGCGTTAATATTTCATTCATCTCCCGCAAAGAAAAACGTACAGATTTATTGCTGTGTATTGTCATTAGAAAAATCTTACAGAAAATCTTTCATTGTAAGAATATTTAGTAAAATGATAATGAATTTTTGAATGATCTCTTCTCTCCGCCATCTACATATTCTACGGTTTATATCTTCACAGTCAGCGCAATTCTTTTACTGCTGATAACGTCTACCACTGTCCTACCACTGTTTTCTGTAACGCATTATTTATTTATTTCATCACTTTCTCCTAGACACCAAAAATTTTATCAAGAGATCACTACTTTCATTTTATTTTCCTTATCACTTTTTCTTCATTATATTCTTTTTTTAAAACTAATATCTTTAACTTTTTCTTACCTTATTCTTTGTTTGCCGAACATATCTCTTTCATCGCCCACAACTCGAATGGTTAAAAACTCTTTTATTTAAGAAAGTGTCCCTAGTCCTATTCTGCAAAAACAAAAGTTTTTTTCAAAATATTTTGTAGTATAACAAATTATACCAAAACACACTTGTGTTATATAACTTGATTCACTTAATAACTTTAATAAAATAGTGTAATTTTTCAAAAAAATATAGTAACATTAAATAATAAATTTCTCAAAAACCAACAAAGTATTATTAATACACAATACCGATTTTTATATATTAGTAAACAACTTTCAGTGTACTATTCTTAACATCTGTTATTATATCCATTTTGTTAATCATTAGGTTACAATACTAAATAAAGCAAAATGTGTTTGTATCAGTATAAATGAAATTGATTATTAATAACCGAATAATTAATTAATTATTCAAAGGTTGTTCTAGAAACCCTTTCTTTTATGTAATTAATATATGTGAATTTGAATATGCAGATACAATGATTACAGTTCATGACGTATTGTAATTTTATAATCAAGCTATTCTACTTTGTAGAAAGATGTACGCAGGACAGAGCTCGTTAAAGCATGTTGTTTGTGTACGTGTACCTTCACTGCAAACATATACCTACAGATAGAATTATTATCTTTTTAATATTATCTGATACAGAGAATTTTTAAAATATTTACGTTTTGAAGGTTTATCAGATCTAAATTTTGTTTTACGCTAAATTAAGTGGAGAATACTTTGTTAATTTCACACTATAAATCGAAGTAAACTCAATTTTAATTATTCGATCATTTAGTATATATAAACTGATGAGTAATTAATTCTTTAATTATTACAGAATATACTAAAGAAGATATTGCGAAGTGTTTTCTCAGATGATGTGTCGTTTTGAAGAACATATTTTATTGGTGATTCTGCCTTAAAATAGAAAAATTTAATAATAAATATTTAGAAAATAAAAATAGAATTTCATCTAGATTTAACAGTTATAAATACATAAAAATAAATAAATTATTAATAATAGGTCATCAATACTATGGATACAAGAACATATTAATGTTTGTGTCTTTTTTAAGAAATAGTGTACCAGTCATATTTATTAATTAATGTGCCTACCTCCATGGTGTCAGGTAGTGATTCAACCTATCATCCAGGTCTCAGATTCTAATCCTGGGTTAGAACTGGTTCTTATGCAAACAATTTCATATTACCATTCCAAAGCTTTGAACATATCTGGTAATTAGTATATAAAATTTATCGTTGATGTATATTTTGAATTTGTAAAATAAACAAATTCCATTATTATGAAAAAGTTTAAATTACAGATAATTGAATTTCAATTTGCTGCGATATAAACATCAACCACAAGATTACTTCTTTTTATCGACCAGTGTTTTCCTTTTCATTTTCTTCTAATAAACTTAGGGAAATCTCAGATAAAATCCTGATCTATGAATTGATAATCTTGTATTCATAAGTGTTGTGTGTATGTTAGTAAGAGAGAGAAATTGATAAAAAAGGAAAGAGAAAATTTAAATTGCCAAATTTCAATATTATTATCAGAGAGGTTACTTTCAAAATGCGAGTAGGATCGAATTACAAAAACTTTAGCGAACAAGTTAAAATCAACTTAAGTTTTTTTTTTTCTATAAATGTGCTATCTTTATATTATATCACTCTGGATTTTAACAAAATTATATTTTTAATTAGTTCCTTTCACTGAATCATATTCCTAAACTTTTATGTTAATAAAATAAATTAAAACGTCTAACTCTATTTATTTTTATTTATTGGAAGGTAAACTAAATTAAAATATGATAAAATTTAGCCGCATTTTATTAACTATTTCATTTCAATTCTTATTAGGTGGAATTAATTATAGAAATCGAATTTGTTTTTCCATAAATCCAATCAATTTATAGATGAAATTATTTAATTAATATGAAATATTTGAAAGGATCACTAAAAGATTGAAATAAAATGTTATATGTATTTGAATGTTTTATTTAATGCAAAATTCATTGAGAATCTTAACGTAATATGATAACAAAAATTATTTATTAATAGATTAATTTTCATATTAACATTTTTTTCCCGAAGCCTTTTGGGCCTAGTTTATATTTTATTATTAATTTATTTTATATAATAATTTATTTTTGAGGTATCTATTAACTTTAATGATATTATTTTAAAAAGTTATAAAAATTTTTACGTATGTAGTAGAATAATACATTCCATTCAAATTGTGTTTATTCGTTAATATGCTGGTTTTTTGTCAAATTTAATGTAATTTAAAATTTCCTGTTACTTAAATGTGTTCATTCCTTGCCTTTTTGAAAATTTCCTAAAAAACCAGGGTAAAAATCGAATGAATAATAAACGTTTTTCAAATTAATTCATAGAAATCAGCTGATTCTGTTAATTTAATACTGTTATTGCTGTAGTGCCTGTAATGAACCTTTGTATTTGTGGGAATGTATTCGTCCAATTTATCTGATGTAATATTAAAACTGTTCCATTTATTTTATTAATTTACACCTTTATTGTTGTATTAGTATCCTGTGTATTTTATCTGCTGTTTTAAAAACTATATAATCTTCTTTCCTAAAAATATTGACTTTTTTATTTTTTGTTTGATATTTAGTGTTGTGTATTTTTAGGTTTATTTTTCATTTTGTTGAGAAATTTACTTGTTAATACATTTTTGTTTTATATTTTATCGTATTTTGTTCTTCTTGTTATTGGAGAACAATGATGTGTGTATGTATTAATGTATCATGTGTAAGAAAATAGCACGTTCAGCTTATATAGGGATGGTTAGATGAATGCAGCAAATGTAAATTGGTGCTGCCTGATGTGAGAAACCTGTAAAATATTATGATGTCATCGATGTAGCAATGTTATAGAGTAGTAAAATATAACAATTTTTTCTGCGTGTTTCTCATTAGGTAATATGTTAAATTTTTGAGATGTTGAAAATATAAATATTTGTTGAATGTATTGTTTGATGCATGTGAAGTAATTTTACACTGTATGTTCTGTTACAATAATATTTATTCTCGGATTGTTGCACGGCCTATATAACGTGGAATATTATAACAAATTCTACGAACTATTTGTTCACTTATTATTAGTTAAAATAAAAAATTATTTGAATTAATAAATTGTTATTTAGCTTTAGAATTACTTTCACATATTTTTTTCAAATAACGCAGAAGATTTTTTTATTTAAAAATTCCCGAATTTTAATTCAAAAGTGCTGTTACGGACTTCGCAAAAGAAAATATTTGGGTCTAATATTAATAATTTATTTTCCTAACTCAGAATACACTTTTTAAGACAAACAATATAATATCATTTGCAATATACAACAGAGTTACAAATTAGACAAGTTTATGAATTATATAAATACTTCTGTTGACCTACAACAGGCTCACAGGAGTAACTATAATTTTCTAATTTAAAATTGTGATGCAATAATTATGATGAAATAATATTTTTTATTATTTAATAATAGTTTGGAAAATTAAGTACTCCTTGAGGACAAGAGTCCTGTTTTAGAAGTTACAATCAATTTATGATTAAAACATTGAAGAATATTAAAGATATATAAATTAGGACAGAAGTGGCTGAGTAGATATTTAACAATTACTAAAGATTATAGAAATATTAAAGAGAGGGAAAATCATTCAGTTTGTCATTAGAAGTCAAAAGGTGATTCACGAAAGCCATAAGCTTTATGCTTCCCTAGGATAACTTGTCAATTTTAGTCACAATTGAATCAAAAAGAAGTGAAATTCTGAACGAATTTAAACCTAGACTATATTTTTCACAATTTGGCAAAAAATTATAAATCTTTGGTGCCATGTAAGTAAAAAATCTACGAAAAACCTCCTTTTGGGGTCTAGGAAGTACAAAATTACCCTTGCTTCGCATACCTCGGTCAATTAGTCCATACTTAAAAGCCTTATTTCCACTCCTAAGAAAGAAAAGTTTAAGTATCTTAAACAAGTTATAAATGCATCAAAGGGAGCAAGTTCAAGATACACAAAAAAGGGGAATGAATGTTTCCTAGCAGGTTTTCTACAAATTATACGAATAAGATATATCTGGCTATCACTGTAGGTCAGATTTTATTAAAATACGTACGACCCCAATTTCTGCCCCAGTCGGGCAGAAATCCCGAAGATAATAAAATTTTCTCACGTAAAATATTTCATTCTTTAGACTAAGAATATGTTTTTCCAATGAAAGATTGCAATCAATAGTTACCCCTAGAAATTTCATACTACCGACTTGATCAGTACTATCCCAACTACACTCACATTCTAGAGCAACTGAGATTATGATATCTAACGTGCGAGTTGCTAGATTTCTCACCCTTTAACTGGAATATTATGTATTTGGATTTAGATAAATTTAACGTAATTCCATTTTTAGTTAACCACAACTTAATTAAGTCTTAGATAGATTTCAAAACTCGGTTGAAGCTTTTTTCTGTATAAAAAGTATAAAAAAAGGCAGTATCATCTGCATACGAGGTCAGATAACCTTGAAATTTGCAAGAACAGAAGTCTTTAATATAAGTTAAGAACTGAATTGAACCCATAACTGAGGGACACTGAATTCTAATACTCCCTCGTCACTGAGCGTATTTTTAATTTTAACCTTTTGAGTTTTTCCCTTTAAGTAGGATTCAAATCAGTTAAAGACTAAATCTCTTATTCCTTATTATATTATAATCGATGACATCAAAGGCTATTATTCAGGGGCTATTATTCATCAAAGGCTGGTTATTCAGAAAGAGGACGCCAACTTTAGAATCTTCATTGATGCCGTTTACCAACTGTGAGACAAATTTAAGTAAGGCATTCAGTGCCTAAATTTTTGTGAAAGCCAAATTGATTAAAACTGAAAAAATTATTTCTATTAAGAAAATTAACCGGTCTTGACTTTACTACAGTTTCCAGAATCTTTGAAAATTGTGAAAGCAGGGCTATGGGCCTAAAGTTCCCGACATAATTATTATCTCCGTTTTTATTAACTACCACTGCTTCTTTAAGTTTATCTGGAAATTTCCCCAACTGCAGAATTAACTGTATAAATACGCAAAAACATGAGAAATATGTTCACACACGAATTTTAGGGTATGTGAAAAAATCTGGTCAAAACAATATGACGTTTTGGTTTTCGTAGACTATAATTTTCTCAATCTCGAGATAATATATAGGCTCTAGGAAAATAGTGGTCCTACTTCGGATGAGGTAATAATATTGTTATGTAAATATTGATTCTGAATTGTAATATCCTCAAGACGTGTTTCTAGTTTCTTTGCGATTCCTAAAAAAAATAGCTATTAAAAATGTCCGAAACCTTTTGAACCTCACTAACTATCTGTCTATTTTTCTCGGCTTTAATTCTATTTCTTATCCTTTTTACCTATTAACTGATCAATTAGTTTCCACTACTCCCTAGTATAGCCAGTGTTATTAATAAAGAAGTTTCTGAAATATAATTCGTTAGCCTTCCTTATGTCATAGATAATTCTACGCCTACTGTAATATCGTTTTAAATCTAAACTATACGATTAATTTTTAACTTTTTTGAACGATAAATTTTTTCTTTTAATTAAATTTAATAAATTATACCCAGGGTTTAATTTCGATAAAATTTTTAGTTTTTGTTTTAAACTTTGCTTTTTTCAGAACATACTTTTAAAACTTCATAAAACAGCTCAAAAGCTCTCTCTACGTCTTTTTCATTAAATACTTTATTCCAATCAGCCTTTGAGATCTAATGTTTAAATCTAACTAAATTAATAACACTATATTGATGTAGAGTGTTACATTCGAGTTTACTTTAAGCTTTTTAATATCACACCAGACAGGTATAAGGGAATGGTCTGTGATGCCAGCATGTGCGACATCAGCAAAACAATTTAAAGAAATTTCTTTGAATTGTTTACATTTAATGAAAAATTGATCTATATAAGCGTTTGTATCCATCCTCGTATGGGTGTTGACCAGAGATTAAATTCCATTCGAGCAAAGCAAAAATTTATATTTATTAACATCGTTTTCCTTTAAAAGTTCAAATTTATATCTCCTACAAGCATAGTTGTATAATTGCTTTTGTGGATATCTAAAAAATTACGTAACTCATTAATAAATACCTCTGCTATCTACCCATGATATCTATAAAAAGCAAAAATATTGCAAACATAATTATCAATAAACAAAGATAAACTAATGCCGTCAGCCGATAAAAAACTGGCCTCATCGACCTTGACTGGAATATCGTTTTGCACGTACACTATTATACCTCCAGCTCTATTAGTTTCGTTACATTTGGCATAAAGATTATATATATTAATCTGATGATTATTTAGTTCTTCATCATAAATCCATATCTCAATTAATACTATTATTTTAGGAAATAATTTTAAAACTATAATTTCATTTAAGAATAAATCAAAATTTTTACGCATGCTTATATTTTGACGAATTAGAAATAAAGATTTATTTTCCACAAAAGAAAAAAAAGAATAATAAAAAACTTAACAAAACACTATTTAAGAACAAACACTAAACAATATTACATATTATTTAAAGAAAAAGTAATTTATAATAAAAATTTTAACAAAACACAATTTAAATTTACTGACGTCATCGACCGAAGTAAGCACAATTGGGAGCACTATCACTTCTACGTAAAAAGACATTTTCCGCTACGTTCCCACAAGTACTTGAAATCCTTTTTCTTTTTCAATTCTCTTCCCATTGAAAACACTTTCCTACGATCAGCTGAAAGATTTTCATTTATATACACTGGATTATCGTTTGGCAAGGTTGTTCGTTGAGAAGTCCTTCTTGACACGTCTTCTATTTAAGATGCTACCTTTTAGGATCTGATAAAGCGAACTATAATTGTGCCGGTCTTTTTTGGATTCTGTTTGTCAGCCTATGGCACACATCTGTGTCGCTTTCAGATATCGGGCAGTCGAGCTTTAGCAACGTTTTGAATTAGTAAATTAAAATTTTAATTTTTCTGTTCGGGTATACCATGCATTTCAAATTATTTGCACGAGAACACTGTTCAAGTTCACTAATTCTGTTTAGCAAAATTAAATTAGTACCTTTTTCGTTTTTAGCTCACTTGACAGATCGTCAACCTTAGTTAGGTCATGTTGTTTTTTTCTTCTTGAGCTCGAGTTTTTTTGATAGCGCCCCAATTTCCGTATGGCATGCTTCGATCGATTATCCCAAATTTCTCTCCATTTCCCGGTTTTCTCTACGGATTTCGTTCAGTAACTCTAGAATATATTTCAACATAATCGAACCGAAATATAATCGAAAACAAAAAGCGCAGGACTCTTTCTTTTTTCAAAAAGAAAGAGTACTGCGCTTTTTGTTTTCACAGATGGCACACCTACAAATTTTATTTTCTTGTTCGACGAAATTAACCTCTTATTGAGTAAGATTAACCCACTATAGGTGAGAATTACCGCTACCGCTGCTGCATACAATACTTTTCGATCCGTGCACTGTTTTTAGACAAGTAGAACACGACATATTAAAGTCGGTGTGAAAAACAAATTGGAGTAAAAAAAAACAATCGGTAGAATATCTTATTATAGTTGTATTATTTAAATGACAAACATATATACTAATATTGAACACAGTTTAAATATTCTATCACTAAAGATAAGCCACAATTGCCCAGACACAACCTCACCGTACCAGCTCTCAATCATAACTAATATTCATTAATTAATTCCATTTAGTTCCTTAAATAATTCTAATTTCTTTGCGTAAGTAAAATAATAAAACAAAAATAGTTTTGTCTAAAAGTACTTAGCAGTGAAAATATTTAATTTTGAGTCTTCTTTTTTTCAGCAACTGATGTAAGTAGTTCTAATCCCTCCAACAACAAACCTCGCTGAGAATGAATATAAATCAGGGTAGATTAATACAATAAATTTATATACATTGTTTAATGTAATTGATTAACTCTAGACTGATTTAATGATCTATCTACAAAGTAGAAAGTAACTGGTCTTTAATCCAGAAAATCTTAGTTATGCATTTTTAGTGAAGCTTAAGTTTCTTCCAGCATATGGTGAGAGCAGTGTGATTTCAACCAACCATCTGGTCAATAACAGCACCTAAACACGCTATTAACAGTGAATCCGCTTCTGCTAATTCCGTTTTTATACATACACACATACGCTTCATTCACACACACGTGCGGATATAAATATATATATATATTCGTATACGAATATATATAAATATATATATATATATATATATATATATATATATATATATATTCGTATACGAATATATAAATATATATATATGCACACGTGTATGTACGCTTGTATGTGTTACTGAATTAACATAATGGCAGTTGTAGAAAAAACTAAATAAAAAAAAATAATTAATATTGAATTGTCTTAATTTTTTTCTCATCAGTCATTATTTGACAATATTTTTTTTCGTTTTACTTAAATATTTTATTTATAACGCAACTACTAGATTCTATAACTTCTATGTGTTATAATTTATATATTCCAACAATTTTAATCTACAAACTTCTTTTCATTTGCTAAACAAATATACTTTAATATATGACCCACAAACTAAACTTTTATTCTATTTATTTATTTTTTTAAAACTTGCCCAACATATGGTGCATATATTTCTCTGCTTCGTTTTAAAGCTTTCTTTTCCAAACTTAGAAAAAATATTAAAGTTTTTCAAACTTAAGAGTTTGGATTAAAATTTATTATTTTGTCTTCTACTCTAAGAATATATCTCACAAGCATCTTGGTTGTCTCCCTGACTTTCTATTGTCATAATTTTCTTTTTAGAATAAAAATATTGGCATAATTAATAATTCTCTTGTTTAATACTCCCAGATTTGAGAGATTTTACATATAAAATCTCTCAATTTTGTCAAAGTGTTTCGAGTTGTCTTTCTTGGTCCATCCATTTTTGAAAAATAAACCCGTATTTAAGTAAAACTTTCTTCAAATTTTAAAGAAATTCTATTTTTCTGTTAAATTTTATAAGGTTTAATTCAAAAATTGTTCTATTAAAAAAAAAAAATAAATACAAAAAATTGGATTTTGTGGTGTAGAAATCCAGCCACACTCCGATTAAGAGTTAAAAGAATTTAAATATTATATGGTCACTAACGAAAAAAAAGTTTTTATTTACCGTAATATTTTAATCTTTATAATATACATTTGTAGAACTAAATAAGGTTTTTAAAAGAAAAATCGTAAGAATTTTAATATTATAATACATACGGAAAACTGTGCGGAAGTGAAAAGGAAAAATATTACAATAAATATTGAATTGAGAAAAATGTTGATGGGTAATGTAGAAGGATGTTTGGTAAGACGATAAAATACCTAATTGGTAACTTATTCTTTTTTACCCACCCCTTTCACTAATCATTGATCTCTTCTACCCATTAACAATCTATACGGTTCTTATCTGTCCCATACTGAAGAAACCAGAACCTGAAGAGCAGTGTCAGCATTCTCAGAATCTGATGATGGGTAGGTAGCTGTGGACTAACTTGAATGTTTTTGTCCGGAGACTGTGCAAAAAGTCAAAGCTGAAATAGCTATCGGATAAAGCTGAGCCTCATAATTCTCCCTCCTAGTTATCCAGGAATGTTAGAGCAAATAGTAAAATAGCTTTTAGCTATTTCTTTTTCTCTAATATTTTTATGTGAGGTCATGTCCCCACTTGGAAAAGATTTTTCCGTTTTCGTCAGTGCTTAGTAACAAATAAAAAATCACATTAGAACTTTTATTAGCTTTAAAATGTGATAATAAATTTAACCACACTTATTGTAGCATAACCTTGACAACCCCCTGGCTTTGTTCAGTTCTATGATAATGCATGGTCAATGGGGTCACGACGCTCAGTAACCAGTAGAACGACTGATAAGAAGAACCATGTAGAAAATGCTAAATTCAATATAACTGATACATAGTATATTTTATGTTTTATATCATCTCAGTGTAATTAATTATTTCTTTAGATATGTAAAAATTTTTCGTATGATCTAGTGTTACATTAATAAATCATTTATTAACTGAATTCTAATAACTATTATTTGGGTTATTTCCGTGTGTGCAAGAGAAAATTCGATGTACCTTTAATATTTTACATATAAGCTGTAATGAAAGAAACTTTTCCTTTATCTTTCTAGGATTATATTAAATTTGAAGAAAGCAACGAGAAGAGATGAAAAGAAAAAAATATTGTAATTTTAATTCTTTCTGTTCATTTAATTTAACTAGGAAATGTTTAGTTTATTAATTCAATATGTACATTGATATTGGTCCTTTTCTGATGATAACATTTGAAAGATAGGATTTAATACAGTAAATTTCCATTATTTTAACCTCCACTGTTTTATGTTCTGTATAATCGAAAGATTACTTAAATTATTTATGTAAATAAAATTAAAATTCTCTTCTACTTTAGTATTATTAATTTAAAATTTATTTATAAAACTTTTAATAAGTTGTTGACAGTATAGATATTTCAAACAGAAATTATTTACTTATTTTCAAAGTAAACAAGCTCGTGTATGACGTAAAATTGCTTCAAGCAACAGATATTTATTAAAATTATAATCTTTTATTTTTACTCACATAAAAGGTGAGTTTTTAGTCAACCCATAAAGATCATTTTCAATTTATTTATTTATTTGTTTATTCGCTCATAGCTTAAGGGCTGCTGAAATAACACAGTTATATATTTTATTTCAAAATATTTTATCTCCAACTAAGCTATGCAAAAGTATTTTATAACTGAAGAAACAGAACTTCTGAAGACTTTAGAATCATCAAAAACTATTTAATCTTTGTAAAAAGCTTTTACAGAGTTCGTTTGCAAACCCAACTTCGTTTTGATAAAAGAGAACTGACCGTAAATATGATAAGCAGTAGTTACGATAATCTGTTATCGAACCATCACAAAAGGCAATATTTTATCGTAACGGTCATGTAGGCCTTCGCAGATGAACTACATACAGTAGCAACAATAATTAAAAAAAATAAAAGACATTATTTCAAACGTGACTAGTACAAGTACAACAATTTTTTTTAGCAGGGATAAAAAGATAGTCTGTTCCATTGTTGCAATTAGGACCATCAAATATCACTGCTTAGATTATGGAATAAAGCAATAGCTTTTAATATTTTTTCGATATATCGCTGCACAAAGTTATGTTTTCTGAACTACAAATTTCAATTAAGGAAAACAAATTGAACCGTTAATTTGTTCTTGATTAGGCTCTTCAATTATTAATTTTATACTAAGATTCTAGTTGACACAATAACATTTTGAAGGTTTAAGTAGGCTACTACATTAAGGTTTAACTACTACATTAAGGTTATGTAGTAGTTGTTAAACATAGAATAGCGAGAAAAATTAGAAACTTAAATTATGGAAACAAGTGTGGTAAATTACTTAATACGAAGAAAAAGAAGGTATTTTCTGATAAAAAAGGGGAAAGATCACTTTTTTTTGTTTATTTTCACATGTCTATACATATATGTATTATAGGATTTAAAAAATAACCATTAGTAAATGACAGTTATTAAAATATTCATCATAAATAAAGAAATGTAGTAGAAATAACAAAGATGGACCACTGAATGTGAAAATAGGAGGAGAAAAGATTATGGAGGTAGAAGAATTTTGTTATTTGGGAAGTAGAATTACTAAAGATGGACGAAACAGGAGCGATATAAAATGCCGAATAGCACAAGCTAAACGAGCCTTCAGTAAGAAATATAATTTGTTTACATCAAAAATTAATTTAAATCTCAGGAAAAGATTTTTGAAAGTGTATGTTTGGAGTGTCGATTTATATGGAAGTGAAACTTGGACAATCGGAGTATCTGAGAAGAAGCTTTTGAAATGTGGTGCTATAGGAGAATGTTAAAAATCAGATGGGTGGATAAAGTGACAAATGAAGAGGTATTGCGGCAAATAGATGAAGAAAGAAGCATTTGGAAAAATATAGTTAAAAGAAGAGACAGACTTATAGGCCACATACTAAGGCATCCTGGAATAGTCGCTTTAATATTGGAAGGACAGGTAGAAGGGAAAAATTGTGTAGGCAGGCCACGTTTGGAATATGTAAAACAAATTGTTCGGGATGTAGGATGTAGAGGGTATACTGAAATGAAACGACTAGCACTAGATAGGGAATCTTGGAGAGCTGCATCAAACCAGTCAAATGACTGATGATAAAAAAAAAATATTCGTACACACATAGATATGTAAGTGTGTTGGCATACTTGAAGCTTAGTAAAGTTTGACTAGATAAACTAATTTTGATGAAATTTGGCACGGAGACTCTCTTGCTTACTGGAAAATTTGTTGGTAAACGTTTGGAGGTCAATATTTCCATCTCCAGGTGGTGGGGTAGATAGTACTTTGGGATCAATTTATTCAAATTTTTGCAAACATAATCCCATTTTATATTAAGCTCAGTTCATGCATACATGAACTGAGCTTACCATTTTGTAAACAACATTGTTGTAAAAAACGGAATAATTATATATATATATGTATAGATTTTCCCTTTTTATATAGAGAGATATTTCCCGTTATATAGATAGAGAGGGACGTTAAGAGAATTCACTACATTTATTTAGTGTAAACAAATTTATTTTTTCTCTTTCTTTTCATAATTTTTGTCGAACTTAATTATTGTTATTTCTTTATTAAAGCTGACATGCAAATTAATACTTAAAAATATATTACCTTTTAATAATTATTTTAAGGAAAAGATCAATCATCAATGATATTTTTTTTATAATAACTATGTTTAATTTAAATATTAATTTTCTTGTAAATTTATTTAGTTTATTTTATTTGTTTTGTTTTTTTTTTTAGTGACGTACAATAAGCTGATAATAAACTTTCGATCGATATACCGTTACGTATGCCGGAATTAATTAGTCAAAATATAATTAATAATAACTGCATACTTTTATTTATTATGATAGTTATTATAATAATTTTATGTGACTTATTCTAATCACCGATACTGATGGTGTTGAACTAAATTTCTGAGGAAACTTTCACAACGTACTTAAATAATTATCTACGTAGGAAGGACTGCCTATTAGTTTCAATATACATATAGATAGCAGTAGTTACGCAAATATCTGAACTCCACCATTACGAATAGAAATAATATTTTGCTCTTTATTACTTCTTTTAATGCTATTTATCTTCTTTTTTTGACTACCCAATTAGGTTTGACTTTGGTGTAAGTCCGCTTTATTAAAGAATTGCTGGAACGTATCTCATTTTCAAATGAAATAAGTTTAATTAAAGTGCAGCAGAAATGTGTATATGTAACGTACATGTAATAATAATTAAATGAGCTTACAAGGAAGTCACGTGGTATCTTCCTATAGCCAAATAAAATTTTAATTAATGAAATATCTTGACCTTAGAAGAAGGCACGTCGGTTCGAATCAGACTTCATTTCCTTTTTTTTAAGTTTTTTTAAATTTAAATGTATTGATTTATTAATAATTATGAACGTGTGATTATAAAAATAAATTACAATAATTAATATTCAATAATAACAATAAATATATATATATATATATATATATATATATATATATATATATATATATATATGTGTATTTAAAAGGAGTTATTAGTGAAATAAAATTTTATGTACTTTTAAAAATGTGTATATGTAATTTAATAGGAATTATTACATGTGTATATGAAATAGATTTGGTGAATCATCTATTATTTAATATTAGCTGAAAATTATAATATAGAATCGTATTGATTTTGGATTTTCTAGTTTAATTTCTGTTTAATTTTATTTAATTATTCTGAAATTTCTGTTTAATTTTATCTACATTAAAGTGTAACTACAGAGTGACTGAAAAATAGAGCCAAACAAGAACATCATACACACGGAGGAAAACACACATTGATAAATTAAAATGCATTAAAAATACAATTAAATAAAACACATTGATAAATTGAAAAAATTATCTCTTAGTTCATTACTCCTCTGACATTGTCGGATAATATTCTTCCTAAGTCGGAGTTGATCATCATTTCTTTTGTTTTTTATTGGCAATCATTTAATCGCTCCTTGGTTTGATATAATTCTTTTGATCTTAATTTGTGAACACGTTTTTTAGTTTTCAAATTTTTTCTCTCTTTATATTCATCATCCTCTCTTAATCTTTTTATTCTTTCCTTGGTCTTAACATTTTCTTCCTCTTTGTATTTATCATCTTCTCTTAATTTTTCTATTATTCCCTTGTTCTTAATATTATCTTCCTCTTCATATTCTTTCTCTTGTCCTTTTTTAAAATGTATAGTTTTTCATGTTTTCTTTCTTTTTCCTGTATGATTGTTTATTTTTCATTTTTGAATGTTCACCAAATAATTCAATAATAAAAACTGCATATTTTACACCGTAAGGTCGAAATTAACACTTGTACCCAGTATACAGGCGTTCACTAAACCCAGTAATTTAATTAATATTAACTTTTATTTATACGACACACCAGAAATCTGAAACTTTTGTTAACCAGAAACTCACGAAGATACGAATAATTCTGATGTAGTAATACGAGTAATAAAGGGACTTTTACTCTATCCTAATATTTCGTGTAAGATTGTTGGATTAATAATTTTATAAATATTTGATGTTAATAAAAATTAATATTTCAGCAATTGTGTAACTGTCCACTTCATTAAAGAATTGGAGGAACGTATCTCACTTTCAAATGAAAAAAGTTTAAATGAATTGCAGGAAAAAATGTGTATATATAATTTTATAGGCGTACAAAGAAGTCACTTGGTGTCCGCATCAGATTTTTTTTCTTTTAGAAAAGTTCTTATAGATTTGAGATTTAGTCACATAAAATATGAGATCGTAAAACTGTATACCTCATAAACTGTAAACTGTAAACCTCATAAATATATTATGAGGTAAAGTAATAAAGAATAAAAAAAAATCATATTTTTTATATTTTAAGTGACATTTTATAGGATACTAATTAATTAATTCATTCGATTAAGATTTCTGAAAATATAAATTTAGTTATTCAGTAGAATACAATTAAAAAATTAATAAGCAAACAAAGAAATTTTATATTTTCTTATTCGCTTTATATATATATATATATACATATACATATTCTAACAATATTTTATGATGATGTACAGATTGGGAATTGAGTTACAATATTCACAATAATGTTTCAATTTCCTCTGAATAAGACAGGATTATCTATAGGATGAATTTTTATGTTTATTCTTGCTTTTCTTTCAGATAAATAATAGGAGTTAAAAAACTTAAAAAGACTTACAAGTTTAGACTGTTAGTTGTATGAGTAAATGAAAGAATTTAAGTGGCATATTGTAAATATTAATATGTAGAAGTAGCGTAACGATAGCGTGTTAGCTTTTCATCCGAGGGTCCTGGGTTCAAATCCCGGTCAGCATGACATTTTTCATAGGCTACAAAATTCCATCTCTATATTCTCACGCACAAGCTAAAAAAAACCAAACTAATAAATTAATCAACAAAACAAAACTGATAATAATAACTTCTCTGCAATAATGGGCCTTTACCCGAATTGTAGAATTGTTGACACTGTGGACCATGTTCTTTATGTTTGTCCCCGGTACGAGGCTGAACGTACCAAAGTTATTAGGAAACTTGAAAGAGTTAACTCCTTTCTAGATCTGAAGATCAATTGAAAGACCCGAGGAGAGTGGTCCATTATAACTGACTTCCTCCGTTTCCTCGCACAGCGTAGGACAGCTGAGGGGATCTTAGTAAAGTAGTAACCAGGGTGGCTAGAGTTCCACCTGGGTAGTTAATTGGCTGGAGGTAAGCGCATTGGCAGCGAGCCTCGGTTAATTTAAAAGATGAAATGTTAAAGTCAGATAGCAAAGCCGCTGTCGGGGAGCAGGTGGCTACCCTGCCCGAGGTATGGTTGTCCATGCAGCCGTGAGGTGTATGACTGTTTTGCCGAAAGCGGTCTCTGCATGTGATAAAGTAAATGTCACGCGAGACTCTGTGATGGAGCTGAGTGGGAGAAGGAGGTCTGTCCTCGACTACCTGGTGGACCAAACCAGACCCTTAGTAGTTGCTAAATTAATGAGGTAAACTTGATCAGTTGTGATCAACTAAGGGAACTAGATTCAAGTTACCGTTGTTGAGATCAACACATTCTGTGGTATGCTTTAGGGCAGATTTAAAACTCAAATTCCGAAGCATGAAACATTCACAATCACTTTTAGTCAGATAAAATGTAAACTAGGCGCGTGGTTCGTGCTTCCGCAAACTCGGTTAGCTAAGTCAGAGGGTAACGATTAGGTCAGAAGGAAGAAGATGTCCGAAAGAAGCCTACAGCGAAGGCAAAGGCTGAGTTAAAAAAAAAATCACTGATGTAAATGTATACTGAGGCATTTACATCGGTGGCATCCCAACTGAGGCCTGGCTGATGACTATAAGATATAATTAGTTAGAGGATCAAAAAGACGACTTCCGTTAAACAGGGAACAAGAGGGGTGGTGTGGCGACCGGAATCGTCACAAGATGGGTGTCTTTCCGTACGGGGGGTTGGGATGCTCTGCAATAAAATGCTACTTAAAAAAGGGAAAAGAAGATAAATGTTGTAATAAACTTGTACTAGTTTAATATAGTAGTATCTCAACAGAAAAACAATAAATATGGTTTAATGATTTTTATATTAATAATAACAAGCAATGATCCGCTTTTTGGTTCAAAAATTTCTAAAAACTGAAAAAAATTAACACTACTTAATTTTCCCATTTCTTGGTTGTATGGGTGGGCTTGTAGTATCAGACAAAAGGCGGAATTGTATGCTGCACACCTGTACAAAATCTTCCAAACTTTGAAATTTTGAAATGGGAGGAGGCGATAAAGAAGAAATTTTTGAATTCTTAGATAATCAACGTCCCGCTATGTCTACCAATGAAACTCATTTAAACTGTACATGTATTGAAGGAATTTAGAAGAAAGAAAAAACAAAAAGGGCTACGAAATTTGACTTAATCACTGGTAGAATGTTATTTATATTGTTGCTTTCGGCATTACTTTACATAACTCACGTTTTTAATGCAATCCTATGGACGACGTGCTACCCCGCAGAATGGAAAGTATCACACATAATTATGGTTTTAAGGCCAGGTAAGCCAGTAAACGACATGTTTTCATACAAACCTATCTGTATACTTCTTATTCTTTTCAATGTCTTTGAGAGGCTCTTCCTTCGGAGACTATGATCATTTTTAATAAACAATAAAATTATCCCAGATCTTTAGAAGCGGCCATTCACCCAGCAAATAAGCTGGAATGACCACTACGTTATTTGAGCAAACTCACAAAATTGTTAGCGTTATGTACGGATGTCTGGAAAAGTAGGAGTACTATTTGGCGGAATAATTTATACGTGTAGCACGCCTTTGACACAGTTTGCCTATCTGGTCTTCTTTAGAAGTTAAAGCCTACCTCAACCATTTTATTTAGTGCTACAGAGCTACCTAAATGGACGTTTTTCAGAAGTTAGGTATAACTAAAATTGTCATATTATATCAATACTCTGTCAGGGGTTGCACAAGGTTCAGTTACGGGTCAGATTTTATGTTTGATCTTCATTGCAAATCCTCCCAGTCCGAGGTGACATAAGAATCAAACACGTCCCGTGATCTTCGTCGGATCTGACGGTCAACATGTGGGTTCAACTCAGAGATAACGTCGTTGAGGTGCAACCGTTTAAAGCTCTTCCTCAAGTAGTTATAAGCTAAGAGCCTCAGAAAAGATGTTTTGCGTTCCAGCCGCAATAAAACGGGAACCTAGCGTTGCAAAAAACTCAGAAAATAAATCATCTGTAATCAGGTGGTGGGGAAGACAGTAGATCACTGACAATCTGAAAGGTCCATGCCGTCCAAGATAACCGAGGTCGCTTGAATGTGAACGGTGCTGAACCGCTCACATTTAACCGGTTATTTGTTTTATTGTTAATGTCGATTGGAGAAGTTTTAGCGAATTCCTAATGAGCACCGTAGGTCTCCATTCCCCCTACCATCTGGATGATTTTTGTATTATGTATGAATTTTAGCCGGTCATTTATAGAGGTAAAGGCAATTTTAATATTCATCCCGATCAACTGATTTCCAATTTGATTCCCATCAAGGAAGTCGAATAAATCTATCAATTTTCAATAGTAGATTCATCTACTTCATCTTTCGCGAAAAATAAATGTACACGCACGAAGGAGATTGTAAAATATAAGAATTTAAATTTAAGATTTTTATCTCATAAATTTTACTAAATCATCCAATTTAAGTTTAATTTTGTAGATTAAAAATTAATTACTTTTTTACTATGATGACTAAAATATAGATATTAAATTCAGTACTTACATAGTGGGAGGAAATCGATTGCAAAATAAATAATACATGTTTTGTTTTCCCTAATCTCACCTTAGATAATAAGTACAATGAATAACCAAATTTTATATTTTTGTTATATTGACAGTAATGATGTAAATACACAGAAAATATTTCTAAGGTTACCGGAAACGTTTTTCTTAATACTGGTTTCCTAGTGTTTTAGGCTATGTTATATTTTGTTACTATTTACTTGTAGATTAGACATTGTTTAAAATTTATTTATATTTATAAATAATATATCTATCTATATTATATATATATGTGTAATATTTAAATGTTACATAAATTATTTTAAAATTAGCTTCCTGATTAAAAATAAAAAATCCTACGTCTATGTACAACAAAATCTTTTAATATTAATTAAAAATACATTAATTCTGTTAGTTTTTGAAAAACAACATTATATTTTATACAAGAAAATTGTCAATATTTTTGTACTGCACAATATTACTGTACGAGTAACCAGATTTCTTGGTTTTTTTTTATTACAAATCCTTAGTTTAATTTAGGTAGAACTCTGATAAAGATAACAATATATCAAAACAAACACGTTATAAATGAACAGATAAACATGAGATATCTGATTCACGCGCGCGAGCTCACACACACACATATATATATACACAAAGGCACACGCAACTGGCGAAAATTGAATAACTATGAAACCAGTAATCTAGATTTATTTTTTTGTTACATTTTCTTAAAACTAATTTTAATTTATTAAAATTTTCTATTTATTTTAAATACTTGGAGAAATATGGCAACCTGGTTACACCATTAAAAAATGTCGCTTGCAAAGAGAATACTCGTATTTAAAAAGGATAGTACATTTATTTGTATTTACAAAAACTATATGTGGATGTTATTATGATTTAGAAATTTGTTCCAAAATTGAACGTTTCATTTCATGATAGAAGGTGACACATTATTAAGGCTTGCACAGACTGTGCTATCACTATTTAAGCTTGTTAAACATTACGTCATAGAAAATAATACCACTACAATAAAATTAACATGTTATATTTTATAGAATAAAACAAATTAAAATCATTTTAAAATGAAAAATTAATGTACACTCAAATCATTTAACAGAGTAAGGGTTTCCTTTAGGAGTAATATGTTACCTAGCAAAAATACTTACAGTTTAAATTTGCAGACTTCAGTCGTTAAATTAAAATACGGCATATGCCATGAGTTCAAATACTCTTTAGAACAAATAAACTCCTTTGTTTACTATTAAATACTATAAGTGTTTACTATAAAACTTGTTACATACTCCACTAAAGGCTGTATGCTAATATTAAATTGAATTTTTGGCTGTTTCTGTTTATTCAGTAATACAATTCGGGTGTATTACCCGACGGGTAACAACTCACCCGAATACGGTTGAGTTGTTACCATTATTAATAATGTTGGTAATAATTTATTAACTCTCGTTACAGTTGTTCTGCTATATGAGATTAAAACAGGTTAAGAGTAAATTTACTTTTAACTGAATTTAAATGTCTGAAATATTGATATATTTGGGCAAGTGTAAGTACAGTTTTATTGCGCTTGGCCTGGAGATGAACGAGACTTCAAAAAAACTTTCTTAATGTATAAAGGTAATTAATGCTTAATTAATAATGCTCAATAATATTAATTTATAATTAACATCATATTCAAATTTAATTTATTACATATATATTTTTTAAATTACCTTCCTGATTAAAAATAAAAACTCCTCCTACATGCTACATCCAGAAAATTTGTTATTATTAATTAAAAATACTTTAAATTAGTTTTATTAGTTATTGACGAACAACATTTATAATTTATATAAGGAGAAGACTGCAAAATAACTGGGAGTAAACATGTAATAAAACAAAACGATATAGAGGATTGAATTGCGAAAGGAAGGTCAAGCAAGCTCCAGTAGGAAGAATCGATTAAACCTTTTCGTATTTAGGCTTTTCGTGTTAGTGCAGAGTTTTGAAAACAATTTTGTTTACCGCAACAAAGGATCTGCTCAAACAATTTTAGTCGGAAAATATTCAGTCTCATAAAATGGACGGTTTTATTTAACAAAATGGTCAGTAACCATACAAAGAACCCACAAGTACGTAAAAAATTTCACTGAACTAAAAGAAAAACTGCTTTGATTTTTGAAAAAAATAAAACCATAAAAATTGTATTAATATGCAGAAAATAATTCATTAAATAAGATCAATTAACATTTTCTAATGATTTATTGCTTGAACCAAAAACTCTCTCAAACATAAATTAAATAATTGTTTCTTGTAGAATTTCTTTATAAAGGAATTATGAAGGCGTAAAATCTTCTACTGCTAAAGCAGCTCTGAGGTTGGTTGTTAATGATAGAGCCCGTAAAATTGCAGTTGAAATCAAAATGATGATCATTGATATAATGGCCTGTATTCAAATCAAGCATTATGAAACAGATGTAGCTAAATCTGTGAACGCTGTTAAAAAGTGAGACACATTAATGCAATAAGAGAAGAGAGATTACAGTAATAAAAGTCGTTTTATGGAAGTACATGAGAGAAGAGAAGCTGTCATAGTAAAATTTGTACAAAAGTGATTAACTTTATATTGATTGGTGGTTTAATAGAGATTCAATCGTAAATACTTTGCCGGCCTCTGTAGCGCTTGTTGTAGCGTCTCGGCTTTCATCTGGAGGTCCCGGTTTTGAATTCCGGTCAGGCATGGCATTTTCACACACGCTAAAAATCACTTATCTCATTCTCAAAAGCAATATAACCGGGGTCCCGGAGATTAAAAAAAAAAAAAAAAAAATCATAAATACTGAAAGTGTAAAAAGGGAATGAATATAGATATTTGACATCCATTTTTAATTTCCACCGATCACGAGCAGAGTAGAAAATAAATAAAGTCGTTTGGCTAGTTCTCAAACTTCTAACGCGACTTTACTCCCGTTTTTCTTCAATATTCCGCATTATAACTTACGGAATTAAATTTAATTAGTAATGTTTCCCTGGAGCAAAAAAGAATACATGAATTCCTATCATCCCACTGCGTGTGTAAACTTATTTCAGAGACAGATCGTATTACTAATCCTAGAGAAATCCGATATGTAACGATACTGCACGTTTGTATGCTTATTGCTTTGTCTTGTCTTATCTTCTATTTTTACTGGAAGTTTATACTATACATGAAGTAGAAGCAACATGACATACCTCTATAATTGTCTATAACTTTATACATATATAAAGTTATAAGAGTTTTATATTTATCACAAATGCGTACCATTTTTTGTTGGAATTAATGATACGTATGGGGCTGCAACCTACATTATCCACTTACATCAACTAAAGCTAAGAAAACAGAAGTTTATAATACCTTCAATATTTTGCACTATTTTTAAGGTATACTATTCAATTCATCTTTTTAATAGTTTAATTGTATATCTTATTTAAGGCGACAATAAGTATAATGGAAAAACACGTTATATGTTTTAATAAAAAAAAGGTAATTTGAATATGTTGATTTAATAGCTGAATGAAAATTGAGTAACGTAAAGTATTTATTCTTCTGTAAATCTTAACTACCACGTATTGTTTTTTTATCTTCTAACAACGCACCTAAAATTTTTAGACAAAATTAAATATTTTTATTTATAGTCGCATCAAAAATTAAAGTCATTAGCGACTTTAGCAATGCAATTGTACTGGTGCATGTGTAGTCTTGAACAAATTCATACCAACTATTCCTGAGATGTGTGGTTAATTTAAACCCAGTCACCAAATAACGAGTTATCCACGATCTAGTATTCAAATGTAAATAAAAGCAACTACCTTTATTAAGATTTGAACCTGAGAACTCTCGACTCTGAAATCAGCTGATTTACGACGAAGAGCTTTCCACCAGACCAATCCGGTGGGTTAAGAGAATATTTATTTCAGATTATATTAAAAGTTTAGAATACTTTTCACGATTAAATTTCTCAAAAATAATTTATTTATATAAAAATGTCTTAGGCCGTGATCTTAGGCCGCTCTCTCTCTCTCTCTCTCTCTGTGTGTGTGTGTGTGTGTTTTATTTCCCTTTTTACTACAATCACTGCTTTCCCTTGATTATATTCAACTTATTTAGCTTATCTTCTACCGGCTTCCCAAAATAGTTTCCATCTCTTTCACCATTGTTAAAAAAAACGCTGTAAGTGCATTGTTATCTCCAAAACGGTACATGGCGAGCAGTTTTCATTTGCCATTTTTCCCGAAACGTATCTTTCTCTTACCTCTTCCACTTCTTTCTGTGTCAACAATTAATAGCTGGTGTGGAAGACAGAAGACTCCCACACCAGCTTTTCTCTTTTGGCTGTCTAAGCATCCTTCTGAAGTTTACTTTACCTTACTTAAGCTTCAGATCACTTCGTTTTCTATACAATTACACAAGCTTCTTTCAGTTCCTAAGTCACCACTACCCACATAATATTGTAAATTTTTAAGATAATTTATCTATATATCTTTCCCTTTTATCAATATATTTTCTATGATAACCCTAGACTCTATATTTGTTCTAAAATTAAGCTTGATTTATTATATTCAGATAAAAAATGGAATATATAAGGTACATAAAATAAGATTAATAAAATTCGAAGTTTTTAAAAAAAGTAATTCCTTCAAGTTAAATTTTTAAGAGAGATTGATAGAGGATTAAAAAATGTTTATAATGAAGATTTTTCATACCAAATTTTTAAATATCTAAAATTAAACATTAAATATTTAAATGTTTCTAAATCATAAAATACAAGGGCTGGTTTTTTCAACTTCCAGTCATATATCTAATTAAACGAGAGATAGGTGGGAGCCAGGTCTGCGCGTCGTGCGATTGCGCCGTTTGTTATCGTTTTGTTTTTTCTCTTAATATAATATTTTTAAACGAAGATAATTTTCATTAATTTTTTTAATCAGAATTTTAATAGAGAGAAAAATGCTCTATAAAAAAAATCTTTAAAACGCTTTTTTAATTGCAAAAATAAGTGGAAATAATTCAGTAAACTGGAAAAAAATATTAAGATTAGTACTACCCACATTTTTACGTAAATATAACTGCGTATATTAAGCGTAAATACAGCCATAGTTTATTAATTTTTTACCCTCCCTTTTTAACTTGTACAGGAACGTATGGGAGAGTGTTTCATGTACAACTTAATTTAAAATATTTATAATTTTATTCAAATATAATATTTTTTGTGAATCTGTACGTCAGTGGTACACTAGTTCTTGTGATGACAGGGGGTATTATTGTCGTAGTATGGAATACTACTAGTATTAGTAGTAGGGAATACCCACTAGTTTGGAATATTTTTTGAGGTGGGAGTGCGGTTTTGAAAAAAATATTAGCAAATATTTTTTAATTGCTAACAAATGTTACTATGAAAAGTAAGACCTTAATTAGGCGAAATCTCGAGATACTGAGAGTGACCTTGTTCTACAGCCTCACCTCCTTTACAATTAAAATAAAGAGAAAGTCTGCAGCTGCATTACATTCTTTCACACGGTGGGTTTTTTGGAAATTAGCGATAGGCAACACACGTGGCTTAGGGAATGTAATGCATCAGGAGACTTTACTGTAACATAATTTGTATGTATGTATCTTTGTATAAATAATTCAGGCGAAAAAGAATATTTCCAGTTTATTAAAGCTAGTAATATAATAAATAAAAAGATTAATCAGATTTTCAATTTAAATAGTTTGAAGAATAATATAACATTCATCTAATATAAAGAGTACACTTAAAAAAAAAAAATTCGAATTTTACATATACAGACTGGATATTTTTACGGGTAGTCGCCTTTTTCAGCCACCTCTATGACGCAAAATTTTATTAATTCCATGTTACAGTCTACAAATAAATTTTAGATCAGGTTTACTCAAAATATACAGCCAGTAAGAATATTATGAACTTAAGATTCTTCGTGTATAATTAATTCAGACCGACATTTTCTGGGAAAGCGCTTCAAACTGGACCACAACAGGAAATAACAATTACTTTAGACATATACAAATTTTATTCATTTGAAACATTTTTAATTAAGATATGTTTTCTAATAAAATATTAATTCCATCATAATAAAATATCAATGAACATTTTTGCTTGTAATTTTACGGTTAAATAAATACCAGGATCAAGGTGTTTCATATTTTAGATGGCTAATGTATTTTAATTTATAATTTTAAACGTTAAAAAGCATGACGTATAAATATGCGAAAGTAGAGTGCTTGATGCATTGTCATTATATTCAAAATAGAATTAAGTTTACTCTTTTTTAGTCTGTTAAAAATATAAATTTTTCTCGACTATACCAAATCAGGGTAATATGTGCATAAGATATGCTTGTACGTTCATATGTCTGTTCATCAACTCCAGAATGGCTACTTTTTTTTAAGTAGAAACTACTTTAAGTACAATTGGTCTGATTTACTCAAGGTATATATGACGATTTGTAAAACCAAAAATGCCAGACGGTAGACATAATTTTCTTCAATTCAAAAACAGCTTTCAAAAATATGTATAATATCGTTTGCCGTAACTAAATTATGAATGAAAAACATAAAGAATGAATTATGTATAACAAGATTGTATATAACAGTTAGAAATAATTATGAAAATGTTATTACAAATAAATATAATTTTGTATTAAATTATGTTAAAAGAATAAAAATAAAATTAATCTACGTAGGTAATTTAATAAGAATAATGTTTAATTATTTAAAAAAACAATTCCAAGCTTTTTTTTGTAAAAGCCAAGAAAAATACTGTAAATTAATAAATTTTATATTTAAATTTTGATTTTGAAACGTTTAAAAATGTTGAATTTTCATAAATTATTAAACAATATATCTATACCCCCAATAACTTGGGTGAGTGAACGTCTAGTATATGTCAGGTTAAAACAATATTTAAAAATATAATTTATTATTTGGAAAGTTCCTACAGTCTTTTCTAGGACATAGCCATTAGAAATATGATTTTTCTTTTATTATGAATAAAAAATTTGTTTACCATTTCTTTACCTATGTTAACATTTTTATCATCGATTGAAACTAAAATTTTTTTTAACATCGCCTTTAATGAGACTTTTTTGTAATGAACATTCTGCTTATTTAATAAAAATAAATAAATAAATAAAAAAAAAACGAAGTTGAACAAAATTACTAAACTAACATCATAAATGTATTCAAACATGTTAGAGAGTTTTAACAAAACACTATTTGTATTTTCATCTAATAAAGTAGTTAAATGTGAGATAATTAAAATGAGAAGTATACAAATTTACAAATATTAGCATTTGTGTAAATATTTAGATTTTTAATAATACTTCAACCGCTTTAAATTCTGTATTGAATGATTTTAATTTATTGTTTTCAAATTATGTTGGTCTGTGGCACAAAACTAATTTTCTTAGCAGAAAAACGAAACCAGACTTAATGATAGGGTTTATTGTGATGTAGACTAACTGTTCTTCAGTACTAATTAATAGTACCTTGTTAGGCGCCAATAGTTAGAAAACTGTTCTTTGTATTGCACGTATTCTCTGGTTTTCAGTACATTCGTATTTTTTGTTACTATGGTTACCGTTTAAGAGTATTAGCCGTTTGGGTATAACTGCGTGAGACGTATCGCCAATGAACAGTTTACGAACTATGATAAACTATAAAAAAACCTGATTCATATCAGATTAAGGGAAGGAAGTATATTTATTCAGAAATACTAACTAGTTCCGAAAATCAATTACTTTTTATCCCGTATAGCTCACTCTCACACTACTTTTTTGGAAACGCTAAGTGTGATGAAGTATTACTACGAATACAGATTTCATAACTGAGTTTTTATTTTTATAACATAATGTTTACTTTCATTTATTTTTTGTAATATTTTTACCTCATTAACTATTTGAGTAAACTTTATTTCTATTGTGTTACAGACCTTAGAATTATAATGCAGAATTCTTATTCATTAAGTCCAATTAAAATATTACTGTTATCGCTTTGTTGCTAAATACACCTATATATTATTATTACTTTTATCTAATTTTCAAGTTATCCTTTAAGTCGTCATAATTTCTTTCATATCATTAAAACTACCGTCTCTATTTTCATGTTACAAATCTTCAGTATTATCGATGTTGCCATTTCTTATACTAATGGTAATTTTTCAGTGGTACGAGTATCTTATAAAACTCTCTCAAATTTTCAACATTCTTTTTCCATGTAAGGAAATGTAACTGGCTCGGATTTCTTCTGTATCGACACTTAATACCTCTATAATAAGTTAATAAAAATTTGTTCCTATGCATTTTGGTCTTATATTGTATTTTTAACATAATATTTCATTTTCTTCCATTAATTCAGAAATGAGGTAATCCTTTGAGAGGCAGACATCATATGAAATGTGTTATTCCATTAACCTGGCAATTTTATAAATTTCATTTGGTTTCTTACATTTCATTACGTCCCATAAAATTTGTTTTCTTTTTAACTTATATTGTAATCAATCGTGTTTTTTTTCTAAGCTAATCTGTATTTTTATTTTCCGACTGTTTTGCAATATAATAGAATGTTACATTGTAATACAGTGTAATAATACTGTATAATTACAGAATAACACTATTTTACATTATAATGTAATTTCCAGGATTCAGAACACTAATGTTTTGTTTTCTAGATTAGACTGAGTATAATTAACGTGGAACGAATAAGATTAAAATAGAGTGTTCAAAATCTGCAATATGATCAAAGGTTTTGCATTATTGTAGTGTATCGAACCATTAATATGCGATTCTATTAATGCGGTACTGCCCACTAACTTATATGTAATGATTAGTAATATGAACTAGATTCGATGAGACAAACTTTAGGTTAACTTATGTAGAAACATAAGTAGATTAAACAATGTAGATTAGGTTATATTTTAAGACTCATTTATCTACTCTTATCTTTCACACTGGATGTATTATGTTGTTCTAGCTATTCCAGAGAATAGAACTTTGAATAATTATTTGTAAATTATTATTCAATTATAATGTATAATTATTATAAATTATACATTTCAATTTGAATACATGTACATGTATAAAAAATTTGATATATAATTTTTATGTATGAAAAACATTGATGGTATTCAATTTAAAAAAAAAAAAAAACATCGAAAATATTAGAAGATAAAATGGTTAGGATACAAAATCTCAGGAAATTTTTTTTTTCTGTTTAGCCTCTGGAACTACTGTAAGGTAGCTTCAGAGGATAAATGAGGATGATATGTCTGAATGTAAATGAAGTATAGTCTTGCCTCAAGTCGACCTTTCCTGAGATGTGTGGTTAATTTTAAACCTAACACCGGTATCCATGGTCTAGTATTCAAATCCGTATAAAAGTACCTTTACAGGATTTAAATCTTAGAACTCTCGACTTCGAAATCAGCTGATTTGAAGTGGCGAGATTACCACTAGAACAACCCGATGGATTGGTAAGCCCAACGGGCTGGTCTAGTGGTTAACTGATAATCGAGAATCAACTGATTTTGAAATCGAGAGTTCTAAGGTTCAAATCCTAGTAAAGGCAGTTACTTTTATACGGATTTGACTACTATTTCGTGGTGTTCTTTGGCGGTTAGGTTTCAATTAACCAAACGTCTCAGGAGTGGTCAACCTAAGACTGTGCAAGACTGCACTTCATACACATTCGTACATATCATCCTCATTCATCCTCTGAAGTAATTCCTTACGGTGGTACTGGAGGCTAAACAGAAAAAGAGGGAGAGGTAAAAATTTAAGAAAAGGCATTTTTTTTTACTTATTATCTATTCAATATAAGCAATATCTGGGGGAGAAAAGGTTTTAGAGATCTACTTCTCTCCTAAAAATTTCAAATACAAATGGATCCATATCAATCACAGCTGGTTTCTATAATTTTATTATTGTTTAATTGTTAACTACTGGTAGAAAATATGATTATCAGTCACTGACATTGTAATTTAATATATATTTCAAAAGATGTGGGGATGAAACGAATCCAGTTATGTCAATATTTTTTTAGTTGTTAATAAAAATAAAAAAAAATCAGCTTTGATAATGTAGTGTTATGTATGATATATTGATGAGGATAAATTTAAAGATAAATTTTTGATGGAGCAAAGAGATTCATGCATGAAGCGGAGTAATCTGTATACCTCTTTGCTTTTTCTATTATAGTTTAATTAGCAGCTTACTAAATTTATTTGAATTGTAAAGTCTATTGTTCATTCCACTACTGAGAAAGATTAGAAACTATTTTTCAAGCAAAAACTTTCTCAAATTTGAAGAATTCATTAAATTATGACAATCTTATTTTCAAATTTACATACCAAGATTCCTCCTGATAAAATATCTTTTATTGAATCCTATATTGAGTTCGAAAGCTTTCTATTAAAAGCTTAAAAAATTGTTTAATTCTATTTACATTTACTAATACTCATTAAATTATATTATTCATGGAAAATTTTCTGTTTTTTGTAAAACAACGTTAACGAGCTTCAACAATATCAATATTTTCAATCAAAACTGTTTCGCAGATTTTTTCAAGTGGAACTTTATTTATTATTTGTTCCCTAGATGATTTCTACATCATCAAAAGAGTACATGTTTGCTTAAGAAGAGTAACACTCTCCTTACAATACTTAGTAATTTACGTAAATTTTTTCTATTAATTTGCACACTATATTAAATGAGAAGTAAACTCATTATTTACTAAAACTTAAACAACAAATATTAGTTTTGGAAATTTCAAGATAGATAATTTAAAATTAACTTTATTTTTTTTACTTTCATTAACTACAATATATATTAATAGCATCAAAACACCTACCACAGAAATATCTAAACACTAATGGATTGATATGATGTAAAAATGAAATCAGCAATTGTATCAATAGTCATTAAATTGAATTGCATAAAGGTAATGAAAAATTCTCCAGTTAAATTATTTTGCAAGTTGAAAAAATCTATTGTGCCAGAGGGTTTATGTAAACACCTTTGTTTACAACCAGTCAAAGATTTCTACATGAGGTGAAGAGTCTGCAGAGGGCTGACTTTAAAAGCAGTTCACTCAGACTGAAGTACCTTGTGATCATGAAGGAAGATAGAAAAGAAATATGGAAAATTTTCAACGGTCTTTACGTCATAACAACCAACGATATTCAGTCGCAGTAGATTCTAGCATTAAGCAAATTAGGTGATTTTTCTGTACGCATCGATCCTCACAGTACTCTTAATGCATCAAAAGATGTTGTCTGTCAGGCTTGCGTTAATTATTATTAAAATATATTCATTTTCTGCTAGCCATAAATAAATCACGTGTTGCGTTTCGATTTATTCCATTTTCAAAACTTGTACTACTAACTGAGTAGCAGTGCAGCGAATTTTGAAAATGGAATATATCTGAAACGTGTCAACAGGTGATTTAGTTATGACGAAGCTAAGAAAGGTAGATAAAAGTACTCAATAAAGAAAAACTTACGTAACTATTCCGACTAGGAAATCGTAGAGCAGTTGTCCATGAAGAGAGCAATAGAGCGCCGAAGACTGAGTATGAGAATAAATGGCGAAGTTCTATCTTCTGCTTTTCATATTCTCATATTTAATAGACCTAAGCAGCTGGAGAAAGTGCACGCTGGTATACGCAGTCTGCATGCGCAAGGTTTTCTGCGGCAACCTATGCATTACTTCAGTTGTCAGTGATTTCTCACACTACGGTTCGTGTGAGAGAACTCAACTATGTATATGTGGCTCATGAAGGGGAAGCATATAAGGATACTTCCGTTTGAGTTAACTACAAAACACATCATTTATGTCGATCAAGAAACTGTCCTGTTTACAAAGTCGAAATAGCAGTTCAAGAAATGAAATCTTACAGACGTCTACGTAACCTTCAGACAAACCTGTTAAGAGGGTGACTGCTTCGAAGCCCCCTAAGGAGGCTCTGAAGCCATGTATTTATGAGGCGGTTTCACAACCAAAACCACAGAAATCATCTAAAACCAAACAAGGGGAACTCTAAGGAGAGGAGACACTTTCCCTCCTTTCCAAAGCGACAGCTGATGTAATCCATATCTTGAGGTGGCCTCTGCTATTCCTGGTTCTCAATCAGCGCTTCCATCATTCCCGTCCTCATCTGCCTCTTCCTTGGTTTCAGACTCGGAGGCTGGAAGCTACACGTGGAGATGACATAGTTTTTGTACGCGAAGCAGTTCGTAGAATGGAAAAAAATATAACAAAGGGCTGGCCAAGAGACGAACCCAAAAATTAACCTTCTACTATAAACAAGTCATTTTTTCAATGTAACATGCTTGTCAAACATCCTTGGGCTCCATTCTTAGTATATGATATGTACACCCTATTTGTATGTATCTGCAAGAAACATAATTCTGCCGGGATTTAAATTTCAACATAAGATATAATATTTATCAAACGACAAATATAACAGATTCTGGTAGCCGTAATAGCGTCGACTATAACTACCATCGAAGCGATTGAAATAAACATAAATCTGCATGCGGTGGCAATCAGAATGAAGTTCCCGCTGTAGATCACTATCTGCAGAATTATCCAGCTTCCCCCGTACGATTAATGGGGGACTTATACATACAACCCAATCTGGGTGTCGGATCAAATTGATCCATAAGAAAAAGAAAAGGAAAATTTCCTTTAAAATTTGAACTGTTATATTAAACAACAGATCAGAAACTTATTTTAATGCCAGAGACGAATCGACATCCTGTATAGATTTAGCATTTATAAGTGCATCGATATCACCGAAGTACACTTTGAAGGTTTTAGAAGATCTCTACAGAAGTAACCATTTTCCGGTGCAAATTTAAACTGATATTTCAATGAAAATGCATCCCATCCCCATGTAATATTTGACTTGGTATCTGGGATACGTATTCCCAGAACATATGCCAGTTTCCCGACATGCGGGAAACTCAAGAAGCCATCTACGTGGTAGAATAGTGAAATTAGTGAAGCGATAAAAGCGAAGAAAAAGCAAACAACGCTATCAAGAAAGGTCAAATATCGGAAATTTTAATTGCCTTTAAAAAACAGAGGGTGTATGCAAAAAGACTAATGATAGGTTCAAAAAACTATTCTTGCAACAACACCTGTCATCTATTAGCAGAAACATGACTGCAGCAGAAGTTTGAATTAAAGTAAAGGCTATCTGTGGGCGTACAAACTTTACTTCCATAACTAGCCTTCAATATGAAGATTATTTAATATATACTCTGAACGAAATTACTGAATTATTAGCCAATCAATTCAAACAAACCAGTAAATCGGATAATTATGATGAATGCTTTAAAAACAAAAAAATAACAGAACTTGAGGGTCACCTAAATTTTGGAACGAAAATGAATTTTTCCTTTAATGTATTTTACAAAACAGGCGAATTGATAAAAGTGTTGGAGAAAACAGACGATACAGCATCTGGCCTAAACGAAACTCATTATGTCATGATCAGACAGCTAAGATAGTATTCACTGGTATGACTTGGCAATCTAGAGAACGATCGTACTTTCAAGTACGAGTTTATAATGAGTACTCGGCAGAAAAAGAAAAAAAAAACATACTACAAAGCTTGCCGTTTAGCAGTACCTTGTTTATGATCCCCTTAATAAAATGATATTAACCATTCGAGGAGGAATCGTCAAAAGCGTTTAACACCGATGGTCTTGCAATGGTATATGCTATAACAAAACAGTTGTGATGAAGTATAAATTGGAAAGAGCGATAATTGCCCTGAACGAATTTGCAAAGACTAAAAAGCATTTAAATTTTCACCACAGTAGACCTTCTGTGTAAACTTCTGTAGGAAGTATACACAGCAAGTCTTCTGTATTACATATACATCCACTAGAAAGTCGCACCTAAGAAAGTTCGACGTCATACACAACGGAATCAGGTCTGCCACAGACGCTTTCCGTACAAGCCCGGTGAATAGTTGAACGTCTGAAGCCGACGTAACACCATTACACAACAGAAGAGAGATCTTACTATTAAGATATACAGAAAAAACTTCTACGGAAGACTTTTCTATTTCACAAACTATAAAACGTTTAATAATAATCCTTCGGCTGCATTACGTGAACACTGCACTACCTATTCCAGACCACCGGAATACGGTTTTGCGATTCAGCAACAAAACACGGAATTACTTTACCAAATACATTAGAAATTTCTACAAGAAAAATACCACCTTGGCGTTTACTACCTGTAAGCACATGATTAGATCTCCCTTAAGGAAAAATAAAAGAGAAACCAGCCGTGGTCATCCAACAGGTATTTTCGTCTACCATCAGTAGTTTTGAAGGATATATAAAAATTTATTCTGATAGTTTGAATAACTGAATATTATGTTGAATGCTCTACACACATAAATGGTAGAAAATATTTTTGAAACCAGATAACGTCAATGTTTACACAGCAGTGCTCATTGCTACTCAGCAAGTACTTTGCTACACAGAATATTTCTGCGAAGAGGGAGTGCTTATAATATGTTCCCACTCTTTAAGCGCACTAACTGCTATTCGGAACAAAACCATTGAGAATGTCCTTATTGCAAACATCCTGTTCATTCTGTAAGTATTAAGCGAAATGTGACAGCAATGTGTATTTTTGTGTGGGTTCCACGGCATGCTGGTATCTCAAGAATTGGAAACGCAGAAGAAGATGCTAGAGTGACAACAATTTGACTTTTAGTGAGAATATGGACATAATACCTATTCATGTTTATGAATGATGATAAAAAATGTCTAAAATTATCGGAAACACATGGAGTAATGAATTCACGAAACTGAGTGCGATTTAAATTCATATAAATGGAAGAGAGACGCAAAACTGACTCAACGGTAATAATCGTCGATGTCTAGACTCAGAATCGGTCACACACGAATAACAAATTCATATTCCTTAACCGGCCAAGAAAGGTCAATGGGCAGTGTATCTGACGAACCACTTACTGTAAAACACGGCCTTTGAAATATTGTTGCTTATTTAGAGAGTGTCAAACAAGAAAAAAGTAGTTGCTTACCTACATACCACTAGATTACTAACGAGTTTTCGACGTAGTCAGTATGTGTTATGTTTGATTTAGAATCCTTTATTATTAAGACTTTACTTCTGAACATGGAGTTATCAAATTTACACGGTATTGTTATCCAACATCCTTTTAGTCCAGACGGTATTAGTTTTAAAATGGGCACATTTCAACTTTTTCTATATGATCGCTAATTTTTGCTTAATGCCTACGGAATATCATCAGAAATAATCATTTCGTTATGCGCCAGTTGTAAAAGATTTGCTTAAATTTTTATTAAACGAAATGTAAAAAAAATCGAAGTATCTATATTTTTCCTATTTCCCTATAACTGTTTATTTTGGAGAAAAGATTAAGAGAGAAAAGGCTATGTTATTAAATTTTACACAGAATATCAACGGTTGCAAATCAAAAATACGTTATTATTGATGCAAAAATAGAAATAACTGTCAAAAAATGAATAAAAACAAGACTTTTGGAATTTTTTTTGTAGAACTTACATTATACATAGAACCTTTAGATTTTCCTCAAAAAACCTTTTGATATGATACAACACGCCAAATTTAAAAAAAAATGTTTTCTGACAGGTTTTGCACAATAATTTTGCAATCCATATTTAAAAAAAAAATGGGATTTTTCAAATTGTGAACAGCTTGAAATAAAGTCTCTAGGTACTTGAAAATTTAAACACATAAAAGAGCATTCGAACATTCAAATGCATTTTGAATTCCATTTCTGTATCCTACGCACAAGTTTAAAGATTATGGGGCGATATCACTAAGAAAAAATGCTGAATATAAAAAAAATGTAATTTAATAAAAAACAAATGCATGAATGTTTTTGAAAATTCACGTTTGTAGGAAAAGTTGGCATAATAAAAAGCAAAACTTTCTACTTCAAAACTAACCAGACATTGCCAACGTTTATTAGACAAAAGATTTGAGAGAAACACTTCAGTTATCAATTCCCATTGTATTAATGTTATTGCTCATCCTTCAGCCAACCCAGGGTAAATTGGAATTAGCTAGGGTTTACCAATACTAATGCTGACTAATCCAATTATTACCGGAATAGTTTTGAATTTATTTAAAGTAACTATCTTTATAATCAAAGTAATATCTGTTCAGAGTTAACTATGACTAAATTAAAAAAATCACTCTTTTTACATAATCATTACTGACTGGAAAAATTGAATGAAATAAATTGTCGTTAATGGTATAAGTTATCATTCAACTAAGTGTAGTCTATTATGCTTTCTAGTGCTTAAAATTGTCAACGACTTACAAATTATTTGTACTTCAGATAACAAAATAAAAAAGTTACTTTTTTCAGTTAATCTATCAAATTAAATAAAAAGACATCACCATGAATAATTCAATTTAATAAATCTATTTTTGAAATAAAATTACCATAATTAACAATATTTTTTTATAATTAATAATATTTTTATAACTTTAGACAAATATTAATATGTTAAAAATTTTTTATCTCATGAAAGGTTTTTCACTAAATTTTTAATAAATAAAATAGGTTATCGTTGACCTTTTTTTATTCTACATTACGGGGAAATTAAATTCATTTTTTTATATTTTATGATTAGTTTGAAAAGTGGAAAGTATTTTATATTTTTTTCCTAATATCATTTTATCAACTTAGTATGTAGATCCATTGAATTTACTTTTCTACTGAAGGACTTCATCTTGTGTGACATCTCACCTTGTTTGCATCAGTCTATGATGACCCTTATTGTTTCTTGTTTGTCACTTTTTTACTTAAATAATTAAAATGTAAACAAAATATTTTTGTATTTTATAGATAAAAAAATGTATACCTTTGTAATCAAAAATTCATAAATTAACCTTAAATAATATTTCAATTAGGAAACATTAATTTTAAAACAAAATTGTTGTTAGGGTTATAATGATATGAAATAAACATAATTATTAAAAATAAGCTGTTACAACTGCTGGATGAAATAGGATGCCAGCAAAAGCAAAATACTCAAATTTAGAAAAAAATCTGTAATTTTTCTTGACCTCTACAGATGTCAAGGTAATTTAATTTTAAAAGCAACTTGTCTAACAATAATTTCAATAAATAATTCTAATTATTATTTAAATGAAAGTCACATACTCTTGAGAAAGTAGAAAATTAATTAAGGAGCGGAAAAATTTTAAGATTTATGAACTAGATGGAATTAATTTATAAATTATAAAATATTTTACAACGAAAATTGAGCTAATAATAGTAGTATTATTTAACAAAATATTGATTGGATATAAGATACCGAGTTAACTGAAGGTGGGCTATGTTGGTACTGTATTAACTATAAGAAATTCTTTGTGTGACCTTTGTTTTAAAATTTTAAGGAAGATGCTGGAAAGAACAATCAAAAATGTCACGGAATTTTAGTTAAAAATTCAACTGAATATTTTTGCATACCCAATAAAAAAAGATTAAATCCGATTACAATCGATAAGGAGTAACGCGAGTTTAATCTCGATAGTTCTAATATAGTCTACATTTTCGGTTTAAGCAGCTGATAACGAAACAGAGGACCAACATTTTCCATTTTTGTAAATTTGGTGAAGACATTCGATAATAAAGACCATCATTTAAGAAGATTTTGTTTTCATATTAAGTATTGCTTTGATTCTATTTTTAGAGCCAGCTGTAAGGTATATTACTAGAATCAGCTATATCATCTATGCATGTTACGAGTACATACACAATTTTTTCCCCCGTATTCTTCCTTCATATCATCTTATTTCACCCTCACATTGAATTTAAAATAAATTTTGATTTTAAAATTTGTAATTTGGAAAGTATTTTCTAAGGACGAGCAATCTTTTCTAGTTTTTGTAATAAATATATTCTCAATGTATTTTTACAGAATTGAGACAAATTCCTATCTGACAGAAGGAAAATGGTGAAAGCCGTTTTGAAGTTACAGTGAATCTATCATATTTATAAACACGTATTTGCCTATACATACAAGACTATAAAATACGTTATCCTCCTTGACCACTTGGTCTATCAGACGTCGTGCTATTTCCACTTATTTTGCTTACTATATATTTTTTTAAACGTTATTGTTTTTATAAAAATTCTATGTCACCGCAGAAATGTTGTTATCCTTCCACTTCAGGTATTGGCGACTTACTCAAAGTAATTTTATTTAAAACGAAATTGCTATGTAATATTGGTAAATTTTCTAATGATTTTAAGAAATAGTCCAGTATACATGTGATTTATTTTTTTTTTTTATAAGATAATATTCTAAAAATTTAAGTACCATATTTAATAAGTATATTACTTATTAGTAAGTTACTTAAACATTAAGTAACATTTAATAATTTCACTCAATCGCAGTATTTTTTTTTCTAATTAGTTATATTTACAATCGATAGGAGACTATAAGTAAATTTTATTCATGATAATCACGTGAAGAGAGGTCCCCGACGGAACCTCTCATTAAAGCATACATAGGTACAGCAGCTCACATATAGGAAAGGCAATTGTATAAGTGGTCTAAGTGATCTATAGTGGTCTATCTTCAATACTTAACATCGCACTACAAATAAATCAACAGTCTATAAATCAATAAGTATACAAATTACAGTTATTTTTATTACCGACGAATACCCCACTTCCGGTTAAAAAGAATGAGATATTTACTAAATTTGGGCTTGCAAATCTTCTTGAGTTAAATATATAAAAACAGTTTTTGGGTTTTTTGAATTTCGATTTTTTTAGGGGTGCCACTGTATAATGCGAGGTGGCTCAACCAAAAAAGCCACTGCCCCTGTTACTGTATGTGCGTTGCGACCAGCTCCCTTCGGTTACTTGACTAAAAAACATAAAATAAACAAAATTAATCCCAACGGATAAAGCAAGTAAACATATAGAGCGAGCGAAGCCGCGAAGGGGATGCACGCATATTTGTATATATATATATATATATATATAAAGTGTTAGTAATTAGACATATTGGTTCTCAAGAAGGATAACAAAATTTGTACAGGCCATGTTCTACTGTGGTGTATTTCAAGTGACTTTGTCCTCAGTAATTATTATTATGTAAATGTTAAATATACATATTATTTAATTTTTTAAAGCCACATTAACGCTCTGTTTGTAACTTACGACAAACGGATATTTTGTTTAAGTACGTAATTTAGATATGGCAAACATCATAGAATACTTGAAATCATTTGTCTCTTTTACAAAGCTACCTTCGTGAAAATATAACTTTTTTGTAAATTTTAGTTAAAATAATTCTTATTCATACGTATTACTATTTTTTTGAAGACCAATATATTTTTTTTACAACCGATTTATTTATATTTTAAATAATATAAAACATATAATAATTTTGCTCCCTTTTAACCAGTTACTTTCAACCTCTATTACTCACAAATTTTACGTTTTGAGTTAAAATCCTGCAGAAAATTAAACTAAACCATAAATATACTACGGTAACTTTGATTGCATAATTTATCTTACAAGTTATGGATGCTTGCTATAAAATAATATTGCTGAAATAAAACAAATCTCTCAGAGCGCAGAGGCTGGTTAGAGTAGGTTCATTATTACTTTGATTTCATCAAGGCATCAGATGCTACATGGAATACACTGCTTTATTGCTGGTTTTATAACAACTTCATTCAGGTCTCAAATGCAATTAAATACTTTTATCATTTTTTATGTTTTTCTCTTAACCGCATTGGTTTTAGATGACCTGATAAAGTCGCCGTTAATTCTAACGATTATATTGTAATTATCTCTAAAATTAGTTCTACGCATCATTACTACTAACCAAGAATAGAGAAACAGTTTGTCGTTTAGTTTATACTTTTTACCCGTCAAGCTCACCAAAATATAATTTTTAAATAATTATTAAAATTCCATATTCATAAAATCAAACTCAGTATAAGCCAAGATATAATTTTACTGCTTCCTAACCTCCATGGCAGATTCACTATTTTTTTATTCGGTAATCCAAGTCAGCTTTGGGAAAGTTACACTCTGTAACATTATCTGGTCGATTAAAAGAAAAAGGTTATTGACTGAAATGCACACACACACACATACACACACACACACACACACACACACATATATATATATATATATACACATACATATATATATGTATATATGTGTGTGTCGTATTATATATATATATATATATATGTATACAAAATAAACAATCACTGATCTAGTTCATTTGCTAGAGAGAAGCAGAGAGGACAGTATTTCATTCTATATCCTGATTTATTGCGAGGTGAACGTAATTTTCTAGTTTTTTCAAATTTTATTCCATTTTAATGATATTAGAGTAAATATTTTTTTGATTTCCTGTTTTACGAATTTAAAAAAAAAACATAAATACAAATATAATAACATTTGTGTTGCCAATTTTTCCTAGCATTTTACTGTTTAAATGTGATTAATAATTTTAAAAGTAAAAAAGGTTATCTGCAAAAGTAAATAATTGACTAGAAAATGTTGTATTTTAATTTTAAATTATGAAGTTATAGATATGTAACTCTATATTACATTGTTAAAGATTTAACGAAAACTTTACTGATTAACTGCAGTATGACACTACAAATTGAAGTTAGAAAAATCTATTTCTCAGATGATTAGAGAGTAAAATCAGGAAGTTATTTTATTTAATAAAAAAATTAATTAAAAATAAATGTAATCTTACACAAAATTAAATATAAAATACACAAAATTTATGTAAATAAATGAATGCTTAATTCATCTTTAAATTAATGAATGAATGCTTAATTCATGCTTAATTTAATCTTTATGTTACTTTAAACAATCAGAAACTAGGACATCTTCAAATTTACTGATAATTCAAATCCAGGATACTCCTTGGAAATAGTAACAATCTGAGATTTATCAGGAAAAAATCCTAAATTTTTATAATTAACTGTATTCAAACAGCAGAGATTTTTGATAAGAACCCTAGCAAAATATTGTAATTCTATTATAGTTATTAATATTTTTCTTTTTACGATGACAGTAAACGAATTGAACTGGCTGATGTTTGTAAAAATCTTTTAATAAAATTATCGTTTTCTCTTATAAGGGTACACCTGTAAAAAAGCTTTTAAATGTAACTTTTTAATAACAATATTAATATTTTTCTGCTATATATCAGTACAACATACTACATAAGAAAATTATGTTAATCAGGTCAAATTAAAATGTCGGGATTTTTGCAGATCATGACGTTGCATGACTCCTCTCTGGAAATTCTGGTCGCCCCTCCCTTCATAATCATGATGGAATTTACCGGAGGTGAGACCCTTAGATATTGATTACATATCGCTGTTATCAGCTATGCCTCTTTTAGAATACCAATCATGTAAACGTCTCGGTAAAAATTTACATCCGTGTATTATGCAGAGCTTTTGCCTTCCTTATGATTCTTCTGACATCTTCACTTTTCTGTCCTACATCAAAGCTTTTCTAACTATTAACTGATTCCATGGTAGGATGATCCCCGTGTCTCAATCTAGTTAACTAAAGACGTCTACTTAATTCTTGTTGAGTTCATATTTCACTGCTAAACAAAACTCGTTACTTACTTGAGTCTGAATTTAGACAAGATCCTCAAATTTAGAATCTAGATAAAGACCTCAACTTCATACCACTTGAATACTGTTAATCGAACAGCGACGAATTTTGTCCTAAAAGGTCCAGTAATGCTATTTTGATTAATCGCAGAATACATAAAGTAAGCTGACGGAAACTCCTTTCTACAAATGTTCAAGCATTCCAAGGAAATTCCCCACCGACTTTATTAAATAGTAAACTTCTTGTTTGGTTGACTTTCAAAAGCGAGATCAATGCCTTCACCCTTAAATAACATAGCTCTATCCTAACACTGAATTACATACATTAAACTAACTTTGAATGTGATCTACATACTAAAGGAAGGTCAGTGTCTTATACCTTCCACTCACAACTCAATCGCAGAGTAAAAAACAATCAAATTAATCTCATTTGATGCCAATACGCCAATTTCGGCCTCTAAACTCCCAAATGGGTCTTTAACTACCCGAAATGTTACTGTAACTAACAAAGCACCATTTCCTTAACAACCCTCCACAAGGCTAGAAACCAGAGGAAGCCAGCAATTATAAGAAATTCTCTGCTAGTCCTCAAATTGACTCGCAGATCCAAAAAAGGAATTAACTCATTTTTAAGTTCTCTAAAAATTGTGATACGTTCAGCCTCATACTTAGTACAAACATACAGGATATGATCAGCAGTATCCTAAACTCTACATTCCACGAAGAGGCCCGAATCAGCCAAACCTAGATAATTTATGCATATAAATGTTCTATGTCTAAAGAAAAATTGTGTTCTATAAGATTGGTGGGAAACTCACCTCGTGACTTGCAAACCAACGATATCAAAAACATATCATGCGTTAATGACTGTAAGAAGATTCCTTCCGCCTAGCTTGACAAGATTCAAAACCTTGGTATTCAATTTCTTTCCGAGCCCGTTGTGAATAGAACGACAACTATGTTGCTGGAATAATTTGAGAGAATCATTATCTTATTCTGCGTGAAACTAGGTCTCTGTAGTTGAAACAAGGCAGAGGAGCATAAAAAAATGTTAAATATAATTTATTATATCTGATTTACCAAAAAAGACACCTAAATAATTACTAATTCGCTTGAAGTGGTGTTATCTATGATTTGGAGAATAGGATCATCTGTAACCTTGCTTTAACCGAAAACATATTAGTATTTCATCAACAATTTTTTGGAATTTAGTACCTAATTAATAAGGAGGTATAGAAATTTCTAAGCGTCTAAGGCCTATGAGAAGAACTCAAGTTTGGGAACCTTGTCACCTCACCATTTTTGAAGAGACGTTTTAAATAACCAAGTTTTCAACAGATAGGAAAATATTCTGGCAAAAGCATTCTATTAATGATATTAGTCAATAATCAGATACAAACACCAAGCAAAAGAAAGTTCCATCTTGAAGCCATCGAATCCGGGGGCTTTATTTTTTGCAAAACTATAGATTACCTGGCGGACCTGAGCTCGCTAATCTCACAAGAAAATTCATACAACTAAAAATTCACCACTTCCCTACGAACTCTTAGATGATATGAGGTTTCATTTGCCTCCATGTCACCGGCCAATAGATCGTTTAATAACATTCAAATGTAAAATAAGAATACTACTGTACATAAATAATTATATAACTACACAAGTAACCTACATTGATGCGGTAAGTTTTAACCTATTTTTTATTATTATAGGCCAAATTTCTAGATGTAAACTACAAGAAAATATTTTTATATTTTCTTATTAATGTAAACAAAGAAACCGTTCACAAAATATTGATTTACACATTAAGGCATATCACTAAGTCGATATTACATTTGAAAAAGTATTTTGTTTAGGAATATGTTTCTGTCCTTTACAGTTCTCAACAGAATCGAATTAAGTGTCGCTCGTTCTACGTATTTTTAACCGACTCATTTGGAAATATCAATAGTATGTTTTAAAAGCCTGGAGTTTAAAGTTTAGTTATTTAGGTTGGAAAATTTAAAAATCTAATCTAATCTAAAAATCCGTGCTTTTATGATAATATGTATAGATATTATTTTTTTATAAAATGGTTGTATTACACTTAAATGTTCAATATATACTGTATCAGATGAATGAATCTATAAGCGGTAAATAAAGCTAGCATAATAAAAATAATGTATCACAAAATTAATATTTTTTTTGCAATTAAGATACATATCAAGGGAGAAGGTAAACAGCTTATGCCGTTGAACTGAATGTTGTTTAAATAAGCAGTGGAATAAATTTAGGCAAACGAACGGACCATTAAACTCTTAAATCTTATCTAAGGATTCTTTTTTCAATATACCTGTAAAAATTTCGCTCTAAAAACGTCATACAGTATTATCATACATTTTATTTAATAAAAAAACACAAAATTAATTATTTTGTTTTTTTAAAGTGTTTTTTAAGTGTTTGCGGGAATAAAACAAGATTTGAATAATGATATTAAATTTTCAGAAAAAAAGGGTACCTTAGTGAACAACTTTTAGCTGCTTGACTAAATCCAAAATTTAAAAATGGCCACATCGATGTCACTATAAAATTAACTAAGTCGCATTTATTTACTTGCTAAGGACAACCCGTATCATTTATTTTTCCTCTTTAATACTTACTTCATTACTGCTCTGTTGTTAGTAACAATAAAAGTCTAATGAATTTAGTAAATTACAACACTGAAAAGGAAATGGAACCAGAAGTTAACAGCTGGAACGTATGTCAGCAGAGTTAAATTTTAACATTTAGTTACTGATGATGTTTATTATAAATGTCATGATAATGATGAGGAATATTTGAAGATCTCACACGAATATTTAATAACAAAATAGATCAAGCTTGCATTTCCGAAATTCATTTACTGATATCTAAATACAAATCTAAATCTAGGGAATTTATTTATACACAGAGATGAAGAAAGAAGATTATATATAACTCGAGAACGTTTGAATAATTCCATTTGCTTGTTATTAGCTATTATAAAAATTCTCCAGAATTTGAATATTTTTATAGTGTTTGAAAAAATGTACGAAATTATGATTGACATTTATTCATTTGCAAAATATTTATTATACCTAACATTAATAAGAAAATATTAAATGCGTTACTATATATATATATATATATATATATATCAAGAACTTCGTATATTTATTAATTTACATTTTAGTTGTCTATGATTTTTAATATTTTTCTTTTAATTTAAATCTTTAAAAGCATAATTATTTTAAATAGATGCTTATTTTTATTGGATAAAACGGTTCAAGTTCATTAAAGACCACATTATTTTTATAATTATACATATATTGTTTTACTGAAATTTATTGAAATAGTGAGAGGCTTACTTCAGTCAAAATAATTTGTGCTATTAAACGTGCTAAATAAAAATATGAATAGTTTTTAACGAGGGTTGTCATTTTTACAATCTGCAGCTATTACACCATACACAATGTCATTTCATGAAGTTCTTCTATCTCAAATGCAATTGTATACGCTAGTCTTTCTATTATACTAATATATCACCATTAACAATTTTAGTATAAAAAAACAATCACATAGAAAGAACAATGATTAAAAATTTTTTTTTATCTCTCTATTTCCAGTTAATTAAAAGCTTTTCGTTGGATAATTTGCAGAAAAGTGTATTCAAAGACTGTAGATTTGTTTTAATGAAATAAAATTTAAAATAATTAAAAATATTATTAAACAGAAAAATTGTAAAATAAATAAGAATATCCAAATTATTACGAATTATTACTTAGTGATAACTGGTAGGAAACAGAAATGAATATTTTCTTATAATAAAATGTACGTGATCCTGAATAAAAACAGTTAACAAACTATATTCCATATCTTTTAAAATCTTTAATTAAATTTGCCTCAAAAAAAAAGTTCAAACATTTTAAAGGGATATTTAATATAAAGATCAAGACTCACATTTTACTACCTGTTTTAATAAAGCAACGTTACGGTACAAAGAATCCATACAGTAGAATGAACTTCCCTTATCTTAACTACCAGTAGTAATTAGTAAACATATACTGTTTTTACGAGCTTAGTTCGGATTCCAAATTTTACCTTGAAGATTTTCTCTTTCAAACGACGCTTGAATTTAATTCATAAAAACTGTTTTATCCACTTAAGATATTTAGGTAGTTAATAATTATGTAACCAAATAGTAATTAGTAATTAATAATAAATAAACGACAAGAATCTTTTGTTTTTTAAATATTCTTATTCTATAATCAATGCTAAAAATATTTCTTTTATTTATTTCATAATTACTGCTTCAATAATGATTGTTTATTTATTTTTTTAAAAGTGTCTTTTACATTTATTTTTTCCATATTACCTATAATTATAATTGTTTAACCACTAACATGGACATCTGGAATTAATAAAAAAATAAAAATCTTTTACGATTTCTGGAACATAACATTTTTTCTATTTGTACAATCATGTAATAACAGTTACAGAACATTATTATATATTTTATACATATATTTTTCGTAATTGGTCATCACGTCTTTTATCATAGCTAATATTACTTATCTTTGATGTTAATAATGAAAACCACTGTTTCGATTAATAATTACACCCGAAGAAATTTAAAGTAGAGGGGAAAATCGTTTTTGGTTATTATTTTTAAAACTTCACAACAGATTATTAATAAATGTTAAAATGTAAAAATCTATCGGTTATTGACCCCCACCGTTTTTCAGTAATGAAGTTTCTCCATCATTATTGTCTTGTTCTGCCTAACATCTGCACTGAGCCTGATCTGGACATCGCACGTTATCGAGACATTATGCTTGGTGACTTCAAAATTCCAAATTTATCTAGGAACGATTGTTGTTTGGAACCCGTTCATTCATTTTTTTTTTATTCATTTTTATGGCAAGAAAAAATGGAGCTATTATTTGAATCCATGGATAGCATGAATTTAATGCATCTAAATAAATAACCACATTCCTTTTAAGGGAAAATCTGTACTTAATTTGGTGCTGTCCAATGCTGATGTATATGTATGTGCAAAGTCCTTCTGTTTAGTCAATACTCATGATCCGCTCAGTGTTGATGTCGTTATGTATGGTGTGATTTGTAACCACGAGGCATATTTAATCAGGGATTATCTTAAGGCCGATTTCTTAGGACTCTATATGGCAGCTGAGGCCACGGATTGGGGAATCATCCTTCGAGCTGTTGATCAGTAGGTGGCTGATAGTGATCTGAATGACATTGTCGATGTTTAGTGAACAGACTTTAGAACTTCCCTTCTTGGTTCTCAAGAAAATGGGAATTAGTGGAGAATTTTAAAATGCACTTAGCAAATTAAAGGATTGCTGAGGGGATTTATATCTCTGCTTGGATTTCTCTTTTATTCTGTATTTTTGTTGATAATTTGTTTTATAAATTATGTTGTTGTTATTCTTATTCTTTGCTTTGTTTCGTTTTAATGTTTTTGGGTTGTTGTTCCGTGTAATATTTTTATGTTTCGTGTTGTGGGTTGAACTCACTTTTACCTTCTACGGGTAGGTAGTTCAGCCCCTCTATTTATTTAGGTATTTTCAGTCTTGCTTAAGACTCGGTGAGATGTGTTTTGTTTTGAGTTCGTTAAATAGTAGTACACCGACGGAAATGTCACTCGTGGCATTCGTATCGGTGGCATCCTGGCCGAGGCGGACTGGAATATGTCAAAAGCTGAGTTTTAAGATGACCTCCGGTAAAGCTCATAAGGGCTCGGAATGGAAGGGGGTGGCGGAGGGTGTCTTCCCCTACAGGGTCAGGATGATTCTCAAGAGATTTAATTGTAGATCTACGCAACAATAAGAAGTTCCACAGGAAATTTAAGAAGTTTGGTCTTCTGAGGCATTATATTTCATTCTCTGAATAGAGGAAACAGTGAAGATGATTATAGTCCGTGACAGAGTCAGAAGATCACAGTTGGCTGAGAATAATCTCCACGAGAAGCCTTCTGACTTTTCTAAATATATTAAGTCTCATTTAAATGATAGTCCTAATGCTAGACCCATCGATATGAATGGAGAGGTTATTACAAATCCTTCAGGGCTAGGTAATATATTTGCGGAATATTTCCATTTTCTTTATAAGCCTGATAGTGGTAAAATATTTGATAACAAAATAGAGACGGACAAAATTATTACTGTTCCTACTATAGAACCTGGTGATGTCCTGAAGGCTATAAAAGTTCTTAGGGGAAATTCTGCGTGTGGATTTGATAAAATCTTCCCGATTGTGATTAAGAGCATGGAAGTATTTTAGCACCAGTGCTATGATCTTTGTTTAATTAAAGTTTAAAATGTGATAAGTTTCCCGAAATTTGGAAAATTGCAGTAGTATCTCCACTCCCCGAAAATGTAATCTGCATGACATAACTAATTATAGGTCGATCTGTGCATTGGGAGTCATCACTAAGCTATTCGGGAAGGTTGTTTATGATCATCTATATGATGCGCTAAGAGGCCAAATTTCGTCGCAACGACATGGCTTTGTTAAAAATAAGTCTACAACAACGAACCTAGTTGAAAATTTGACTTATATTGTGCCTCAGGTTGAACATCAGAGTCAAGTGGATGCCATCTACTTTTATTTCAATCAGTCATTCGATACTGTCCCTCACAGCATTATGATGAGTAAATTGAGTTCTTATGATCTTATTGATCCAGTGCCATGTTGGTTAAAGTCTTACTTAACGGATCGAAAATTTAAAGTGGAAGTTAAGGAAAAGCTTTCTGCTGAGTTCCTGGTTTCTTCTGGAGTTCCGCAGGATTCCAACTTGGGCCCATTGTTTGGAATGGGCCCCAACTGCGCCCATCTCCTGGAATTCCGAGCGGAAGTCTATCATAGAAAGTATTGAGGCCATCCAGAGGAAATTCATTAATTCCTTGGTTATTAGAGGAGGTTTTGTTGATCAAAACCCTATATGTAGCTAAGCAGATTCTTTCAACTGCCTTTACGCAGTCAGCGTAGTAATAGAGCTTTTTGTCTTGTATCTCTACAAGCTTCTGCATGGTCGGATTGAAGACCTATTGAGCTCATTGGTGTGAGAGTGCCTTGTGGAGGGATAAGACAATTTCAGCAGTTTCAGTACATCGGGCATTCCTTTAATGCTCCTCTGGCCCGAAGTGTTAGATGTGCAAATGAGATTGCTAACTCTGGATTTCTTCGCTTTGTCAGTCAATGCTTTAAAAAGGAGCTTCAAACATTTGATGGCATTCTATGATATTTGTGTTTTTCGTTATTCCATGTTCTATATGTTCTTTGATGTTTAATATTTTCGCTGGTTGTATATATGTACGAGTGCATTGCTTGGTGTTGCTTACTTTAAAGTTTACTTGGACGTCGCTTGTTATTAAGTATGAATATTTAATCAATGACAATGAATCAATGAGGTTTTTTCTCCATATTATTTCTGCTGTTTATATTTTATTTTTGTATTTATGCTATTCATGAGTTAAAATTAATAAATATGTGGCATATTAAGGCCTAAGGCTGTTCTGTCACATTGTTTCCCCCTTTGTTCCTGGCTGCGGGTCATACTTGTGGAAGGTGGAAGCAGGGTTTAGGGAAGAGTGGAAGCCCTGCAAAAAAAATTATTATTATTATTAAATATATATAAATATACAATTTTTTGTTAGAATGTTTCCATACTGAAACGTTCGAAAATATTTAAAATCTTCACTGTACAATAAACAAATAAAAAAACATTTTCTTTTATATATTAAAAATGAGCAGAATCAAATATTTGTTTTTTAAGTATTTTAAGTCGATAAAGTAACAATAAAAGATCTATTGAAAATTTAAAGCAAATAAAACCTTCGTAGGTGTTATAAAGGATAAAAAACTGCATACAGTAATAATAACTTTCTGATGTAGCACCAATTGCATTTTTGAAATCGATATCGAAACGCTGAAGTATTCATACACGACTATTACCAAGTTAGAAGAGTAATATCTGCAAAGCAAAGTACGTTCTACTATTGTTCAGAAGTCAATCAAAAACAGCTTATGAGAGAAAAACTAATAACAATAATCGATCGTTATTAAAAGATCTAAAGGGAAAAATAGTTTAGATTATAATTAAACAAAATGATTTTGACATTACATCATGCTATATAACTCTTACAGTATTTAAAAAAGTAATGTTATTGATTATACATTGCAACACAAATTTAATATTTTGTAAAGAATTTTACACAGTTTAATTATATACAGTAAAGTTCATAAGATTAAAATTATGTTTTGTTAATTTAAGAATTTAGTAATTGCTTGTTTGAAAGATTAATCCTTTTTTCTTATACTATTATTTTATTCGCACAATAGGACAAATACGTTCATAGAATTTACATTAATATAATCCAAAAATTTATAAACAAGTAAATAAATCTTTTTATTTTGCAGAACTTAAAGTATAAAAATGGAAAAAAAATTGACAGAATATCTCAATATTACAAATAATTTATATAAATAAAACACTACACTCAAATTTTGTGATAGCAAGCCCTTTTAAATTATGGGCACAATTTCTGTGCATTGATTTCATAAATTAAATTAAAATTTACAAATGGATTAGCAGGCAATTCAATTTTTTTGAATTTATTCGAAGACATCACAAATAGTAAAACAAGTAAAAGCATACATGCAAACTATCTCTTTTAATTAATTAAAAATGAAGTTATCCACAAGTAGGTATATTTTTTAAGTTAGGAATATCATTCAAGTTTTATGCTGTACAACAATTATTTTGTTAGCGTATGGTGCAATTTTAACAGTTCAATCATTTAAAATATTTGATTAAAAAAGATAATAAATAGTTGTTGTTCAAAAGTAATTGTTGTTCTGTACAGTTTCTAGTATAAACAAATAATAACCGTTATAAGGATTATAAATTTGTTTGATAAAACATTTTATTTAATTTTACTTGTTATAATTACTTACTAGTTGGTTTTAATAACAAAACTTAAGTTTAACATAATTTATTTTTTAAAATGTTTATGGTAAATTATATATATATATATATATATATATATATATATATATATATATATATAAAACAAGTTATGAACGAATATATTAAAAGAAAATTAATATAATTAATATAATTAAGATAATAATAATGGTCACCAGAAAATTAAAAAATAACATTCTACGAGTCGGAGCGTGGAATGTTAGAAGCTTAAAAAAGGTTGGTAGGCTAGAAAATTTAAAAAAGGAAATGGGTAGGACAAATGTGGATATAGTAGGAATTAGTGAGGTTCGGTGGGAAGAGGAAGGCGACTTTTGGTCAGGTGATTTTAGAGTAATTAACTCAGCGTCAAATAATGGGCAGGCAGGAGTAGGTTTCGTGATGAACAAGAAGATAGGGAGGAGAGTGGAGTATTTCAAAACGCATAGCGATAGAATCATTGTAATAAGGATAAAATCAAAACCTAAACCGACAACGATTGTTAACGTCTATATGCCTACAAGCGCCCATGATGATGATGAGGTAGAGTGTGTATACGAAGAGATTGATGAAGCAATTAAACACGTAAAAGGAGATGAAAATTTAATAATAGTTGGAGATTGGAATGCAAGCATTGGAAAAGGCAAGGAAGGAAATATAGTGGGTGAATACGGGCTGGGCAAAAGGAATGAAAGAGGGGACCGACTTATAGAGTTTTGCACGAAGTATAATTTAGTAATTGCCAACACCCAATTTAAAAATCATAATAGAAGAATATACACTTGGAAAAAGCCAGGCGATACTGCAAGGTATCAGATAGATTATATCATGGTTAAGCAAAGATTTAGAAATCAACTCGTTGACTGCAAAACTTACCCTGGAGCAGACATTGATAGCGACCATAATTTGGTGATAATGAAATGTAGATTGAGGTTTAAAAACCTGAAGAAAAGGTGTCAGATGAATCGGTGGAATTTAGAGAAGCTTGAGGAAGAGGAGGTGAAGAAGATTTTTGAGGAGGACATCGCAAGAGGTCTGAGTAAAAAAGATAAGGTAGAAAATGTAGAAGAAGAATGGGAGAATGTTAAAAAGGAAATTCTTAAATCAGCAGAAGCAAACTTAGGCGGAATAAAGAGAACTGGTAGAAAACCTTGGGTTTCAGACGATATATTGCAGCTGATGGATGAACGTAGAAAATATAAGAATGCTAGTGATAAAGAAAGTAAAAGGAACTATCGGCAATTAAGAAATGCTATAAACAGGAAGTGCAAACTGGCGAAAGAAGAGTGGATTAAAGAAAAGTGTTCAGAAGTGGAAAGAGAAATGAATATTGGTAAAATAGACGGAGCATACAGGAAAGTTAAGGAAAATTTTGGGGTACATAAATTAAAATCTAATAATGTGTTAAACAAAGATGGTACACCTATATATAATACGAAAGGTAAAGTCGATAGATGGGTGGAATATATTGAAGAGTTATACGGAGGAAATGAATTAGAAAATGGTTTTATAGAGGAAGAAGAGGAAGTTGAGGAGGATGAAATGGGAGAAACAATACTGAGATCTGAATTTAAGAGAGCATTAAAAGATTTAAATGGCAGAAAGGCTCCTGGAATAGACGGAATACCTGTAGAATTACTGCGCAGTGCAGGGGAGGAGGCGATTGATAGATTATACAAACTGGTGTGTAATATTTACGAAAAAGGGGAATTTCCGTCAGACTTCAAAAAAAGTGTTATAGTAATGATACCAAAGAAATCAGGGGCAGATAAATGTGAAGAATACAGAACAATTAGTTTAACTAGTCATGCATCAAAAATCTTAACTAGAATTCTATACAGAAGAATTGAGAGGAGAGTGGAGGAAGTGTTAGGAGAAGACCAATTTGGTTTCAGGAAAAGTATAGGGACAAGGGAAGCAATTTTAGGCCTCAGATTAATAGTAGAAGGAAGATTAAAGAAAAACAAACCAACATACTTGGCGTTTATAGACCTAGAAAAGGCATTCGATAACGTAGACTGGAATAAAATGTTCAGCATTTTAAAAAAATTAGGGTTCAAATACAGAGATAGAAGAACAATTGCTAACATGTACAGGAACCAAACAGCAACAGTAGCAATTGAAGAACATAAGAAAGAAGCCATAATAAGAAAGGGAGTCCGACAAGGATGTTCTCTATCTCCGTTACTTTTTAATCTTTACATGGAACTAGCAGTTAATGATGTTAAAGAACAATTTAGATTCGGAGTAACAGTACAAGGTGAAAAGATAAAGATGCTACGATTTGCTGATGATATAGTAATTCTAGCCGAGAATAAAAAGGATTTAGAAGAAACAATGAACGGCATAGATGAAGTCCTACGCAAGAACTATCGCATGAAAATAAACAAGAACAAAACAAAAGTAATGAAATGTAGTAGAAATAACAAAGATGGACCACTGAATGTGAAAATAGGAGGAGAAAAGATTATGGAGGTAGAAGAATTTTGTTATTTGGGAAGTAGAATTACTAAAGATGGACGAAGCAGGAGCGATATAAAATGCCGAATAGCACAAGCTAAACGAGCCTTCAGTAAGAAATATAAGTTGTTTACATCAAAAATTAATTTAAATGTCAGGAAAAGATTTTTGAAAGTGTATGTTTGGAGTGTCGCTTTATATGGAAGTGAAACTTGGACAATCGGAGTATCTGAGAAGAAAAGGTTAGAAGCTTTTGAAATGTGGTGCTATAGGAGAATGTTAAAAATCAGATGGGTGGATAAAGTGACAAATGAGGAGGTATTGCGGCAAATAGATGAAGAAAGAAGCATTTGGAAAAATATAGTTAAAAGAAGAGACAGACTTATAGGCCACATACTAAGACATCCTGGAATAGTCGCTTTAATTTTGGAAGGACAGGTAGAAGGGAAAAATTGTGTAGGCAGGCCACGTTTGGAATATGTAAAACAAATTGTTAGGGATGTAGGATGTAGAGGGTATACTGAAATGAAACGACTAGCACTAGATAGGGAATCTTGGAGAGCTGCATCAAACCAGTCAAATGACTGAAGACAAAAAAAAAAAAAAAAAAAAATAATAATGATTAAGAAATAATAATATATTAAAATAATACTTAAGACAATTAGATAATTAAGATTAGATAATAATAATTAAGATAATTAATTAAATAATGTATTAAGATAAACTGATTTTAATCATATAAATGTACTTATATGTTCATATATGTACATATAAATTTACGAATTGAAGTCCAGAAATTAAGTGAATGTGCAATTAAAATAGGTTTACAAATTTCTTTCAAAAAAGCAAAGTGGTTCTCCAGCGATAAAAAAAATAAATTACAAACGCTACAAGTTCTCGAAAATCAGGAAATTAAAGAGTATCAATTTTAAATATCTTGGAGAGAAGTAATAACGCAAACGCTATAGAAAAGAAAGCGCAAAAAGAACGAACGCAGAAAATGGCGTTCAACTTAACACGAAATTTATATAATAAAATATCGCTTTTACATAATACTGAACTCCGACATTACAAAACAGTAATTCTTCCGAAGGTGCTGACACTAAGTGTTTGCAAAATTTTTCAAATAAAGACCTTTTTAAAATAGAAAAAAGAAAATTTAAACATATATGGACCCGATTTCCAGGACAGAAATTTATAAACTAAAAAGTGAAACAGAAATTTGTAAAAATACAAAAAAATAAGACACCATCAGGAGGAAAAGATTAAAATTTTATGGGCATTTATACAGAATGAGCGAAAAGAGATCAATCAAAAATTTTTAAACATTTATAACGGTAGAACCATTAGTAGAAAATGATCTTAAAAGTTTAAAAATCTCCAAAGAAACATGTTTAAGTAGAAACCAATTTAGAAAATTAATCAAAGAATCTAAGTTTCCAGAGAAGAAGGATTACAGGAATATAGAAAGTGCTCTGAGAAAGAAAAGCAACAGAGTGAAAAAATGAAAAATATATATCAGGAAAACAAAAGAAGCTCCGAATTATTATGCAAACGTGATCCTTAGTGGTCTGGATGAACAAGCAAAAGATGTACTAATCGGTATGGTCAGCACTTCTTGATGTTGGAGATTGAGATTACTTGATGAGTGCAAAAAGTTATTCTGTGAATTATACCGTATGTATCGTATAAAAAAACTCAACATCTGGTTTGAAATAACATTATCTATATAATACTACATGATTTCAGAGGAGTCATTCACTTATTTTCTCACGCAATTCATCAATTAATTTTTTCTGATCTGTACAGCTCTATTCCTGCTGTCTGCTAAAAGATAGCTCATTTAGTTTTTCTAACATAGATTTTTAATCAGGAAGTTCGGTACTTTAGCATTATTTAATAATTGATGTTGTCCTGTATGCTATAAAACCTTTTAATAATTCTCCAAAAGAATTTGCATTAATCTTTCATTATCAAAATTTACTACTCAATGCCAAATGGTCTGGTTCAGAATGCAATGATCATCAACCTACAACAGATGTACAGTACTCTACCTTCCTTTTTTACTGCACATTTATGTTTATCACTACCTGGAAGGGCAGATTAAACTAGACTAGTCACAACAGTCCCATTTTTTCAAATCTAAATAGAATGTGAAGAATGAATACTTATGAGTGACTGTGTATCAACAGTAAACAATGGGTTGTCTAAGAACTATACCTTTATTATATTATATTTTCTTGTAAAGAAAATGCGTAATTTATAATTTGAGTAAATTATGTAATATATGTAATTTATGAATCATGATGATGTATATGTATTTCCAATATTTGTCTATTTATGAAAATGTAACGTAATCCCATTACTATAAATAGGGTATATAAATACATATATATATATGTATTTATAAACTTTTGAGCTGACAGTGGTTTTGGGGTCTGCGGGGTGTGAAACGCGAAGATATGTCCAAATTTTCCGGAAGTTGAATCATTAGTACCATTCATGGGACTAATGAGTATCATGATCTACCACAACCTATTACCAAAATCTATTGGGTAGATTTCATACACATTTATCAACGATCACATCTATTTTAAAGTCTAATTATTATTGAATGTTTAATAATGGCAGTTTTAACAGAACGCAAGGATAGCGAGAGAATTTGCATGCTCCTACTAAACCTACAAAACCTGGACAAGTCCCTTTCTGCTATATCTTTATCGGCCGGGTAATTACTTATTAATTAGCGGTTATAATTATTCTGTTTTATTTATGGACGGAATTTTTTGCTGCTTTCCGATCCTTCAAACCGAGGAGAAATTGTTTGACCGGGGCTGATCTTGAGTGACTAGCCGCGTATGAGCTTCCATCTCCCGGCAGGATTCCACTTCAGTCCAGCCCCTGAAGTCCGTTTGGTGCTAGAGCCTTCCGGCCTAGCAGGAATGCGCCTTTTGGGGGCCTAGTGTTTGGAGGATGCAATGAGCTCCCATTTCTGGAGGGAGTTGCATGTCATACAGGTGACATAGTTGTATGAATTAAGGAAGAATGATGGATTGGTGAAATAAAATCAGGAATCTTCACTGCACTTGGGATGTCTTCATTACTGTATCTCGGCTGGATTCGGTAGGGTTGGATTCCAGTCCGTAGTAGCGAGCCAGTTTTCGTGCTACTTTCTTCTTTAGCCTGACTTTTCGTAAACCGGCTGTAAATAATTTGCAAACGGTAAACCTTGAATTTTCCCGTGATCCTGAAAATGGCGACACGGGGGAAAGTGCAGCATCTTTTCACTTCCGTCGGGCGACTGCTGAGCTTTTCTTCCTCGTTTGTCGCTGTCTGCAATCTTCCTCGCCTTCTTGAGATGGGAAAGTATGTCTGGATCTTATAATTGATTTTAAGGTGGGAGGGCCTTATTTTATGTATTCAATGTATTAAGAAACCTCTGTGGAATTAATTTTTTGAAAAAAAAATTACAACAATTAGGTACATGTGTATCTAGGAAGGGTTTGGGGGACCGCGAGGCCGAAAACGGTGTCCTTCTACGCTGTATCTCTATTATAGGTTCGCATCATCTGTAACAGATCTAAGACAAAAACAAAGAAGTATGTCCTTATGTTAGAGGGAGATACCAACATATCACCCCGTAATGTCGCGGTTCGTAAAAATACAGCCGCCGAGCGTCTGTGGGAAGATTTTTCAGCGCCACGGATATGAAATTTTAAGGGGCCGTTTTAACAAGAAATCTATATAATACAATAAACAAAGTAATTTAAAAAAAAAGATAGTGTTGTTTGTAGGATTATCAAGTAAACTATGTTTACTGGTGTAACAATCTACACGTAACTTGACAAGAAATTAGTTAAGCAAAGAGGTCGAGTTGGTTTCCTCCGGAAATAAAATATTCTTTTTGACATTCAATATGCTCTCTGAAAGAAATTACTTCCAGATACCATAAAATGAGCTCGCACACGCGTGCACACAAACAAACAAAGACAAAATTTTTTAATAGTCATAAATAAATTTGACATGCGCTAATTCAATAACATCCTTATTAGAGTGGAAACAGTTCAACATTCAACCCTATATACTGAAAGCAATGTTCAAGTTGAAGGTTTTACATAAATTTTTAGCACAATTTCCGGACAAAGTGAAAAATGTTTAAACTGCTGTTTTATGATGTTGAACTTTTACCCCTATTTGGGAAGCATAATTCAGATAAATTACGTCAATCCCTATGCTTCACCAACCGTCTCATTCTTATTATATGTGATTTATTTTTAAAAGTGTACTTGTATGAATACATCACAAAAATTAAATCTCCTTTATTTCAATCTGTACGTAGGGCTTCTGAAATAAATTGAATTCTGTATGAAAATTTATATATAAGAAAACGGAAAAAAAATCATACAATGTAAAGGTTATGGAAAACTGAGGAAAATTAATAAAATAAACTGATGTAAATTATTTTTAAAAATGATTAAATTATTTTATTCCGACGTACATTTAAAACGTCTGAAATTTCAATTATAAACGAGTAAAATATGAAAAATAATAATTTTATCTAGACTTTTTTTCAGAATACAATCATCGTGTACGTAATAATTCTGAGAAAAAATATATTAAAAAATAATTTTTTACTAAACAAAGCAGTATGTGAAGGTAAATTTAAATCGATTGCGGCTTAAATGAAATAACTTGTTCATACCACGCTAAAAATAATAAAACAATGAATATTTTTTTTTAAACGAAGCTAACTACTTCTCTTATTGTATTTATCTATTTGCTATTTTACTGAAAACGAGACACCACACGGAGAACACGCCGAAAGGCCGTGATTTTAAAGATATAATCAAAACTATAATGGGCTCCTAAACGGATGTTGTCCTAACATCGGATTAGGAATATTATTTATAATAACATGTTTATTTTTAATGATTATTCTAATGATGATTGATTAAATTTTCCACCACTGAACAAAATACATTGCTATTTGCAGTAAGTGTATAATATGCCAGTCACATTTTATCTTTGCCTTTGATTTTGAGGCTTAAAAACTCTCTTTATATAAGCTTAGAAATAACTCTATAGCTTTAATAATAAGCTTAGAAATTAAGAGAGGTTTTACTCTATTCTATACTCCCATTATTTTTGTGTTCCTCGGCGCTGTTCTATTTAATTTTTTCTTTAAAAACTTAAGAAAGACTAAAATTTTTATTACTACTTATTTAAATCTGTAAAACGAAAAGATTCTAGAATAATTCAAATTACCTCTTTAATAACAAATCTTTTCTTATTTTCCCATATCAATTTGGTTTGGTGACAGTGTTCCAGGTATTATTTTCCTTTTTAGGTAATTACTATTTAGGTTGGAATTTCAATTAAGTAATTTAAAAATCGAAACTTAAGAGGAAAATTTTTATAATAATTATTTTGAACACATGAAGTGATAGTTAAAAATGTGACAATAAATTTCGACCAAGGTCATTATACAGAAAATTTTCCGCAAAAAAATAGTTATCTTCCACCTTTCTAAAGTGATTTATAAATTAATTTATGCTTTTATAAGGCCATTACAGAACATTTTCTACGCAACAGTTAATCTAGAATTCATTTAACGGTTTTTTAAGTTACTATTTCATCCTGGATCTAACAGTGATAGTTTTTATTATTGTACATTTCTATGTATAGTAAGTTGATTTCCCCCACCGTTGTAAGTTGATTTTTGCCACCGACGAATCAGTCGATTTGCACCCAGAAGCGTAAGAGTTTATAACCCAATTAAGCTGTAAACAAACATTTAATGTTTTTCAGAATAAATAGCACATTTATTATAAATCACAGCAGGGAATAATTAACTTATAGAACTGAAGAATTCAATTTTAAAATTAAAAAAACAAAAAAAAAATATCTTCTGACTGAAATAATTATTACTTGAGAAATGTTTGATATCAGGAAGTTAATAGGACAATAATTTTTTTTTTGTATCTTTCAAGCTAGAATAAAATTAGTTTTTTTTTTTTTTGCTTTTTTAATCTCTGGGACCACCGTTGGGTGTTCAGAGGATGAGATGAATGACAATTTTTATAGCCTGTGAAACTGCCATACCTGACCGGGATTCGAACACAAGATTTCCGGATGAAAGGCTGAGACGCTACCACTTGCGCCACGGAGGCCAGCGAATAAAATTAGTAAAACTATTGGTTGGTCTATTGGTAAGATTTTCGTCATATATCAGCTAATGTCGAAGTTGAGAATTCTCATGTTCAAATCCTAATAAAGGCAGTTCGTTTTATTCAGATTTGAATACTAGATCGCGAATACCGGTGTTTATTTGTGGTTGGGATTCACGTCTCAGAAGTGGTCGGCCTGAGTTTGTTCAAGGCTACACATTTATTAGTACTAATTGTAACACATTTATTAGTAGTAATTATTGACACGACTATAATTAAAAGTATTTTTTTTAAATTGAGTTAGGTCAAACTTAATCACAAAAAAAGTAATTTTCATTGTTTTATTGAAAACATATTTCAACAAAAGGAATAAAAACTTCAGAAGACTAACGAAATGAATAACCCGTAATTTAACTATGTATAAGTAGCTCTGCTACTTATAGTTACTTTTTCTATCAATAATGATGTTTATTATGCAGCAGCCTTTTACTATTTTTAGTGAAAGTGTCACTTATAGGGCAGAATATGATCATATTTTGACATTTTATTGGGCAAGGGTATGAATCACCTCTCTGCCAATCCTGTGTATTTACTGGACTTAAGCTATTCTAAGAGGCTGAGTGGAAAATTTTTCCTTCGATATGACAAAAAATTATTGAAAACTGATATCTTTCTTTAATAAAAATAAATGTAATTCATTTAAACGATATTAATTATCAAACATTATAACAAAGTTATATTTCTGTTAATTTTTTTATTTATTAAGATGAAATTACGAGTGTAGTTTATGTAGTTGTAAAACTACATACGTAAGTACAAACGTCACGCCAAAACTAGTCAAAATGGATTCAGGGATGGTTAAAATGGATATTTCCGTTAAAATTTGAAACCAGAAATTTTTCGCAATCACAATACTTTCTTTACTTTGTACAAGGAATTAAATATACGTAAATTCTTCTCCTTGTAGGTTCAATTGAAATAAACTTTAATTTGTACGTGTAAATTAGTGGATCTTAACAATTTTCAATTTTTTTCATTAATCTTTATTTAATTCCAAGCTGTCATAAATGCTAAGACAAATGGTAACGTAATTTAATAACTGAGTTATTAAATTATAAAGTTTATAATTTAATAAAATACTGAGTCCTGCAAATTTCCAATGAGCTAGATGGTAAAAATAACTTACAATATAAAAAAAAATAAAAATAAAAAAGTTAGTGGTGTGAATTATTGAACACAACGTACTTCAACGTTTTCCTTATTTATCTGAAATATCCATAAGTAAATTATGTGACTTAATAGAAATTGTATAAATGATTGAAAAGAGAAATTACGTTTAATTTTAACTCACTGGTTAAATATTTATCTCACAGAAATCGCTCGTGTCTGATGATTAAATCGATAAAAGAATTGAGGTAATTTTAAGAAAAGAATTAAAATATTACTACTAACCACTAATTACTTCCTAAAAATATCTCATTTTTAAAAATGTTTAATCATTAAAATATTTATCTTTAAAGCCTGATCTTTGAGGACACCATAATTTAAATACACATTTTCAGGTTAAAAATTGCCTTTTATAATCAGGGATTAATTATTTATTTAAAATACAGAATTATAAATTTATTTAAAGTAAGAAATAAATAGGCTGTCCCAAATTTATTTAAGATATTTATTATTTATAAATACAATATAGACACCGAAATTTTAATTTAAGTTTCTAACATTAGTAAAAACTTTTAATTTATTTTATTTTTATTTATTTATTTTTTATTTTTTCAACTGTATTTCAGTTCAGAACACGAAGGTTCATTGAGCACATAATTTGGAATTAAATATTTTTAATAAATAATTATTCATTAAAAACCCCAAAAAATTAAAAATTGATCGAACTTAGAAATAATCAAAGATATCTGTTTTATATGAAATATAAAACGATGAAAATATGAACGTTGTTAAATTGCATTTTTTATATTGTTATTTATTTAAAAAATTGTTTTAATTAAATTTATGTAGTGAGCTCCGTTTACTAGAAAACAAAAAAGTAGAATTTCTAAAAAACTTACCTGTATACATTTATATATATGAAGCTTATGATTGTGAGAATGAAATACAAAACTCCCGACTGCACCATTGGGATTTTCTGTAAAATAAAAAGCGGGCCCTATTTCTGATTAAAATATCTAAAAGTATACACCGTAATTTGTGGTAGCATAAAACCGTTTTTTATAGTCATATTTTTTCTTCACCTTCAATTTACTTTTGTTTGAAATGTTAAATTTGTATAAAGATAGTGTTTATTTTGTTCATTGTTGCTTTGAATAAAAAATACTATAATTATTATGAACCAAAAAAGTGATTTTCATTTTAAAATGTAATCATGGTCTTTATTTATTTAACATTTTTTATCGTGTTAAAAGTATTTTGATTTTCTGTTATTTATTGGCAAAAAAATAATCAATATTCTTAGAAAATTATATGTTATTATTCTCCAGTTGTTACAAAATAAATAAATTTTAGAAAATTATTATTTCCTTTAAAAGTATTAACATTCTCTTAATTTTTTTTTTTTAAATATAAGAATCAGTGAAAAATTACGGGAATGAGACGTCACAAGCTTATAAATCTGATGGTTTACACTCATTTCGAACGTTACAGTGAAGTATAAGAGCAACAACAGATCGTATCATCAAACCTAGGGGTTTACGATCTAATATTATTGTCACAAAATACCTTCCAGATGTTGTTCAACAGATGATTAGTTGAGCAGTTTTGAGTGTCACGTAAGGAAGAGATAGCGATAAAAAGCGGTTACTGGAAGAAGAAATGTTTTATGACCATATAAAGTTACGAGTTTACCAGATAGATTTAAACACGTTAAAATGTGTCATCTAAAAATATAGATTACATACAACACAATAAATTAAATTTAAAACGTTTCCTATTGTGAAATACTTTTAGCCAATAATCATCTAATTTGATTGATCTGATAAAAACAATACAAATTACAAAATAAATTGCCTTACGATTGCTTCATTATATTGTTTGATATGTTTGTGTGTATTGGCCTACATACTGAGACTAAATTCTTCATTAAAATTTTCCTGAGGTATAGTTAAAAAAAGGCATCCCTGTTCAAGCACTATAATTTTACATTATTAATTAAAAATATCTGATGTGGACAAAATATGACTTCCTTGTACGCCTATTAAATTACATATACACATTTTTAAAAGTAGATAAACTTTTATTTCATAAATAACTTCTGAGTTTTTCTTTTTTTTATTGTTATTATTGAATTATTATTTATTGTTATTTTTTTTACAATCAGAGGTTAATAATTATTAATAAATTAATATATTTAAATTAAAAAATAAAGATGAAGTCGGATTCGAACTGATGTGCCTTACCCTTGCAAGATCCAAATATTTCATTAATTAAAATTTGACTTGGCTATAACTCTGGAAACAATGAAAATAATTACTACTTATGATATATTATTGAAAAGCTCTCAATGAGGGCTGCAGTTAAGAAAAAGTTCAAAATCCAATTTTTTTTTTGATTTTGGGCTTTTTTGGATACTTTTGTTCCAGTCAATTGCAATCAAAAGAGAAGGTGCTCAACTAGATGTTACAACAGTCCTAAATCCAAAATTTCTACATTCTACGGCTAATCGTTTTTTAGTTATGCGAGATATACTCGTGTGTCTCGCATAGCGCGAGATATGCGAATTGTACGTATTGACGTGTCTTCGAAACTAGTCAAAATAAATTCAGGGATGGTCAAAAAGAATACTTCCGTTGAAATCTGAAAACAGAAATTTTTCGCGATCAAACTACTTCGTACAAGGAAGTAAAAATTATCAAGAGATCGAATACTAAATTAAAGCAGTTTTGTTTAATTTTTTAAGGACTCTAATTTGTTTTGTTACTAGCAAGAAATAAATTTTTGCGGGTAGAAGAAGAGTGATTTTAACACCGTTTTCTGCTTATAATTTCCGAGCTCTATAATTTTTGAAGAAACAGTTCTGTAAAAATGTGAAATTATTTTAATATCAAATTTTACGTTTACATTCATCAAATTTTGAGTCATTTTGGTAATTATTTCCTCCGTAGTGGGCCTCTATAAAAACTGCTTTTAGCAAACATATAAATTATGATAGGTGGTTTCAAAAGAGCAAAGTTATTGAAAAATAAGGATTTATTAAAGAGTAGGCGCAAAGTAAGATCCGACCGGTTGGCTGTGACGGGGTGGGCCAGTAAGGGTACAAGACACTCCCCTGGCTTGTGTTATACTTAACTACAGAATCCCGTCCCAGGCGATGAACTTGAAAAGGGGGAGACAAGGATTTATTAAGAGTTTTTATTCGACCGCTATATTAATTAGTGTAGCCTACAGAAGCAGAAGGTATGACTACTACACAATGAAAAAACTTAATACTTCTTGATGATTTTATCCCAATATTGCCCAAAAATCTTATATTGGTAATTTTTTATTTTATTTTTTTTAATGTTCAATTAATATATTTATAGACTATAATTTTTTGTTTTTATTTTGTTGTGTTTTATAATATTATTAATTATATTTGCATTAAACATAAAAGAGTTCTTAATTAAATAACACAAACAAAGAACTGGCTTTAATCTAGTACACTGTATATATGTCATGGTTTTTTAATAACGGTTAATTACATATTATCATTTTGGTCTTTTATAAGTCAGAAAAGATGGTTATTATAAAATTTGTACTACTTGTAATAAGATAATAAATAAAACCACCTAACTCTCCCCCCCCCCCAACTTCTACTTAATCGATAAGAAACATTGGACTCTGTACATAAATATTTTATAAACTTCAGGAAGTTTTTTAGATTTAGAGGAAACATCTTTTACCACCTATGGGCCACACTACCTACTCTAACCACCATCTTCCAATTATTTTTACCCTCTATTATTGTTCTATTATACCTCCTGCTTTAATAAATTAACTCGCTCTTTATCACCTAATGTGAGCAAACAACTTAGTTCTAACTGAAATAGTCTTCCACAAACGTTTATGATGATTGTCTATCCGTTTCAGTCTTTAACAATCAATTAAATTTTCAACATTTTCTTATGATAAAACGTTTCAAAAGCTTGCGCACCTATTTATTTAAAATAAATTTCCACGGAAATAAATAATGTGTAGCATTTATTTTATTATTCAATTCTATGTTTGATACCAGTCGAATTTTTTTCGACATAAATTAATTTTTTTTTTTGTTTATTCATTTTTATTTTGATGTCTTCTTTGCTTCATTCTTTCTTTGTTATTTTTTAAAAATAAGTATAAAAATATTAACGTATCCATGTCTGCTATGTTAATATTCACCTAATTATTTACCTTTCAGTAACATTTAATCAATTATATTCTATTCTTTCTTATTTTTTAACTTCATTTATTCCTGAGAAATTAATTGAAGTAGTTCAACATTTCACTTTACTTTATTTTATTTTATTCAAAAATATTAATTATTACAATATCATAAAATCAAATGGTACTATGATTATTAATTTAAAATTTATGTTTTCCGTAGATTGTAATCAAATTTTTCTCGATAAGGTAAGGCCTTTTACCCTAAGCCAGTTAAAGTACTATAACAAAAGCATTAAATCTTTATTTTGTAGTAGTTTGTTTTAGATGTAATACATATTACAGATATTTTATTTTTAAATTTCAGATGAATAGTGATTGTTAAAACTGTAATGGTTAGACGATGAACAAGTGGTGAAATTAAAATTTTGTACAGAGTTTAAAATGATTTGTATGAATAAGGAATAATATGGAATATTAATTTATGTCCGATTTCACCCCGTCATGGGTGATGGAGGAGGACCTCATGACATCTCTCATTTGGAGTTTCAAGATTTCTTCAATGAGGTGAGTAAACATTTTATAAAAAGCTTTTATTCTTCTATTTTAATTACTTCTAATAAGTTAGATTTTTTACTAATATAACAATACGTTATGTTACCTTAATAATAATCGTTCTCTTTATATTTTTTTTTATTTATTTTGAAATTATAATTCATACTAATTGTTATTAATTGATACTTGATAAAATTAATCGTAATTGGAAGAAATTTTTTATAAGCTGTTTATATTTTGATATAAACTTACTACTATCATCTTTATTATCAAATAAAAATGTTAAAAGTGCAGCTAAGAGAAAAATGTTCTAACATTTTATCTCAAAGTCGTAACCTCTTTTAAGTTTTTTTTTTGTGATATTAAACTGATAGTTGTTAGTTTGATGATTCATAAGTTTCTTAAGGTTCAGAGAAATTTTAATGCAAAAAAAAAATACTCAACAAATCGAAACATTAATTTACCGTAATTTAGAACAATACATTAGGAAAATACTTTATCAAAATTCGATAAATCATATCTTATCGTATAGAATGATATATAAAATCGTATCATATTTTATCATAATTTTTCTAGGAAAGACTACCCCAGAAAATCTAAATATAAATTTATTATAATTTAGAGTAATAGAACGCAATTTACATTTCAGTAAATAAAGAGTTAGTTGTGGACTGTTCCCGTTCAATAAACTGGAAGGTAAATACTACTGTTACAAGCAATATGAATAGTTTAGAAAATTAATTCTTTACACTTCCATGACTACTTAAATTTTTATTCCTAAATTTATATTTATGGATGTAATAAAGGATAGAAATAAGATCTACAAGAATGCTTCCTTCCAATATGTAAAAAAAGAGGTTGCATAAACGCAATTACTGCTTTTTGATTTCATCACTTTTTATCAGAACAATAAATTAAGATTAAAAGAAATTGTTGAAAGAATTGTACGTAATTGAGTTCGTTAAAGAATATTTATTATAAATTTTACTATTTAATAAAAATTAGAGTTAAAAGAATCGACCTTAAATAATACAATTAAATGAAGACTCTTCATTGTATTTTACTGCTAGGTGAATTTAGAGATTCGAATACGTATAATTTTATGAAAGTAAAAGTAATTTAAAATGAAAGAGATTGTATATCTGTGTTAACTTTTAACATTTAATTTATCAAAATTTTCATTAAAAAAGTTAACAAAAAGTTATACTTGCATTTTTGTAAAACCAGAAAAAATTTCATGAAAGTTAACCAAATTAAGACTTAAAACTTGCAAATTATTCTGCTATATGGTATCATAAAATGTAGTACAAATCATTTAAAATGAAAAAAAATAATGGAGTTTTGAACAAAAAAATTGCTTTTTGAAAACTTTTTATGTTCGTTATCTCTTTGGTAGTTGAAAGTTGTTTCAAAACTGCCACCACCACGTTATGAAAAAAAAATAATCAGCACTTTCCAAGTTGACAGGTTGAACAGAAATATGATAAAATTTTTTTATAATTTTGGTAGTACAGGTATTCACAAAATTTTTGTTTTTTTCTGTATTAATTAATATTTACTTTTTTTAAACTAAAAAATATACAAATAAAATTTTTATTTAACCTAAAATAATCTCAATTATACTCGTACATACAACTGGATCAATACCGTATAGGTATTCACTTTTTTCTATACTCTAAAAATCCAATTGAACTACCGAAATATTGTTATATTACTCACCACCATATGAATTTAGGTAAATCATTCCTTTGTTGTTAACCAGATTGAAACTGCGCTCATTCGCTCACGCGCGCAAACACTCACACACCACACACAAAGATAGAGGGAGAGAGAGATAGACACTCACATACACATCCCACACATATACACAAATAAAAAAAATTAATATATAAATATAAGACTTAGTAACTGTTATTTTTATTTTGTTTATTTTTCGTCTCAGAATGTCAGAAGTACAAGGTTGATTTTTTTTTTACTCTTAAAACTACCATGAAATTATGTTTAGTAATTGCATATCAGAATTACTCAAAATAATGCCGATCTCACTGCCGGATTGGTAGAGTCTCGGCCTTTCATCTGGAGGTCCCGGGTTCAAATCCCGGTCATGTATGGTATTTTTCACACGATACAAAATTCATGTGTAAACAAAACTTCATTTTAAAGGAAACAGTTAAATTAATACAGACATCCAGGCATGATTCAATGAGAGATTAGAACGAATTAATTTTAAACTTATTACAAACATATGAAAATCTGATTCCTTTCATAGCCTAATTTGTCCCTCTGGAGAAAAAACTATGCAATTTTTAAGTACAAAAAGTATTCTAATTGTCTTTATACAACTGAGCTGGAGCTGTAATTAATAAAAGAACACTCAACCATAGAATCCCTTCAGATGTATTACTCCACGATCTCTATCTCTATATCTTTTCTCTCTCTCATTCTCTCTTTCTATCTCTCACTGTGTTGTTTTTTATTATACCTTATATCCTCCATTATTTTATTTCCATTCATTAAATTTCCTGCTCGCATTAAATACTAGAAAATAAATTGAAATAGGTTTTTAGATTAAAAAAAAACATTCAATTAAATTATAAAAGATTCTGAAATGTATGAAACAAATATAAGCCTACACAAAAAACCACCTCCGTATATTGTTACCATACTTTGAAAAATACGAATTCATCTACATTAAAGTAGGAAATTTTAATTTATCTTTAAATAATAACAAAAAAGTTCCGGACAAAATCCAACGCTCGTGCTGTTAATTTACGAACACGTCCAAAGCAAGCAACGATTCGTTGCTTCGGTACTTTCACATTTATGTCGCCTAGAAGGTAATGGTTTTGCTAAGGAGCTCGCCTGTGGGGTAGGGGATGGCAATCTTAAGCTGTTCGAGTGGTCGCGGTTTGCTTCTCGCTTTCGCTGCTTGTAGTAAATGCGGAAAGCATGACCGTGGCCTGATTTTGCCGACGTTGTGCGGAGTATGGACGGGGAGTGCTTATCACTCTTCCCGATACCAGAAACTGGGGTGGAGATGAGCAGATGTGACTTGCTCTGCTGAAGTCTTGCGCCGTTAAACGTGAGCCAGTTACTTCGGGCCTTGGTAGGTATTATTCAATGGGTAACAGTGTCGGAGCCCTTACTGGTACGTGCTAGTCCTGGGATGTCGGTATTGCGGATCAGGCAGTACCCGACTTTCCGGTCCGGGTTAAATCTGTGGAAGACGGCTGACTGGGGGAACCCAGGCAGGATCAGTGATCCGGAGCATGACCAACCATCTCACCACTGGTACTTTGTGCCATGTTGAGGGCGAAAACCTTTTTATGAAATAATCAACTTCCAAATTTCTGTGCCAGAGCCTTCACCCTCGTCCAGGAGAGCTTTTGTCTTCAAATGTGAAGCGAGGCAATAATTTCGAGTCTAGCGATAAGGAAAAGTATGATCGAGCTAAGTTTTGATCGAAGAGTAATACAACTATTCCGATATATTTATTATTAAGAAAAGTGAAGGGGACTTTACTAAAATTAGCCCTCTCGTGATATTGTGAGGAATCACGGAAACTGCGGGAGAACTGGAGAAAGAAGGAAAGACTACTGTAGTTATGTTTGTCGAAACCGTTAAGGATTTACAGTCTTTATGACTGCTTAAAGCTATGATATCGGCGTATTGGCGTATTAAGGTTGCACCGCGTCGTACTTTAAACACCTCAAAGGGAGTAGTCATGTGTAGGAAGCTATTGATCAGCACAGAAGAAAAAATTAATTGAAGAAATTTAGAACAAGAAGTTGTAGTGTATCGACTACCAAACGTACTACACAACGGAGAATTTATAACTTCCGTGTCGGTTGTCCTCACCTTCACCAAATCAAAATCTTCGAATAAATAAAGCCTGGTTTTCACAGACTGGAGATACGTCCGTTTATCTCGAATCCATTTTCTTTTCCTGTGGGACCAACGTTGGGTATTACTTCACATATTATTAGATCGTCAAAGTAATACTCGTCTTATGCTAAGGTTGCAGCGGCTCCTGCAACTTCTTTCAATTCGAAAGACGTTATGTCCAAGCTGGCAACAGTCCTAAAGAATATGGTTGAACAAATTATTAACGAGAAACTCTAAGTTTGACAAACCAAGGAAAGTAGTTCAGAACCGGCACAAAGAGTTACGGATGTCATTAAAGAAAAGAGTTTTTGTCAACTCTTGAATAAACTTCTGGCTGGTAATAAGGTAACATTACTTTTTACTTTACTTTACTCTACTTTTGGCGGAAGCATTTCACCCGCCAACACCCGTTCGGTCGCCCTAATGCATAAGAGGAATGTTTGTGCCACAAACGGCTACTGAGCCTCGAAACAGTTTAGCGATCAGTGTCCTAACTAGCTCCTAGAGCTAACCTAAAAGCATGAGCGGAATGAGCGTGGTACCACACACCACTCGCTTGCGTGTCTCACTGCCCACTTGTCATATATCAGTAAATGGGTAAGCTATCCCGTCAACTACTAAAACATATATGACTATCAATAATTAAATATATTTCGTCAAAGACTGAAATTCGCTGCCACGCCTAGGCCGCTGAATGCCAGAAAGTACCTGTCCACCATTAAAACGCTTGGAGCCTTAATATGGCTGGTAGCCAGCCATATCTCTCGGTTAGCTTCCCACAGCAGTGAGGTAGGAGTATTTCCCTTAGATAAACTACTGATGTCGGTTGAACAAAGCAACCGCATCAAGGAACTCCAACACGGTTCGACGATTCGGTTGTGAGTGGCCAATTTTCCCCTTGACCACTAAGTTCCAGAGTGGCCTGAGTTCTGCACCCTCCCTCAAGAGCTGGGCAGTCGAACATCATGTGTTCGTTCGACTAGACCTCCCCGCAGACACACAGCTCGTCAGCTATCAAGCGGAACCGAAACAAATATAGGTTTAAATTTACATGGTTAGACAGCACTCGGGCTTCCGTTGTCCTTTATATAAAAGGAGAGGCATACCATCCCTCCAAATCCTGTATAAACTTATACAAGTATCTTCCCTTAGTCTTCCTCTTCGCAATTTCCACATGGCTGCCCGAACATTCACCACTAAATCGATTGGGACAGCCTTTCCCAATACAGTGGTAGTCCCGTAGGAGATTTTTTTAAAAACACTAGTGCATACAATTAAGGCTCTACGTTGGGCACTCCTTAAATTTTGAACAAGTGCTCGATTTCTTTCCATCCTTTATCCCCAAACGGACGTAAGAGGTCATACGTTCGAAGATACCTCGGTACACTTTTACAAATGACGGCCCGACAGCCCGTAATCCTTTCAAGCAATTCTCCTACGCTTGAACATCACAGAGACGGCGTCCGCCGCTACTTGCCTAATGTGGTAGCTAAACAGCAACTTCTCATCAAACAAAACATCTAGGTACTTATAAACTCTAACTGGGCTGATTACACAACCTTTATTCTTAATACGGGAGTTACGACTGCAAGATTATTTGTCTGCACCCTTGAGAAGAAAAAACTTCGTCTTGGGCATAGAAATCTTTAAATTTTAATGTCCATCCAGACCTCTGCGGTTGACAAAGCAGTTTGCACTCGGTCTTCTAGCTGCGGTCGTGATTTATCACGAACTAACAGGAGACAGTCATCGGCGAAAGCCTTGGCCGTGACCCCTTCCGGGAATGTCAGTCCAAAATCGGTCGAATACAAGGTTCTACAGCAAGACACCGAGAACGGAGCTCTGCGGGCATCCCCTGGTGACGGACTTTTCCACAACTAGGTGCACATCATTAAACAGAGCCGTTCGATCAGACAAGTCACCTATTACGGCCTACAGGGCTACGGGAATATTGCGGCATTCCAACTCATAGAACTCATGTAGCTCCTGGAGCTAACCTAATTGTGTATCTGTCCAACCTTTATAACTGCTTGGAGCTATATATCGATAGTCGATCAGCACTCAAGAGTACCTTCCTCCAGCAATGCTGTTAGAGTACTCTCTTAAGCAAACTGTTGATGCCGGTTAGACAATGCAACTGCATCAAGGAACTCCCAGATGGTCTGACAGTGCGGTTCACGCCACACTTAGTCACCACTTATGAAAGGCCAATTTTCTCTTTGACCTCTAAGTTTCAGGGTGGCACGAGCTCTGGCCTCCCCAAAAGTGGTACATCATATAGTCAAGTGGCAGTCGTACATCATATATACATTCGACTGGACATCCTCGTAGACACAGCTCATCACTTGCCAGGCGGAACCTGAGCAGATATTGTTTTAAATTTACGTGGTTGGTGAGCACTTGGGTTTTCGTTGCCCTTAAAAATAATCTTGAGGCTTACCATCCCCTCAAGTCTTGTATAAAATTATACAAAAAACTTCCCTTAGTCCTGGTGTTCCATTCACGCTGCCATGCTTCCATCGCGAGGCTCTGAAGCCTCTTCCACGAGTGGGAGATGAGCGACTGTACGAAATTTATATTCGGAGCATTGTGATTACCGTTTTGCTCCGGTACATGCCCGGCTCAAACTGCATCCCAAATTCTAGGAATCCCAGCCTCTATTCAACTTTCATATAGCTGCCCGAACTTTCACCATTAAATCGATTGAGAGAGCCTTTCCCAATACCGTAGTAGATTTATAGGAGGTTGTTTTAAAAACACCAGTTTATACAATGACAGCTCTGCGCTGGGCACTCCTTAAATTTAGAATAAGTGCTCTATTTCTTTCCAAACTATGCGCCCATATGGTGCCGCGTAAGTAATAATACTTTCGAAGACTCCTCGGTACACCACGTACAGTTGACGGCCCGACAGCCTATAGTCCTTCCAAGCAATTCTACTAAGCTTGTTCATCACGGAGACGGCGTTTGCTACTACTTATAATAAGATAAAAGAAAATAAAGAGAAAATACAGAAGTCTCAACATAATTTGAAGCAAGTTGAGGCTCAAATACAGAAAGTCCCCATTCAGGGAAAGCTGAAAGATGGTGAAGTAATGACTGCAGGAAAAGAAAATGCAATAAAAGTATTTGCTTAATTCCGAAGGAATTCAGACCTTCAAAAGAGAGAGCGAGCATTTTAGACGCCTTAAAATTTTCATTGAGAAGCGCGTCAAGTATGGACCTGGATGCAACACTCTTCGCTTCATCTGGGTTGATATTCGATACAGGCCAAAAAACTTTCTATCCACCGCCATTGATGGTATTTCAGTTGGATAACAGGATAGAAGATTGCATCTCCAAGGCCTTAGACAGCCTGACTTCGGAAGTGGAGACCGTCAGAAGAATGGAGAAAAGAAAGAAAAAAGGTTAGCCTCCGGTATACCATAAACCTTCTATATACCTCAAAACTGAAGAAAATGTAATTTCAGTCCCAAGTCCCATCATGCAACCGAAAATAATTTTTGTCTCATATTTCATTTCCTCTTTATTTCTTATAAATAAATATAATTACTCTCTCGTCTTCTTCTTTAAATAAAGGTATATATTCAGTTGGCTTAATTTACAGCTGAAACTTATACTTTATTATTTTTCATTATATTGTTCGTACTTGTTTTTTCATTCACACAGTAATGCCCATCTCATTCATAAATTATAAATAAACTACTAAACTATAACAATGTAAATAAAAATAAATATAAGAATAAAATATGTAAACATTAATAATAAATATTAAACTGGTATAACAAGGACTGTTAAAGCCGCTATTACACGAATCAATACATTTACTGACAAGTTTTATATCACAATGGGTGATAATTACGCCCTACAAATCATGTTGAGAAACCTTCTTGATTTAAAATTAAATATGAAGTTATACAGTCACATTCTGGGAAACTTACACAACGACCCGTTCCATGGTGGAACGAAGAAATAAGTGAAGCTATTAAAAGAAAGAAAAGAGTGTATAACGCCTTCAAGAAACGTTCTACCCTACAAAATCTTATTGCCTTTAAAAAATACAGGGCGTATGCAAAACGTCTCATGATTGACTCGAAGAAACGATCCTGGCAGCAATACGTGTCATCAATCGACAGAACCACTACTGCATCAAATGTTTGCAAGAAAGTGAAGGCGATCTGTGGGCGTAAAAATTTTGCGCCCAAAACTAGCCTTCAAGATGAAGATGGAATTAAGGACACTCCAAACGAAATTGCAGAGCTATTGTCCAATCACTTTGAGAAGGCCAGCAAAACGGCCAACTACGAGGAAGGTTTTCGAACCAAAAAATAAGAACTCGAAGGTCTATTAAATTTTAGAACTAAGTATAATTACTCATATAATGTACCATTTAAAATGGAAGAATTTGTGAAAGCGTTGGAAAAAGCAGGCAACACAGCTGCTGGTCCGGATGAAATCCATTATAATATGATCAGGCAGCTGAATACCACTGCAAAACGCAGATTATTAGAACTTCATAATCAAATATGGCGGGATGGACTGTACCCGCATCAGTGGAAAAAAGCTCACGTTGTTCCAGTACCAAAGAAAAATAAAAATTTAGCAGATCCCAATAGCTACCGTCCTATTTGGTTGACGTGTGCTATGGGAAAAATATTCGAAAAAATGATTAATAATCGACTCGTCTGGGTTTTGGAAAAAGAAAACCTGATATCACCGTATCAAGTAGGTTTTCGGCAATACCATTCTACCACTGATCAAATTATAAACTTAGAGAACGTTATATAACAGCTTTATCACAAGGAAGCATTGCGTCGGAGTCTTCTTTGATCTTCAGAAGGCTTTCGATATGACCTGGCGTCATGGTATAATGCTCGAGATACATGAATGGGGCATTCGTGGCAATCTGCCAGTCTTACTAAGCAACTATATCAATGACTGTACTTTCCAAGTACGAGTCAATAATGAATATTCATCTGTAAGGATTTTGGAAAATGGCATACCACAAGGTTCGCCGTTGAGCGGTACCTTGTTTACCATCGCCATTAATAAATTGATATTAGCCATTCCAGTAGAAATCAGCAAAAGCGTCTATGTTGATGATTTGGCAATTGTGTATGCCACCAACAAGACTGCTATGGTGAAGTACAAATTGCAACGAGCGATCAACGCTCTAAATGAAGTTGCAAGGAGTAACGGATTCCAATTCTCACCAGAAAAAACGTGCTGTGTACACTTTTGTAGGAAGAGAATTCCTCATCAAAGTCCTGCGTTGCCAATTGGTGATAATCCAATACAATATAAAGACAACGTAAGATATTTAGGAATAGTATTGGATAAATCCCTTACGTGGGTCCTGTATATGTAATCACATATACAGGACTTGAGTGATAGATGCAAAAGAGCCCTAAACATTATAAAATGTTTATCGAACTTAAAATGGGGCTCAGACAAAGAGACATTATTGAGATTGTATAAGGCTTGTATAAGATTGTATAAGGTTCAATCGAAACTCGACTACGGATGTATTGTATATTCATCCCCTAGGAAGTCGCATTTAAAAAAGTTAGACGTAATTCATAATAGCGGAATAAGATATGCAACAGGCGCTTTACACACAAGTCCGGCGGCTAGTCTGATGTCTGAAGCCGGAATAATGCCACTACATTATAGAAGAGAGATCCTTTTACTAAGATACGCAGCAAATATATGTGCTTATCCTGCCCATATAAATAATAAACTTTTCAACAACCAACCTATGGCTGCATTATACCAACGTCGTGCTACCTATTCCAGACCAGCGGAATTAGGTACCACGAATTAAGAAGTAAATACGAAATTGCCATTCCCGATACATCAGCAATTTCTGCTAGAGAAATACCGCCATGGCTCTTGCCAGCGGTAAATACAAGGTTGGAACTCTCTCAAGGAGAAGTAAGAGGTTCCGTCTTAGAAATGATATTACTGCTGATCTAGTTGCATTGAAAATTGAAAATATAGTTGCATTTTTAAACGCCAGTGGACTTCTTAGAAGTCTGTAAAAGTGAAAAAATTAAAGCTGCGTTAAAGAAAGGTAGTTTCATTTAAATGTGGAAGTCTCGAAGCGTGGCACGTGTAGTAACGGGAGGTAGCCCTCTTGCCTAGGCCATTTTGGCTCACCTGCACCCAAGAGCAGTGAGTCGGGGTGTGTCCGATGATGGCATGGGGGACCCTCAAGGGTGGATTGAGGGCGCGAGGCTATCGGTGTGCGCGGTGCATGCCTGTAGCCTGTTTATAAGAAGGAGTCAGCTATTTGTATCAACTTTTTAAGTCAGATAAATTTAAAACAAACATTCATTCATTTTCAACTAAACAAAGTATACATTGAACATTTATTCCACCCGTTTTTCCCCATTTTGGTGGTTTATGGGAGAGTGAAATAAAAAGCATTAAATTTCATTTGCGTCGTGTAACTGGACAAACGATTCTGAATTTTGAAGAGTTATATACAATTTTAACTCAAATAGAAGCTTGCTTTAATTATCGTCCCACTTTCTCTGTTTCCACAGACCATAGAGATCCAGAACCTCTGTCGCCAGGATATTTTCCTATCGGATGTCTTTGCCTGAACCCAGTTATCAGAAAATTTAAATTAATCGTTTAGACTGCTGGCAACTTATTCAAAAATTTATTTATTCTGTTTGCAAATGAAGGTGGAAGACTATCTATCTGCATTACTTACAACAGTGTAACAAATGACATTTTCCTTCACTTTCAGTTTCACTTGGTAATTTTTCGCTTGGAGATCTAGTTTTGATCATCGAGGATTGAGGATTAAATGAAATCGGGCCGGTACGAATTTTATAAAAAATTTTTCTTTTTTTTTTGCTTATTATATGGGACGCTTAAATATTGTTTATTATCTATTGTAAATCTATTGTCTACTACATATATTTAACATGTATTTTTTTTTTTTAAACAAAATTCTAAATTAACAGATTTTGATAATAGAAATGTACTGTCTTAGCTGTTTTGATATCAGTATCGTTTTGTTAAAATCAGTTTTATTTATATTACAGAAAGTTTTTTTTTTGAGGGGAAGAAATGATATCTGCGAGACTCTTACAGTACGGTTTACAATTTTGTTTAATTTTTTTTGGATATCACTTCGTTTTGTTAGATTATTCTTTTATTTTTTTATGAAGTACTGATTGCTATCTTTGAATTTATTATTAGGATTTATTGCCTTAGAACAAACTAACTGAATTTCACGACCAATTTTTTTTTTTTTTGTTGATGGTATGAAATGATAATCATATCATTTACTTCAGACCATATTTTTTCATTTTAATAAAACTAGTATAATGATGACCTTTACGAACCGAAAATCTGTGATGTAATATTGCACTTTTTACCCTCGATTTTTATCGTTAAATTCGATTTTACCAATGGAATCTTTTTCTTTTTTATTAATTCCTTTTTTAATAAAACTAGTATAAACTCTTGTAAACTAATACTTTTATGTTTTTTTAAAGAAGTTATGTTTTTTTTTTAAAATTCAGTACTTTCATTTACGTAATAACATTCACGATTAAAACAAGCTGGAGTATATTTTCTTTTAAATTTTTTTATTCCAAGTACATTATCAAGTTTTGTGCACTACCTAGTACCATGAAGTAATGCTACCGAGCGGCGCGATTCGTAAAATCACCGTAAAAATTAATAAAATGACATATTCGAGTCCCGCAGTTCATCAAATGAAAAAAAATCGTTGTCTTACAAAATTTGAGGTATTTTTTGAAAGTATTCTTTATTACTTATCTAATTGAACTGAAAAATAATGCTTTCACGCTTATATTTTCCCCATTTTCATTAAATTGTTAGGTTAGGTCATGTTTAGAACTGTAAACGAAGTTCGTTGACTTCATCGCCTCTTACCGACGCTTCATCGCCTCTCCGACTTACGGAGTTCTAACAAACTCTGTGAAAAGAAATATTAAACTAACATTAAACAAGTGTAAACAATGTATTTATTTAATATAAACTGAACCAGTAGATTACAGTAATAGAATAGTGCCAAAATTAACGCGGACACTATTCGATGAACAATAATTCCATCTTTTTATTCAAAAATTCGGTAAAATGTTTAGTGTTACATATTTGTAGTGAGCATATTTTAATAAGGAAAAGAAAACGGGTAAAATTTTAGATGTTAAGAATCGACTTCTTGGTAAGATTCAACTTCAACACAAGGATCTAGAAGTCACAGTAAACCGGCGTTGCATCTGAAGGTGGGCCCTATCCAACAAATAAAACATTATTTTGTGTAAATATTTATTGCATAAATTCTTAATCTTATAAACATCTCATATTTAAGAATAAAGGAAGTCAAAGTATTTTATTAACTTAAAATTGTAAGAAAATATTCTTAAGAGTAAGGTAATTCTAACGTATTTATTTTGCTAATTGTAGATCAGTTAATTCAAACTGACCTAATTATATTAATTCCAATTTGATTTTAAATTAGATTTTATCCTATACTATTTAATATTTGAAATAATGAAATTAGTATTTTAATATTTTATCAATGTTGCTCTGAAAATAATTTAATTATTATTATCTTATGAATTTCGTGACGTAATTTCATTAGCACTTCTTACAAAGATAGATCAATATAAAAAAATAAAATAAAAATATATTTGTTTGTGTTTAACGTATTTCATTCTACTTTTTTCCAATTACTGTTCCCATCAAGTATATAAACAAAGAAATTGCTACACCACTTTCAGTAAAAAAACAAAAAAAAAACTATAAAACCATTAGAAACCATTTACTATGTTTTATATATATGTTTATATACAAGAACAAGATTTACTATTTTTTACTCTTTGAAGCCTTTTATAGCTTTGAATTTATGTAGCATTATTAAAAAATTAAATACAATTTTGTTGTATATTAAATAAAAATCTGATGTGGACACCACATGGCTTCCTTGCACCTATTAAAATACATATACACAACTTTTTTAAATTAAAAGTACATAAAATTTTATTTTAAAAATAACTTCTGATATTTTTCATATTTTTTTTTAATTGTTATTGTTGAATTATTATTCCCCGTAAAAAAAATTTACAAAGGGAGGTTAATAATTAATAATAAATCAATAAATTTAAGTTAAAAAAAAAAAAAAATTAAAAAAAAGAAGTCAGATTCGAACCAATGAGCCTCCCCTAAGATCCAAATATTTCAATAAAAAAAAAAAAAATATTACAATATTAAAATTTTATTTGGCTATAACTCTGGAACAAATGAAAATAAGTACCACTTATGCATATCGTTAAAAAGTTCTCAATAAGGGCATATTACTGCAATTAAGAAAAAGTCCAAAATCCAAAAAAAAAATTGGATTTTGGGTTTTTTTGGACACTTGTTCCAGTCGACTGCAATCAAAAGGAGAGGTGTATAACTAGATATTACAACAGTCCTAAATCCAAAAATCATTTTTGAGTTATGCAACATTCATACGTACGTTCAGAAGTTACGCCGAAACTAATCAAAATGAATTCAGGGATGGTCAAAATGAATATTTCCGTTGAAACTGGAAACCGAAATTTTTCGCTATCACAATACTTCCTTTACTTCTACAAGGAAGTAAAAGTTTATTTTAATACAAAAAGTTATTTTTATATTATATGTATCCTAGAAAGTATTTAAAACCCAGTTGACAAAATTAAAAAAAAAGTTCTGTTTCTTTATATTTTGCATTTTTGTTTCTTTTAATTAATCCGTCTAATTAAGATCTTTATTTTCTAATGAAGCCAACTGAACGATTAAAATCCGTATTTAAAGGTTTTTTTATTTTTCTGAACGGTATTCTCAGCTGTCTCTAAATGATAACTGGTAGGAATTGCTAAGATTAACCTGCTAAGATTAACCTCGGATCAGAATCTATGACCTGATGTGTATCATTATTTTGCTTTAAATCAAGTAGGCTATTGCGTTAATAAACATAATAATGTAATAAATAATGTAATGTGTATATACACAGAGAGAGTGAGGGAGAGTATGGCTAAATATTTGTTGATTAAAACGTATTAGTAAATAAACATATCGAATTCAGTAAAATGGAAATTAATGTAAGTTTGACTGAAATTTTATATAAGAGAAACTTCTATATCAATTCCCTGTAAATTACAATTAATGCTGCAACTAATGAAACTGATTAAAAGAACTGATCAAGTAGAACTTAAACGAGGAAACTATAACGTTGTTCGACAGTTGCTGATGGGTATATCACGTGATTCTCATTCAGAAACTTTAGTCAATTTAGAGAAGGGTGAATTTGTATAGACTGAATATGGGGTTGTTCACTCCAAGTCGATATTTATTTTGAATCTTACGCCTGTTGCTTTAAAAGTAGCAACAGCGTTTGCCACTTCAAGTTTATCCGTCTGGTAGTCGAACGTCTATCTGTTGATAGTACCTTTCCTTTATTATGTACCTTAGTGTCTTGTCTACATCGCAGCTAGTATATCCTTTTTTTCATTATTATATCGCTCTTAGTTCTGTTCGTTATTCGTATCTTCTTTCATTCATATTTTTTTCTTTTGTTATTACTCTCTTTCTCTTACACTTTTTTGCATACCTAACAAATACATTGCTTTTTTTTGTCACTCGTGCACTTATTTTTATATAAATAGAAAACCAAACGTTCATTCATTTATGTATATATAAATATATAAAAGAACAGTACTTTCTTAAGGTTACTTGAATGAGTATTAAGGTTACTTGTTACTTGAATGGGTATTATTTAATTAAAATAGTGATAACTTGTGAATTATACGGTTCATCGTCAGAGTATAGCATTAAAATTTCTTTAAAATATTAGACAGTACAGCACAAAACAGGGTGTACAGAATTATAGTTACATCTTTACTTAGTGTGATTAAAACTTTAATTCATTAACTACAGCAACAAAGGCACATAAGAGATCTTCTATGAAGTCAATTTGCTCATTTAATATTTCTTTCTTGTTTTATTTACAGAAGTATGGAATCTGTACAATACAATTATGTAATCTCTTCCTTTTCTATTATGATTATAGAGAATTTATTAATTCTATTTTCTAGAATTTCAAATTTGAACTTACTCATTTCAATATGTCCTGAATAATTTGAGTGTTAATTTGCACGTTATATGTACGTGCACGCACGTGCACGCTTACAAATTCGCTAACACAGCCTACATCAGAATAGTTCCTACGTAATATTGGTTCTTGGTGCTAAATAGATAACAGAACATAACTAAGTAGCTTACTTGGAACTTTGTGTATCAGTGGAAATAATATTAATTAAGCACGCACTTTTGTAAAAATTAAATAAAATTATCAATTAGTTTATCAACGTTTAATCAGTTTTATTTTGAGGTTGTTTCCATTTACCCAAATTATTAAAATTTTCTGTTTTTTTCGTTGTGAGTGTTTACAAAGGCCAAAAATTTCTGTTTAATTTTGTTTGTGATGTTAAGCTTTTAGTACAGGATATACAACAATATTCCTGATAGATAAATAATTAAAAATCTAATTTTATAAAATTTAAATTAATCAGTTTAATATAATTTTTATTAAAATACCGGTCTTTGAATTTAAGTTCGTTACACAATAAAATATAGATAGAATATAACCCTCTTAATGACTAGTATTTAGCAAAATTCTTAAAACAGTTTTACAAAAAAAACTTTTTCAAAGTTTTAATACCTTAATACATACATATACACTTATATTGAATACCCATTATCATTTAAACAGTTGATAGGATTTTAATAAATCAATTAATAAAAAATTAGTGATCATTTATTTTCTACCAATAAACTGCATATTATCTGGAACTAAATAAAAACAAACATAGGAGTATATGACAAAAAATAATTGTCACATATTTTTCTTACATGACTCAATGATAAAATTAAAATTAAAAAAAAAATTATGGAAAACAAATTAATCAATTAAAATAATAACCAGAAACCCTCATATTTTTGAAAAAAGAAGATAAGTTTATATCATATGAAAATCACAGTTTAATCTAATCCATAAAATCATATAATGTACAAAAAAAATTGTTTTGTTGAATTCAGTATTATATTCTATGCTTTTTATTGTTGTAATTTAAAATTATAAATATGTACAAAATAGATTTTCCTGTAATTAGGAATAAACGCTAGTTAAGTTAATTTGAAGACCAGTTGTCTATTTTACTGTTCTACTGATCTAACTCTGAAAATGTTTTTACTATCGATCTTGTAAAGACCATTCTTGTGATAATCGATCTTTACATCGTATACGTACATATATCCAGAACCATTTAGTCCAAAATAACGGTTGAAAAATAGCATGTGAGTTTTCTAACTATACTTAAGTGTGATCATAATTAATATCATGATCATTTTTCATGGATTTTACGGTTTCACATTGATGATGACGTAGCATTAAACTACGAACTGTTGCGAACCTAGATCGTAGAACTGTTATGAATTATATCACATTATGTTGTGAACCTAAATCCAGTGAAATAAAATGAATTAGATAAAACAAAACCTTGGTTATGATAATTATCGGTATTAGAAAATTAAACTTATTACTTGACGCCAGAATTATCGGAACCTGCTTTTTTCACACATTTGACTAGTATTATTTCATACGAAAACAATTTTATCGATAATTTTGTTGTCATTTTATAATCGACTTTTATTGTGACGACTATTCGGTACGTAAACTAAGGAATGATTAAAAAATGATACCGTGTTCAATCACTGTTGCAGAAAAGTTAAATGTTATTACTTATGTAAAAGAGAATAGAAATCATGCTAACGGCAAAAAATTTGATATAGCAGAGTCCTGGCCGTTGTGAGTGGCGAAAAAAGAAACGAAATTATCGTATCCAATAAAAAAGAGAGAGTAATTTGGCTAAAAAAGCAAAATATCCGGAAATATAAAAAAACCTTACAGTTCATTTATGGAATGAAGGTCAGTAAGGATACGGAAATTTTACTGAAATGTATCAGCAGAAAGCCCGGAAAATCACCTATTAATTAAATATCAGTAGGGGTGAATTTAAAGCTAGTCTTAACTGGACATCCCAATTTCATTATTGATATATATTTTTTCTATTCAAATGAAGACAACAACACAGCGGCTTCCAGAAGAATATGAAGATAAATCTACAAAGTTTCAAAGATATGTCAAATTTACAAAAAAAAAAAGAAAAAATTATTCCCCAGATCAAACTGTGGACCAAACACAGGTTACTTTTGAAATACCATCAACAACAACCATTATTGAAAGTGCAGGTGCAAAGAGTGTTCAGATATAAACTACCGGTTACGAAAAATAATGTTGCTCAGTGATGCTGATAATAATTTAAGACGAGAAAAAATTACCGTCGTATGTAACTTTTAAAAGAAAACATCTGCCTAAAAGCAAAATATTTGCACCCGATATTATCTCAAGAAAAAGGTGGATGAATAATGAACTAAAGATGCACTGGACTTAAAGTACTGGATGTAAAGTAAATGAGTTTGGAAGCATCGTACAGGAGCTTTTTCCGTAAACGTTTCGTACTTGAAACGAAAATTTTATTGGCCATATGACCGATGATGAATGACCGATATGAAGCGAAACCTGATGGCTGGAAAGTGTGATCAGATTGTTATTTCAGGTGGCATGACATCTATTCTTCAACTAGATATCCGTAAACCAACCATTTAAAATCAAACTCCATAAACACTAAACAAACTGAATGACACTCGAGACTACATCAAAACAAATTGGATGAGAATCGAGACTACATCATCTGATAAAATTAAGAAACCGTCTTTGATAGAGATTTATGAGGGAAATATTGCAGCTCGCTCAGAAATACCAGATGATTTGATTAAAATTATCTGGTATTTCAAGAAATATTATATTCCGAAGAGCTTAAGATGGAAGAGAGGACTATTAATTGTGGTTAAGCGATCACGAAGATAATTCCATTTTTACGGATGTTGGAAACTCGAGCACTGCTGACAGTAATTAAGGTATTCCATAATTTCTAAGTTTTTAATTAAATATTTACAACAGAGTAATTTATTGACATTACACAAAGAACAAATACTGCATACGTTCAATCTTCTACAGTAATTTTGTTAATAAAATGAAAAGTAACATATTTTGTTTATTTTTACCAATTCTTCAAACATGCGTGCGGGTTTTGTACGGGTACGCTTGATAAATGGGTGTATATGGTATAATGTAAAATTGGACATCCATAAAGATTAAAATGTTCATCTATTTGTTGCTTGTTTTCTCATGTGTTACTGAAATAGGAAATAAAAATAATGATACTTATAAACGACTTGGAGAATATTTTTGTCTTGTCTATAAAGTAATGGGTGAGACCCAGTCATTAGTATTATGAGGTTATTTAGTGCAAAGACGTATTGAGTTTATTGAAATAAGTATGCGTGTTTGGAAAAGAGACGAAAGTGGTTCTGGATAAGATGAATCTGGAACAGATTATTTAGCATAATCAATAGAGGCAGTGACAAGCTTGAAACTACTCAACTAATACTTCATAATTAAATTGTTATAACATTATTTATTCAAATACTTTTCGTAACTCGTGAGTATTTTCCTATTTGCAAGTAAAAATTATTCCTAACTGTTTTGGGTAGAGAAATATATCTAGTATCTCAATTAGTGTTTTTTACTATCGAGGTATAATTTATTAACATTGATATTTAATTCTTCTTTCACATAAAATGCGGCTAAGTAACTTTATATTCGAAATTAACAAAAAAAAGTAATGTTAAAAACATGTTGTAATTAAACATTTTATTACATAACCTTTAAGTGCAGTGAATACAATTTGTTTTGAAAACTATGACATCTAGAAGGTAGCGTTTATTAGTAATGCTATTTATAATGAAGTTCTAAAATTTGACCTCAGTTGGTTTCATTTTTGCAACTTTATAGCTCATAGCAGCCTTCAGTTAATATTTGTGAATGTTTGTTGATTTCAGCCGCTATTGTTAAACTACACAGGGAAAATCACTAGGGCATGAGATCCAGCGTGATCCATCCAAAGTTTTTGTGTAACGAGATCAAGTGTCCTGCGAATAGTCTTCTCCAAACTTCCATTGATCTTCAGGTTGTAAGCTGGGGTTCAGTATTGTTAAAACGACATATCTGGATTTCCAGGTTTGACACGTTTTGGTTACAAAATGTTGCAAAGTATTTGCACTTCCAACCCGAAGTGATTGTAACTCTTTGGTGTCTGTGAGAAAATTAAAGGACATAAACAACGATATCAACAAAGCATACCAAAGAAATCATTGTTACAAGATACGGCTACATAGTCAATAAACGTAATGAGATATAAACGTTAGATAAAAGCCATTTTTAATAAAATGTTTGAGAATTGATTTACGCCCGATAATGAAAATTCAGCTTAACATAATTAAACAAACAAAAGTTTTGAAAAGACAAATAAGCTTCGTCCCTTGTAAAGCGAATGGTCATCCGGTTTTTCCAGTCGGATTCAAACATAATTTTGTACCGATGCAAATAACATCATCATGAAGTAAAATTCTTCTGGCTGTTCGATGAGATAATCCTAATAAGAAAGTATGTTTATGGTCTGGACATTTGGAAGATTACAAAATGCACTGCCTTACAATCTTGAAATCGTTTGGTGTACAAATGCTCAAAGATCTAGGTTGACTTTCATTTGATTACCGAAATTGCAGCCCTGAGAGTCCTGAACCATGAATAGTTGAAATTATTTTCCAGAAATAGTAAGGTAACTTCTCTGTGCTGAGATCACAGATTTGTTGTTTTTAATAAATAATTTATATGTTTTGAAATTGATAATAAATAAAATTTATTAGGAAGGACATATGAGGATAATTAAAAACTGAAAATCATCTGTTAAAGAATCATCCATATTGTTACAACTCACCCTAGTCTACTAGCGCTAACAAATTATTCAAGTAAAATGTGGGAAGTTATACCACTGTATTGTATTTTAGAAACAATATTTAGAAATAATTATGCTGAGCCATAGATGCAACGAAAATAGAAATAAAAAGACTTCAATTAAAATTTAGTATTTAAGTAGAACTGTTTTCCCATACATACGATAAACATCTTGAATCTTGTAAGTTTTAGAAAATATATTTGAGCTAATACACAATTCTATTAAACTAAAACTTCGCTCATTGCATTATTTTTGTTGATTGATTGTTTATTATTATTATTAGTTCCAAATAATAATGCTAAAATTACGTCAACAAATTCTGTTTTGCTTCACTCAATTAAAAACGTAGTTGATCATAAAAATGTTAAATAATTCAGAGATTGTTTATTAATGAAGCGATTATTTTTCGAATATATGAATATAAAGCAAGGAATTAAGAAAATATGAAAAAAAATATACTGAAAAAAAAAGATATTGATTTTACTTTTATCGAAAATAAAATTTCTTTCGTAATTAAAAATAGGTTTTACCATAAGTGAACTAAAAAATGAAGTGGAATAAGTGAAATACTGAAGTGGAAATCTTAAATCAATACATTAAATAAAACAATTAATTAATTATATATAGTTAATTGTACTTTTTAAAAGTATATTGAAACCAGAAGAATCGCTGATTTTGTTAAAATGGGAGAATAATTCTTATTAAAAATTCTTTACGAGACTGAGGTATAATCAACAAGCTTGTGGTCAAATTACCCAATAAAATACAAATCGTAAATGTAATTATTACGCTGTTTATAACTGACAAGTGAAATTTTACCTTTCAAGAGTCCATATTCAGTAATGATTAATAAGCAGTATAATGAATAAACTTGTTATTATTATTTAAATAAGCCACTATTATTTTTGTATTTAATATTCATAAAGTTGACAATAGATTTATTAAATCGTTCTGAAATATAAAAATAAATATAAATCTTCTAAAACTGAAGCTATTATGTTTATTTACCACCTAGAAATTTTAAATGAAATAAAATTTTATTAAACTGCATAAATAAGATCCATTAATCCTGCATGATCTGATTAAAATGAATAAATTAAAGTTGTTTATTAACTTCATTAAACATTTTTAAAAAGAATAATGTTAATAATATTACTATTATATATTATTATTACTATTATTATTCAATTATTAGATAATTATATTATCAGTATAAGTTAGAATAATTTATGCAATTGTATATTTACGTATTAATATTTGTTTTATAACTATTCATTTATATTATTTAACGTTTGTGATGGCTAATCCGTATAAACCAGTTAAAAGGATTACCGATATATGTAATAAATTTAGTTTATTGGAAAATAATTGTATAGTTTTAAACCAATAACACTTAAAATTGTTCATGAAATACGAGGTTATAATAAATAGTACTGATTAAAGGAATAAATTTGGTTTTTGCAATAAATAACAGAAACTTATATAAATATAGTTAAACTGGATTATTAGTGATCTAAAGGCGCTCGCTTTATGCATAGTTTCAGAAATGTGATTGTAGATAAGTAATTTAAAAAAATATCCATTTCTTTTAACTGACACAATAGTGTGGTTGTAAAATAAGAACTTGAATTATTAAATCTAGACTGAATAGAATTTACCAGCATCTTGAAAAAAGATCTAAAACCGCAAATACTCGTAAAATTTGTAGCAAAAAATGACTCTCTAGATGAAATAAATGATGTGAACTGATGTGAAACAATAAATATCTATATCGATAATAAAATAATTTAGAAATTTCTTGAACCTAAACCTACTTTAGACTTTAGAAATTGTAATGAGCCTAATTATCAGTTATATAATCATAACTTCTTTATAACTAAAAATAAAAAAAAATAAAAATTTAAATATATTATTGGCACTTTGTAAATAAAATATCTAAAACACTATATAAAAAAATGTGTTTAAAACACTAGATATTTAGCAAAATTAATTATTTTCGATTAAATTACGTTTTTCTGAGAATAAAATCAAAATTAAAAATCTTAAGTGATAGATAAATTTCTATTACTTCTTTTTACTGTCATTAATTTATTTCATTGCTCATTTATGGTTAACAAAAATTTCATATTAATATAAACAATTTATGAAAATTATCCGAAAATTAGCATCAGTTTTCTACTGTGATACTTAAAGATTTCTGTTAATATTTAATTGGCAATATTTAAGTATCAATGTTGTTTAATTTATAGTAATTTATTTAGAATGATTGTAAAGAATACATGTCTTACAGTACCTGAATGTAAGACTACTGTAGGTATGTTTAATAAATAAAATATTTCGCTTAGTGGGAGTTTCTTTACTGAAAAGACTTTCTATTAAACTGATCAAACTTCTTTGACAATTTTATCCTTTACCTTAATTAAATTATTTCCTTTCCAGATAATAGTTCGAAAAATCTGAGATCATCTCAAGTCGTCGGTCACGTTAAAAAAGAAAACATTTTAGGCGCCAAAAATTCACAAAAACTAATTTGTTTCTCAATTAATATTGAAAGATAAGATTTAAATAAAAAACTTAATTCACAAATTAAATTCAAAACTTAATAAAAAACTTAATTCTCTTTATATCGTAAAGAACCTTATTTAAAACGACTGGTTTAAGATTAGATAATAATAAAAAAAATAACTTAAGGAGTTTATATTAATTTAGAAAATATTAATCAGCCCCTTTAAACTAAAACGGCCTATTTTCAGATCTTATGTATTTAACACTAGAAAATCTAAAAGTTAAAAGAATTAATTATGTAAGATTATGCTAAACCATGGTAAATATTAAAAACAGCTTTATAATACTATTTGTTCAAAACGATATCATCTTACATTATTATAAAACTAAAGTTTTACATAACAAAAGTGAAAATCCACTGAAAACGCCTTTATATATAGAAAATATTCTTATCATTCCCTAACAAAAATGTAGGTCAAATAGTGTTCCAGAAAATATATGGTCCTCAGATGGACTGAATTCGAAATTCTGAAAAAAAAAATAACCGATAGAAAAGGAATGCTCTATTCTTATTCGTTTACAAATATTACGAGAAAGATCTATAATAAATTAATAAATATAATTGAAATTCAAACAAATAATATTGAATAGAAATGAGAATAATTTACTGTGGTCTAAAATGAGTTTTTAATATCTGTTTAGACTGTTATGTCTATGATATGTAATAATAATTTTATTAATACCGCAAATTTATACTAAAAGCACACTGCATACGTTTAAATTAATATAATCGATTAAATCTACTTAAATATTCTTAAATAATAAAACATCATTTAATTTCATTCTTATAAGCAATTTTCAATTCAAAGGAATGTTTTAAAATATCGATTAGTCTCAAACAATTCTTTTCTCTTTCTGAGAATGAATTTGTATTCACAAGAGTGCATGTGAAATACATTCTGCTCCACTTATCACTCTAAGTTTCTTTTTGATATTGATTTACACATTTCTCGTTCACATTTTTACGACTGTAATCAATGGAGTGAACGTAGTCAATATTACCTAATACTATTATTATGTTAATTAAATTTAACATTTAGTTTTATGAATTAAACCAAACATATTTGTTTTCTATGGAGAGCTTATGGATAAAAAATATATTTTATTTTAATTTTTTGAACTAAAAACATATTTTATCTGCAATCCAGTTGAAAAATAATTTATCAGCTTTGATAAATAGATCAAAATTTGAATTACCGATAAATTCTCAATATGTTCTTTAGGAAACGTGTTTTAACTGGGTTGTATGCTTATATTTTTGATTTCGTTTCTTAATATAATATAGAAATGATTTAATATAAGAATACTTTTCAGTTATCTCACATACTGAAATAAAACTCTGTAGTGAACTAATGATGAAAACTGTTAAAAATGATTCAGCTTGAATCTTACATGTACTAACTTGTAAATTTATGAAGAAATATTTATTGCTTTTTTCGAAATAAATTTGAGTAAGAGTATTTCAGTTTGTAACTGGATGTCTAGGTAAACTATTTATAATATTAAAAAACTCAGACTTCTGTTTGCACTTAGAAAAAAATTTAAGTATTAAAGTTTAAAGTAATAGTAAATTTTATTATGAAAGTAACAAATACAGGTTTCTGCAATATTTTTTATTAAAGTGTTTATAAGAGTTTATAAATTCTTACATAAACGTGTGCTGAAAGTGAGATTCTTTGATAATAGTTGCATGGTAAGTAATGTATATTGAATTGGTAAATAGTACGGGATGGAAATCGAGAAAACTTGTTCCATGAGTTTACATATAACACAAATAGGGTTGGAGTTCTATCAGACATTTTGATACAAATATTTACAATAATATTGATTTATTTTCTAAATTTTTGGTTACATAAATTCAAATTAATTTCTACCTACTGCAGGAATAACCTGTATTTTATAGAATTTACACATTTCTTATATGCTTTTGAATTAATCTGGTACCGATTACTATACAAATTATTATACAAATGAAAAAGTATATGAATCTTATCAATCTTTCTTCCTGTTCAGATTGATCTGAAGGATTATTTTAGCATTACGTGAAATTTATAAAAACTGATTTTTAAAAGGTCTAAATTATGGATTTTTAAATAGGTCTCGATAAATCTATAACTGACAAGCAGGTCAGCTTAAATCAAAAGCAAGTAGTATTTTCACCATAATTTTTCACTTACGTTGAGTTTATTTTAGCATAAAAATCACCTGTTCACGTATTCATCTTTTAATAGTTAATTATTATATTAATTTAACAGGAGTTGTTTTAATAACAATTAAATAAAATCCTACAATTTATTCAAAAAATTAATATTTATTTCTGTATATATATATATATATATATATATATATATATATATATAGATTGTAGAAAAAATTCCAGAAAGAAGAGAGAGAAAATAAATTAAAAAAATGTAAAAACAATGACAAAGGGATTCTTTCTAGGAAAGAACTTATAGAAAAGCATAGATGGTACGGACAATAAAAAATATTACGCTTGAACAATCAAAATGACGGGTTGGGTACTGGTTCTGCAGGCCAGCAGGTATAAATACTGCCGGGAACCAGCGGAAAGACAGTTAATCGTTTTTAAAGTTCAAGGTCGGTGGAGAATGCAATAACAGCGATGACAGCAAGTATTTGGTAAAAAGAGTTAAGTGTGTGTCACGAGTAATCCATTTTGGACAGTGCTTGAAAACAAGAAGCTGTTCGGTGATATATTCGTGAACACGAGTGAAAGTGACAGTACTCTATCCATTCATAAAGTATAGGATAAACAGTAAACAGGGTCCTTTGTAAACAGTAAATGATACTTGCAGAAAGTGAATTGTATGGATTGTAGATTTTTCTATTGTTACACTAAGTGAGCCTAAGGTTTGCCCCAGTCTTTTTCAACCTACTATCGGCTAGCTCTCGGCGGGACGGGTGTGTTATACTATCTAACCAAATGACATCATCCTATTAATAAAAACATGACACATCTGTATATGAAATGCAAACACAACATACTTGTACACTATGCACAACAGTTGGCGAAGAGCAAACTTTCAGCTCACGTACTTTTTCTTGTTAATTCAATATTAGTTTATAAATAGTTATTATAATGTTTTTAAATGGGATTATATTTTATTTATAATTTAATGTTAATTTTTTTTTTTAATTTGAATTAATTTATTATTATTATTTATTTTACTTTTATATATCTGAAAGTAACAAATTGTATTTACAAGGAATCTTTTAGATGTGTAAACTCTCAATTTCCTTGCTAAAACGTGAACACGCGACAATATAATAAAACTGAAAAATGAAAACATTTATTAAAATATCCGCAACTTATTATTATCGCGTTTCGTATTACGTTTTAAAACAAAACATTATAAAGACAAAAAACTGCAACACTGAAAGTAGTTAATACAGTCAGCTTCAGCATTAATTCAGTCATGGTACTGAATATGTGTGAATTAAACTGCTTTTCCATGAATATTTATGCCTATATAATTTATAGTTTGACTAATTGCAGAACCCGATCTGTGCATAGATTAATAATGAAGTGTTAAGTTTGAAAATCTTCTCTATAAAAATATTAAAAATGCAGAATGTCGAAATATTTTGGTATTTAATATCTTCTTCATCCCTTTAGAGGTGAGTAAAAAAATCCCTTCCTTACAGTATTATTAAAAATAATTTCTATCTTAAACAATGAGCTGAGGAATAATTTTTATTAATTCTGCAATGCAATTTTGATGGAAGCAGAATTCTGAAATTAAAATATATCAAAATTAAAATTTCATAAATAATATTTGTACATCATATGAATCTCTGTAGCTGATACGATAGAACTTAAAAATTCTGATCAAAACTCCAACATTCTGTGAAACTATATCTGTTTCCCCTTAAAGAAAACACATCAATATTTCTTCTAGAAGACTAAACTGAAAAGGTAGAATATTTCAGTTTTTGTGGATATTTCTAAAGAATTGACTAAAACCTCAGAATTACAGAAGTTATTCACGAAGAAATTCTATGAAATCCTTTTTCAGAAATTTCTTTAAACCATTTTGAAATGGATGAAATCGGATAAATGGGGTTTTTTCACTTTATTTTCTGCAAATTCTGTTAATATTTTGATCATAATGTTCTTCTTACTTACAAAATCGTTATTTTATATAACTAGAAAAGCCCTTATCTTTCCATTCATTAGTAATTCTTCCTTTCCAGAATAGTTAGAAAATTGAAATTTTGCTTAGTTATTAAAATACATAGTCTTGAATACTAAGTTGTTAAACTAAACGGTATTTAGAAAGATTAAATAAGGATACTATAAGTTAAAATATAATATATATATATATATATATAATATATATATATATATATATATATAATATAAGTTAAAATATAGGATAGGATATAGTTAAAAGTTTAAAAAAATGAAAGGATCTAAAAAGATTCTCAAACTTAAAACCTTCATTATCTTTCCTTGCAAAGAACGGGTACTTCAGCTAGTTCATCTATACGTTTCTTTATATACGTATACTTGTCCAAGCAGAGAGTAATTCATGCATATTCAGGACCATATTTGAATTAGTTTAAATGGTGTAACTGATAACATTAACTATCAGTCTTGCTTTTGTAAAAATGATTTAAACATAAATAATGACAATGAAAATAGTAATAATAATAATAATAATAATAAATTTATTATTTATCAGTTTTTTGTTACATACTTCATCATGAAAATACATTTTTGTCAATTATTTTCTTAATGTTTTTTTTTTTTTTTTATTTATATTTACGTAATCACAAAATAAAGAAAAGAAAAATACCCAATAAAAATAAGAGTTCTAATGATCCAATATTTTTTATCAATACCTAATCAAATCTGATCCATTTAATTATCTGTCGATGCCTCAGTCGCCAGTATACTATTGTAAATATTTTTTTTATTTATTTATTTATTTTTTTTGAGGTTTTTAGGGGCATCGACTACTTTGGTCATTAGCCCCATCCCACTTCAAAAAAATAAAAAATAAAAAATAAAAAGAGGGTTCAATATTTCACATTTTCATGTGTCAAAAAATGATCAAAATTTTACATTTCTTTATAACTTCTGATCCAACAAATTACTTTCTAGGCTTTCCTTTCGGCCATCCTTTTTTGCATTTCTCCATTCTTCTGACGGCCTCAACCTCTGATGACAGCGTATCTGAGGCCTCAGACATGGCATCGTCTTCCTCTATTTCGGATGCCAGTGACGTTCTACGGCTGACGTCTGTTGATGAAAGTTTCCCTGACGCCGTTAGCATCTTTGCTAAAGAATCTAAACTTATAAGCGATGATGTCTCCGCGGCGGATGAGCCGGACTCTATCTCTACTGCAGTACTGGGTCCGGCTGAAATAGATGCTCTCACCAAAGCTGATCTTTGCGCTTTTGGAGGCTCTATTGGTACAGATTTTATTTCATCTGCGTCTGGTGCTTTTTCTATAATAACTTGCACCTCCATTTCAGTAGAGTCAGATTTTCTTGTGGCAATTTCTTTTGGTTTGTGACTACATGACGGAGTGATCTGTTTCTCTCCGTCAGATAAATCAAGATTTTTAATTTTGATTAAAAATCAAAATTTAAAATCAAGCAAGCTGGTGACTTTACAATCGCAGATTTTGTTGGTTTTTTAATCGGCGCTGGTGCGTCTCTCGTGTCAACGGCGTCAGTCCGGGGATGAGCCTTCTCATCTTTACTTTGTTTTCTCTGATGAGTCGACTCAATCTTTGAATCAATGATTCTTCCAATCATTGTCGCAAGACTTGGTGCCATCGTGTTAAGCAACTGCTCCACATTAATATTGTAAATATTCTAATTGTAAATATTTTAAAAACAATTGGGCTATATTTTTGTATCTGTTTTATTTCAAATATTCCACTCGCGATTCTCCAATTAAATGAACCCCAAGAATTCTATCCTTTTCCTTACAAAGAGGTACTATGCAAAACAATGTGTGTAGTAATTTCGATTACTTTGCGAACTGCAACCGAAAACCATCGAACGCACTAATTATGCAAAACACGCTATTAATTTAAAACACTTTACAATCTAATCTCTTTAAAATATTTTTCATGTTTAGTCTATTATTATTTTATGAAAAAAAAAGTAAACAAATTAAAAACTTTTTGACAAAAATGTAGTTTTGGGCACTACTTTTCTAACATTGAAGTTAAAAATTTATCATATGTATAAAGGTACTAAATCTATTTAGGATAACGCAAAAAAGTATACTAGTACTATAATCGTCATGTTGAAATCAACAAAATTATAATTATGCTGATTTCGTCCTTTGCATAAATTGTAAAACCTAACTTCATAATAAAATAGATGATTGTTGTTATGATGTTACTAATACAACGGAGAAATGGCAGGTTTTACTTATTTTAATCATTTACAAAGATATTTGATAAAAAAAGGATATTAAAAAAACGTATTTTTTTATTTAATGTTTTCCCATGGAATAATTTAAAAACATTCATAATAACAAAAATTATACTTCTAAGTAATAAACTTTTTTTCCATATCCATAAAATATGAATTGATATGATATTTTTTTTATATCCTTAAGATATTTTTTTTTCCATAAGAGATTATCATGATAATCTCTTCGAATTCATTGATTGATATTTAACAGAATGAAAATATTTCCTGGTTGTAGTTAATGAGCTCGCTACGTTAAAAATGGTACAATTATTTTTTCTTTTTATTTTATGAAATAACTTCTGTTACTTTATTATGGGAGAATCTGTCTGTAACCGAAAATGCTTCCGGTAATTTTTTTCAAAACATTTACTTTATGGTTTTGATATTCTAGATGTTAATATTGGAAATTTTTCATATTATCAAAATAAAACGTAATTTAATTACTATTAATATTGTTATAATAATTGACGCATTACATGTAAATGTTTATAGTAATTTATGTTTTAATCAGTAAACTTATGTAAATTATTTATTTCTAAACAGACTACTTAAGTTGAATACGAATTTTAAAACTAACTTTTTTGATTAATAAATTAGATTAATTTTATTTTAATTTCAATTGCCATTTTATATATGTAGTCCTAGGCAAAAATGACTTTAGCATTGTTTATTATACAGGTGGCCATCAAATCTGGAACCTATGGTGTTACTGTTTTCTGATTATAGAAGTGAACTTAAGCATCAACGAGAACCATAATTTTTATATTACAGAAATATGAATAAATATAGTTTCAGGTCTAACATAAAATCTGCAGTAGGTGTCGATAAAGTTGATGAAGTGGTGTAATTTATGGAAGATAAACATATCTACTAAATCCTTTCATCTGGGTAGACGATTTAAGTTGAATAAAATTTTTGCAAACAATCTAAACCACCTAACAATATATTCAAATGTATTATTTCAAACTAAAATTTACCTCAAATTAACTATGACCATATGATCTGGAAGTATCTTTTAATTACACTGTTTAGGAATCGGAATGATTCTGGTAATTATAATCTTGACTGTTCGTACGTATCATGAATACTTTATTATTTACTTATATTTTCTAGAAATTTTATTTTTATTGCAATATCTTCTATTCCCTAATTTATTAGTTTTTGTTAAAAATTTCTTTTAACTTGGAATATTATCTGATGTAGATATTTCTTTACGCGCCATAGAATCTAAACTAAAAACTACAAAAACACTGATAAAAATAATTGAAAGATGTTTTACATCCGTAAAGATATCAAATGTAATGATTTCAAGACAAGTTTCAAAGCGGTTAGTAATAAAAATACAAACATCCCAATAATTATTATTATTATAATTATAGAAGAGACTGCGCATCCGCTCTCTGCCAGGACATATGCCGGAACCACCGGAGTACCGGAACGGACCTCCAGGGTTGGTAGCCCTGGAGTGGGGGTGTACCCCGGCGGCTAGCCTTACTACAGAAGGGATTAATCGTCATGCAAACTGAACAACCAAACGTGGCAGAGGGTTCACGTAAACACCCTCGTCTAGAACCAGCCGTTTCGCCTGAGGCAAAACGGAGAAAGAGCGCAGAATCTCGTATAATTGAAGTTGAGGCTAGGAAAAGCTTGCAAAAAGCTTTCTTCAAAAGCAACGTTCCAAAGCCAAAATACTTAGTTATTACAAAAGAAGACGGTAATTTCTCGAAGGTGAGTGCATTCCTCATTGCTTGAGAAATAACAAAATGTGCTGGAGGCCCTGTTAAGGAAATTAGGAAAACTTTCACGGGACTTCATGTAGAGACTGTTAATGATATACAGTCTCAGAAGATCCTAGGTCTTAAAAAAATTGGAGAACTAGCTGTACGTGTTGATCCCCACGGCACGCTCAACACCTCAAGGGGTGTTATGGTCTGTCGGGATCTTCTTAACTGTACGGAGCAGGAAATTATAGAAGAATTAGCGCCGCAGGGAGTATTAGAATGTCGGAGGTTGAACATGAGAAGGAATGGCGAAGTCCTGCCTTCAGCATCCCATGTTCTTACATTTAACCGGCCTACTTTGCCGGAGAAGATAAGAGCGGGCATATCGGTTGGATGTGCGGGCATTTGTCCCGCAACCAATGCGATGCTTTAAATGCCAACGCTTTGGACACACCGCTGTTAGGTGTGAGAGGCCGCAAATATGCGTGTGCGGTGATGAATTTCATGAAGGAGAGCCGTGTAAGGAGCCTCCTACCTGTATAAACTGCAAAGGACAGCATTCCTGTAGATCCAGGAACTGTCCTGTATACAAAGACGGAGTAGCTGTGCAGGAAGTAAAAACCCTGCAAAAGGTCAGCTACTTTGAAGCCAAGAAGATCGTAAACGCCCGCAGACCTAGAGCAACAACAACCTATGCTCAGGCTGCGGCTGTTGTTCCTGCTCCTGCTCCTGCTCCAGTTGCTATTGATGAGAGTGCAATCATCAACAAACTCGCACCTACCTTGGCTGCTTAATTGAGAGGATAATTGAAAATAAAATGAAGCCTCTCAGCACTAAAGAACCTCTTAAGCCAAAAATAATTGTACAGCCGCCTGAAGACACATCTCCAAAACAGAAAGTCGCTCCAGTACAGAAGAAAACGGACGCTAAACCTGAAATTCAAGTCCGTCTTAGTGAGATTTTAGTCGATGAAAAGAAAGTGACAGCTACAGAGTCTGTTATGGAGGCTCCCAAGCCTCCTGTAACTGAAGTGGCCTCTAAGCCTCAGAGGCCACAAAAAATTTCACAGGGGGGACGAGTGTCCCCCCTACCACAGGCGGTGACCGGTGCGACCCCCGTGTCTGGGGTCGGCCAAGTTGCCGCCCCACAATCGGCGCCTGTAACCGGTACCGATCCATGCCCGTCGTCGTCGGCAGCTTCGGTGGTCTCCGATACGGAGACCGGAAGCCTTACAGGCGACGACCTTCTCCGCGAACACGATGCTGTTCGTAGGATGGAGAAGAAAAGAAAAAAAGGATGGCCGAAGGGAAAGCCTAGGCTATAATATAATTTAAAATCAGCGAGTCGATAGTACAATGGAACATCAATGGATGTTTTTCAAACATCCATGAGCTCCAACGCTTGGTACATGATGTAGACCCGACTTGTATATGTCTGCAAGAAACGCACTTCCGCCGAAATGAAAATTTAAATTAAAAGGATTCGATATATTTCGGCGAGATCAACCGCCAAATGTAAGAATTAGAGGTGGAGTAGCTATATTAACATCGACTAGAGCTACCACCGAAGCGGTTGTTCTAAACACAAACCTACAAGCGGTCGCCGTTAGAATGAAGCGTCCGCTTCAGATCACTGTTTGCAGCATATACTTGCCGAATTTTGATTGGAATAAGGATGACATAGCAAGACTAATTTCCGAGCTTCCCCCACCTGTTTTACTGGTGGGTGACTTTAACGCTCATAATTCTCTTTGGGGATCGGATCGAGTAGATCCCCGTGGAAGAGAACTGGAAGGGTTCCTGATGAATTCAGAACTTATTATTTTAAACGACGGATCAGGAACCTTTTTCAATGCCAGAGATGGATCGACGTCCTGTATAGATCTTGCTCTTATAAGCGGATCGATAGCACCGAGGTACAGCTTCCATGTCATAGACGATCTGCAAGGAAGCGATCATTTCCCGGTGCAAATTGTAACTGATGTTACAAGAACAATATATCCCATCCCTAAAAGATGGTTATTTGAAAAGGCAGACTGGACGAGCTTCACAGCTAGAACGATACTCCCAGAAACAACTGGAGTTATCGGAGACGATGTCGACGCCATAACAAATGCAATAATTGAGTCGGCATCGAGATATATTCCCAAAACATCTGGGAAACTTACAAAGAAACCCGTTCCATGGTGGAACGATGAAATAAGTGAAGCTATAAAAAGAAAGAAAAGGGCGTATAACGCCTTTAAGAAGCGTCCTAGTGTAGAAAATCTTGTTGCCTTTAAGAAATACAGGGCGTATGCAAAACGTCTTATGATAGATTCGAAAAAATGATCCTGGCAGCAATACGTGTCATCCATCGACAAAACTACTACTGCATCAGATGTTTGGAGGAAAGTGAAGGCGATTTGTGGGCGTAATGATTTTGCTCCCATAACTAGCCTTCAAGATGAAGATGAAATAAAAGATACTCCATACGAAATTGCAGAGCTGTTATCGAATCACTTCGAAAAGGCCAGCAAAACGGCCAACTACGAGGAAGGTTTTCGAACCAAAAAAGAAGAACTCGAAGGTCTACTAAATTTTAGAGCTGAGTATAATTACTCATATAATGTACCATTTAAAATGGAAGAATTCGCGAAAGCGTTGGAAAAAGCAGGTAAGAGAGCTGCTGGTCCGGATGAAATCCACTATAATATGATCAGGCAGCTGAATACCACTGCAAAGTGTAGATTATTAGAACTTTATAATAAAATATGGCGGGATGGAACGTACCCGCAGCAGTGGAAAAAAGCTCATGTTGTTCCAGTACCAAAGAAAAATAAAAATTTAACAGACCCCAATAGCTACCGTCCTATTTCTTTGACGTGTGCTATGGGGAAAATATTGGAAAAAATGATTAATAATCGACTCGTCTGGGTTTTGGAAAAAGAAAACCTGATATCACCGTATCAAGCAGGTTTTCGACAATACCATTCTACCACTGATCAAATGATCAGCTTAGAGGACATTATATATAACAGCTTTATTACAAGGAAACATTGTGTCGGAGTCTTCTTTGATCTTCAGAAGGCTTTCGATATGACCTGGCGTCATGGTATAATGCTCCAGATACACAGCAATCTGCCTATACTGCTCAGCAACTATATGAATGACCGTACTTTCCAAGTACGAGTCAGTAGCGAATATTCATCTGTAAGAAATTTGGAAAATGGCATAACACAAGGGTCGCCGTTGAGCGGTACCTTGTTTACCATTGCCATTAATAAATTGATATTAGTCATTCCAGCAGAAACCAGCAAAAGCGTCTATGTTGATTATCTGGCAATTGTGTATGCCAGCAACAAGACTGCTATGGTGAGGTACAAATTGCAACGAGCGATCAATGCTCTAAATAAAGTTGCAAAGAATAACGGATTCCAATTCTCACCAGAAAAAACGTGCTGTGTACACTTTTGTAGGAAGAGAATTCCTAATCAAAGTCCTGCGTTGACAATTGATGATAATCCAATACAATATAAAGACAGCGCAAGATATTTAGGACTCGTATTGGATAAATCCCTTACATGGGGATTACATATACAGGACTTGAGTGATAGATGCAAAAGAGCCCTAAACATTATAAAATGTTTATCGAATTTAAATTGGGGCTCAGACAAAGAGACATTATTGAGATTGTATAAAGCATTGGTTCAATCTAAACTAGACTACGGATGTATCGTATATTCATCCGCTAGAAAGTCGCACTTAAGAAAGTTAGACGTAGTTCGTAATAGCGGAATAAGATATGCAACAGGCGCTTTCCGCACAAGTCCGGCGGCTAGTCTGATGTCTGAAGCCGGAATAATGCCACTACATATAGAAGAGAGATCCTCTTGTTAAGATATGCAGCAAATGTATGGGCTTTCCCTGCTCATATAAATAATACATTGTTTACGAATCATCCCATGGCTGCATTATACGAACGTCGTGCTACCTATTCCAGACCAGCCGGAATTAGGTACCACGAATTAAGAAATAAATATGAAATTGCCATTCCAGATACATTGGCAATTTCTACTAGAGAAATACCGCCATGGCTCTTGCCAGCGGTTAATACAAGTTTGGATCTGTCTCAAGGAGAAATAAAAAAGAAACCAGCAGTGATCATCCAGCAGGAATTTTTGGCAACCGTCAGTAGTTACGATGAACATATTAGAATTTATACTGACGGTTCTAAAACCGAACATGGTATTGGATGCTCGATATATGTAAATGAAGAAGCCCACTTTTGGAGACTGCCAGATGTGGCCAGTGTCTACACGGCAGAACTCACTGCAATTCAGCAAGCTCTTCGCTACACTGAACACTATTGCGAAGAGAGAGTGCTAATATGTTCCGATTCATTAAATGCACTCGTCGCAATTCGGAAAAAGAATATTAAGGATGTCCTAATTGCAAACATCCTGTCCATTTTATACGTACTAAAACAACGAGGACAGGGATGCGTATTTGTATGGACTCCGGGGCATGCTGGTATTACAGGTCATGAAATCGCAGACGAAGCTGCCAGAAAGGCAACAGTCTGCGATGATTTGGATACATCTCCTGTAAGAGTGGCAGATGTTAAAAACCGTCTAACAAACATAGTAAGAAGCAAGTGGAACGCTGAATGGAGGAGTTTAAATACAAAGTTAAACTCAGTTAAAACTTCTTCTTATAAATGGAACAGCGACTTTAAGTTGACTCGCCGTGAACAAGTAGCGGTGACCAGACTTAGAATCGGTCACACGCGATTAACAAATTTATATTTGTTAACCGGCGAAGTGAGACCAATGTGCGGTGTTTGTAATAAAACACTGACAATCAAGCATCTAATAGAAGAGTGTACCATATATGAGGACCTCAGAAAGAGGTTCCGTCTTAGAAATAATATTAGTGCTGATCTGGATAACGGAAATGAAGAAAGTATAGTTGCATTTTTACACGCCAGTGGACTTCTTAAAAGTCTATAAAATGAAAGTTAAAAAGCTGTGGTAAAAGATACTCTAAGCGGTAGTTATATATATATATATATATATATAAGAAAGAAAGAAATGGTATTGATAGGTTTAAATTTAATTTTAATTTCATGGTCTTTTGAGAACCTTATCTCAAATTTTAATATCGGGGCCCTTTACACCCCGTAAGTGTTTGTGATTGTCCTTGTCTTTTATGTCTTAAATGTTTTGTGTAGTTTGTGTTTTTAAATAAAATGTAAGGGCCCTTTACACCCTTACATATGACGATCCAGATGGTGATAGTAGTTTCTTTTAAAGATTGTGACGAGGGCTAATGACCTTAGCAGTCGATGCCCGTAAAAATCTCAGTTATAAAAAAAAAAAAAATTGTAAACAAACATACATGTTAATATGTTAACATATAACAAGAGACTTAAAAGAGACCCGATCAGTTAGTTTACTCTTACTTGATTGGCAAACACTTACATAATAATTTACAGGTGTTGGAAATGAATTCAACCCACTTCTAAGCAATTAACACGTTTGACCATGTCCGTGGCTACTCTTGTTATGTAACCTGATTATTTCCTGCCGTTGGTAATGCCATTGTCATCAGGGTACGTGGATTGCTCATATAAACAATTTCTTTCAAGTTATCCTACAAAAGAATAAACCAGGGGAACTTATTGGCAATCCTTTAGAAATGATTCTTCTACCGAAAAAATCCTGTATCACTCCAAAGTAGAGGAAGCTGTATGGGCTGTTCTGTTGAAACCAGCAGTCACGCTCATCTTCTTACAGTAAGGCCATGAACTGTTGGATAATTTTGCTAAACTGCAGCAAACAGTTTTAAAAAAAAAAAAAAGAGTCCTGTTATTTTTCACCTTGAAACCGCACACCATACGCTTATTTTTGGTGGGTGTAGAGGAGATTAAAAAAAGATGTGCTGGTTTTCAGTACACCAAGTCTGGTAGGTCTGACTTACAATATATCCAACAAAATGATACCGTGCTATGAAAAACACTTGATCTAAAATGCTAATGTTGCCTCTATTGAAGCACTTGAACTGTTGGAATACCTGCATCGATACGGATAACATTTCAGCATTCTTCTCACTGCAGTATGGACTGAACCTCGTGAAATGTTCTTTTCCCAGCTTAGTCTCCGCAAAAAATTATGAGAAGATCTTATTAGTGCCGAATTAATGTCCTGTACGACTTGCGTCGTTAAAATTAACCTTCGTCGGGCAGTTTTTGGTCTAACACCGAACATGTTTCAAGAAATCTTTTAACTAACTTCTGAACAACACTTTTCTTTGATATATCCTTTTCAAATTTCTCCCTGAACTTTCGCCAACACACAACTTGAGATTTTGTTTCTAAATAACTTTCCATAGCGAATACAACACGTTCTTCTACAATTTTCTCCATTTTAACAAACAGCACACGATGTTTGAATTACTTTTATACGGATTTGAATACTAGATTGCGGATACCGGTGTTCTATGGTAGTTGGGTTTCAATTAACCATACATCTCAGAAATCGTCAACCTAAGACTGTACAAGACTACGCTTCTCGTATTCATACTTATCAACCCTCATTCACCCTCTGAAGTAATTAATACTTGACGGTGATTCGATGTTCAAATTGTACAAGAACTTTCTAAATACATATCTATTTGAAAAACTTCCCTGAGTTAGATTACATTTTTGCATTTCTATTTTCATTTGTTGTAAACCTGGTGATTTTTCTATTTTAAAATTTTATTAAAAATTTCTTTGTTAGTCATGATTCATTCATCCTCATCATATTTCCAAGATATCTTAATCTTTTTTCTACAATTTGCTTCTAATGTATATTTTTATATATTTATTTGTTTGATCTTAACTTATAAATATTTTGGTCTTTTTTAGATCCGTTTATTTTTATGAGGATTCTTCTTTCTGCTTTTAATATTTTTTCTAGGTGGTTAAATAAATTGTTTCCATACCATAAAGAATGGCAGATATAAAGTGAGTGTTGTGTCTAATTTTTAGTATTGATGGATAAATTTTTTTTGTTAAAAACATTTTTCGTAAAAAGTGCTAATTTTTCTAACTTTGCTAGTTTATTTCTAAAAATGTTTTGTCTGTCCCATAATAACTGATTATTTCCCCTAAATATTTAAAAATTTTATTTGTTCTAACATTTCCAAATTTGTTTTGAATTATTTGTTTGTTGAAATTTTTAAAGTTTGTCATGAGTTTTGTTTTCGAAATCAAGAAATAATAATTTTATTATCCATTTAAGATTATTTGTACATTTGATATATTGTGGTAACAGATATCCTAGTACAGTTTTTCGAAATTTACTGATATGAATTTAAGGAATGGCTATTATCTGAAATCTTCTGGCTAATGACCATAACTGTTAATGCCCACTCTTTCATAACAAAAAATAAAAACTTAATGCTTCGTTAAATGTAAACTTATCATATTTACGAGTACAAAACAAATTTTACAGTAAACAAATTATGTTTCATTAAACAATGATTGTACTTCTAAATGAGCATTTATTTTAACAGCTCTCTCTTTGAAACTCGGTAAAATTTGTTAGTACAATAATACTTTATTGTTATTTTATTTTACTCTGTAACTACTGATGTAAAACAACAAATCCGATCTAAGTAAAATTATAGAAACTCTTGTATATTGATAAACTTTGAATTATATGACATGGTTTTCAACTAAATATGAACACTTAAATTTAATAGTAAAATAATTTTATTTTTTTTTAAATGAGAAAATACTTTTTTATTTCCCTTAGAAGAATGTACGAGTAAAATAAAAGAAATTGTAAGAGGTCAAAAAGCATGTGATAGCTTTCTCAGTAGCTACTCTATTCTATTCCTGCAATAATTTGAAATAGTACTTAAGAAAAGTATAGTTTTAAAGGGAACATATTTGTGAAAGAATCGTAGTTTGTTCAGTTTTCTACATCTGCCATTCTTCACCTTCAAACTTTTAACTTTCCGTCTTATATACTAAACGACTTTTACTAAGCTTTAAAGAATTCTTTTTATAAGAAAAGATTTCTTGAATAGTGTCATAAGCCTAAAATGAATACACGTCAACTATATATATATATATATATATATATATATATATATATATATATGTGTGTGTGTGTGTGTGTGAATATTGACTTAAATGTAAATTAAGTTTATTTTTCTCTTGATTGGATAGAATTAAACATACTAACAAGACCTATTACTTAAAAATATTATCTTTATTAATCTCTTGGGTTAACCAATCAACTATACAAACTTATTAATTAAATACACTACGTTTCACTTAGAATTCTCTTAAGCTTCCTCTAACCACCACTGACAATAACAGTGGTTCCGTGGAGGGGACGGTGTCGCCGGGTAAATTCGGAATTCTCTCCGCACGAAAGGGGCAGGGGGAGGACCTACATCTCTGGTTGCGAGCTGATAGTGGTGCGGCTGAACAACTGAGCAAGGACATTGCAGAAAAGGTAGAGGGTCACTATGGCTCTGACGTTAAGATGCGGTCGTAGGGTCCATGTTGTTGTTAAGGATATGAACGTACTCAGTACGAAGGACGAGTTCCTAAAGAACCTCATTAGGTTACAGGGGAGTCGGTCTCACTAGACATAATATCCATGCGGCCGGTATTTGGGGCGGCGACGCAAGTGGTCACCTTGGCAGAGACGCCCATTTAAAATTGACAAGATTCTATCTGATGAGCGAATTCGAACTGGAGGGGGAGTGGCCTGCTAGGTGATGAGGCGTACCTTTAATGATTTATGTTTTCGGTGCTAGAAGCCAGGGCCAAATTGTGTCTTGGACCAGATCCCAGCGGCCACTGCTTTAAAACTGTAAAAAATTATTAGCCTGCCACTTGCGAAAAAACTGTATGCAGGAGCCTCAGTCTCACAAACAAATTTCACGAATATGCGTCTGGAGGCCGTGGATGTAAGGCGACTGCGCCCACGTCATGAATCCGCTTTAGTTTACATAACAAAGCTGTGTTGTCTGTAGGAGACAGCCCCGTCTGGAAGGGGTGGGAGTCTCCGGCGTCCACCCATCAATGATGGGATGGAGGCTACCTTGCAGACGCCATTTGGGGAAATGCAAGACCGTAGTCCCGGTGGGGGATCCTTCCGGGGATTGTTCATTAGAGGCTAGGCGTCAAGACCGGAGTCCCGGCGGGGGAATCCCTTGGGGTCCCTCGTTAAAGACATGGCATGTAATACAATACAGAGTCCCGGCAACCTGGATGGGCTCCGGGTAGGCGGGGAGATTACAGGCGGAAAAAAAGAGTTTCCTCAGTTGACAATACACGTTCATACACACATCATACAAAATTCTCTTGCATATTGCTTAGACTATGTAATAAATAATAACACTTATTGTATTGATTTACCCAAGAGATTAATAATATGTCTTGTTAGTGTATGTGTGTTTATATATATATATATATATATATATATATATATATATAGAATTTTATAAGTTTGTACATCTTCCTATTTCATACTTTTAAATAAAAGTATCAAACTTCCTCTTTTCTTATATTTTTCAAACCTGACGAAAGTCTTACATGGAATATTAATAATAATTATGACTAATGAACCAACTTAAAGAAGTAGATGAAAATTAATACATTATATATAAATGCAAAGATATTTAAAAAAAAATTCATAACATGTTTTATAGCCAAATTTTATATACCTAAAAATTGGCTATCAGGCTAATGCTGTCTGAAAAATTTAAAATCTTATAAACATAGTCGAGTTGAGCTATTCTTCTGGCCTAGGCAAAGTAAAAATGCTACCTGCACTTTTAGCAAAATAAACTAGCTTCAATTTTTTTTTTTTTTGACTGAAAAAAGCAAAATTATATAAAAATAGGTAATTTTATTTATTATACATTTTTATAAAGTTAAAATTCTCATAAGAGTATATCTTAAGTAATCTGATCTCCATCCTTGAACCAGTGCACATATATTATCATCTTCATACGCGCAAAGTATGTAAGCTGTTGTACCGACGCAGTGAAACGAAAAGCAATCGTGTAGAACTTAAATTGGCAACCAAATTTCTCTTTTTATTTGACCTCTTAACACTATCTTTTTTCACTTAACAAATGGAACAAAAATTGATTTGTCTCTTCTGAGTTTGTCATTGTTTAGAAAGATAATGGAGAGTGTCTTCAAAATTCTTTTGGAAAGGTCATATTTGATTCCTTAGAAATTTGATAAATATGTAACAAATTAAGTACCTGTTACATATTTTTTTCGACTTTTGTACTCATTTTATGAATGCTTTTCAAAGTTAAAAATTTTAAAAATACTAACTTGACCAAATCCCTAATCTTACTTGGAAAGTGATGTAGATTTAAGTGAAGGTGGTGAGTATATCTAAATTTTATGACTATGTTTAAATATTTCAAATGAAATTTATTTGCAACCATAAATTTTCTGTTCACTAAAGACTATAATTAATCCATAAATCTATAATTACACTGAGATTAAATTAAAAGCAGTATAGTTAACAGTTTATTTCCAACCCAATACCCTAATTATACGATTTGCACTTTACCTTAAAGAATATAATAATTAGAATGAAAACTAGGAACAATAAGTCTAAGTTTTGTAAGCGCAGTTTGTTAATGAGCAGTAATTCATTTTGCTTGTTCTGAGAATGTGTAGGTGTTTTTGAGTAGAGTGAGAGGATGTAGGATAAGGAGGGAAATGAACCATTACACGGTATAAAACAATTATTTTGCATCGTTTGACAGTATCTTGTTTCACTGCACTTTGATTGAACTTGTTTTTAAGTATTTTAAGAAAAAAATTTTTCAATAGTATTTTTTAATACTACTACAACAAATAGTATAATTCAATATTAAATCAAAATGCCTCAACTGAAATCAACACGTTTATAATGTATTTTTATATACATACCTCATGATAATACCGGATTGTTATTGTTTCTTTTCCGTAGGGGGAGAAAAAAGCTGTGCCAGCCGCCACCAGGCCCACTCTGACGGCAAGTTCTGGGCTCCCACCCGCTAAAAAATCTCCCCCCTGTAATCGCGCAGGGGCCGACCTAATCCTAATTTTATGTACACATCCTCTGCGCGACCACCTGAGCGCTCTTACTGCCGCCTTGGGATAGCCCAGGCAGCTTCCCCGAGGGACCATTGTGGTGGGAGCGAGGTGCTCCTTCCCGCCTGCTCACCACGGTTGGCCGCCCACAACCATCCGACAACGGCTATTCTGCCTCAGATTGACTACCTTATTCCGGTTTGCCTTTTTTTATTTTTCGGCTGCCTTAGATGTAACTATAGTAGTTACCGTAGTTGCTATTCTAATCCAGGAAACCTTGTCTCTTAACGTTATGCTGATGATGTTATCTGCATTTATTAGAACTTACTCCAGTATATAGGCCCTAAGACCCCTCCATCTTGCACGAAAATATTACATGATCAGGGGTGTCCCAATCGCCACAGTCATGGCAGGTCCCTGGATTGCTCCTGTTCATTCTATGTAAATAGTCTCGAAAGTATCCATGTTGTGAGAGCAACTCGGTGAGATCATGACTAACACTTCCATGCTTCCTTTCCACCAGCTCCTCACAACTCGGATGAGCCTTTCTGCTCATATTCCTGTAGTTGCCTCCTCCCGTCTATTATTCCAGGCTCTTAACATCGCGTCAAAAGCCTTTATCCTGCCACAATCCATTGCAATGAAATGTCTCATTTTTGCCAGCAGATCTATTGGAGGCATCCCGACTATTCGGGATGCCCCCACTTCTGTACTTACCGTCTTGTATCCGACGATAATCCTTAAATTCAGTTCTTCTATTGAATCTTAAATAGAGTCTTGCTGAATCAGCAATCTGATGCTGTTGCGGGCTCTGTCCAGGGCACGCAACCAGGCATTCATCCCGTAAACATCGTGGAGGCGTATACGCCAGCCAGTAGCCTCCTGTTTGCAGTTCCGGGGCCGCCCTGGTTTCCTATCAAACGTGTCAACTCCTGGATAACTCTCTCGCCCTTCCTGGCAGTTTCTTCTTCATGGGTTGTGAAGGAGCGGTGCCCGTCCATCCATACTCGCAGATATTTTTTCGCTGGGCTTGGGTACACAGTTATTTCACCCACGAGGAATTGAATAGGACTTAATCTCCGACATCCAGTCATAACTACTACCTTTACTTTGTCATCAGCCAGACGCAGTCCATTCGCAGACAACCATCTCTTCGCCCGATTGACCGCTCCTTCTCCTACGGTGAGCTGTGCATCTGCGCTTATGTGTCACTAACTAGCACCAAGTGGTCTGCAAGTGAGACCGACGTAAAACCCTCCGGATAGTCCTGCCTTAGTATTCCCGTCGTTATATTCCGTCGAATCCTATGTTCCACATGGCGGGGCTCAACACTGATCCTTGTGAAACACCCCTCTCTACCGTGAACTTTATTTCACCTTGTCAGAGGACCCGACCACATATCACTCCCCGAAGTATTGCTGGACTCCTTAATTAAGGCGGTATCTGCCGATCCTGGAGTTCTCGGTATATGGTCTCCCACGGTATTTCATTGAATGCGTTTCTTATGTCTAGGGACATGACGGCGCCTGTCCTCCTGGTTCGCCATGTTACCGCGACAGCTAACCACACAATGTTCCTCACCCGTTCAATGGCATCCAGCGAAGAGCGTCCGGCCCGGAAACTGAATTCCTGTAACAATCCAAGCATGCTGGCCGATGTAGGCCTCACCGACTTTACCAGTTGCTTTAAGTCCATCGAGCATGTCTTAATTTCGGTCTTAGTACTGGGAGTGTCCTTGACGCCACCTGTTCGGCCAAGCTCGTAGGATTCTTCCTAACAGAAACTAAAAATCACGTAAATAATCTCTTTGGGGTGTTAGTTGATTAATGGATTATTGATATGAAAAAAAACGCTTGACATAAAACGGAACATTCAGTATACCAGGCAAAGTTTGTCCAAGAATAAACACAAAAGTAAACATTGATAATTCTCAGAAACGTGCTTTAATGAATGGAATACGTTCTACTAGAATAATTTTTTTTTTAGTATATAATTCTCACATAAAATTATATATAATAAATAAATTTTATTCGAATTCTTATAAACCAACAAAAACTGCCAAATAAAAGCTTGTTAAGAGATTTGAATCTAAAATATCCAGATTTAGAATTTAATTTTTATACTACAGTAAAATTTTGTTTGAAAATTTATGTAAATTTTAATCAAATTGTGTATATTAAGAGAATTCGAGAATATAGGTCAAGTAGGCCTATCATATTTTCTGATGAGTCCTATATTTATTCAACGCATGTGAGGAATACTGGTGGATTTATAAATCTCTCGACGGTTACAAAAAGAAAATTTCAAAAGTATCAAGCTCATTAAAATTTCATAAAAAAAAAATTTACAGTAAATATTTTTTTTATGAAATGAATATTATTTTTATTATATTTCGAATACATAAATAAATAAAAATTAAATACACTACACAAAAAAAAATAAAAACGAACACTAATAAATTTGAAATGGAGTAAAAAAATTAAACCGGAATAAAAATTGACGTGTGGTCAATCCGGATTGGGGTCTCAATTTTAGAACCCTAAATACAAGGGGTGTGCGAAGCAATTATGTTGTATGCTGCGCCAGTTTGGGTGGTTAGGATGAAATCCCGTAGTTATAGAGATATATTATTGATGGTCCAACGACTATTACTGTTGACGGTAACGGGTAGTTACCGGACGGTTTCACGGGAGGCGGACTTGGTGATTGCAAGAGTGAAACTGGTTGAAATTTTAGCTCTTGAGAGACGGGAGCGGTATGTTGCTAGGAAAGTGGATAAGTTGACTTCCGGAAAGATTCGGGAAACCGAGCAACATGGTTATGACATATGGCAGGCTAGATGGGATGAGACTTTTGATGAGCGATATACGCACGATCTCTTCCCAGACATTAGAAGCTTGCGGAGTACCTTGTGGGTTTTCCCTAACACGTAAGTCAGTTTCTTACCCTTGAAGTCACGAGGCCTTCAAGGGTAGACTGGCTGGGTTCAGACTTGTGGATTCGGGTCTTTGCCTGCAGTGTGGGATACAGGACGATATATTCCATGAGGTGTGTGTGTGTGTGTGCCCCAAATACTATCTGGAGCGCACCGCAGTTATTTTTCGACAGGATACCGCGTTGGAGCAACGCTTGACATCAGTCAAAACTGGAAGGACCGGGCTAGATGGTCAGTGATTGCAGAATTTCTGCACTTCTTGGCTAGGGAACGGATTGCCGAGGGAATCTAGCGTGCTGCTTGGTCTTGTTCCTGCGCACTTTATTTTGTTTCAATTTCTTGTTAGTGTTGTTTATTTTGTTAGTGTTATATCGGTTTTGTTTTTTTTTTATTTTAATTTTATTTTCGTGTTTTTGTTTTTGCGTTTTTCCGCGTCTGTGTGGCATGTGAACTCACTTTACCTTTCGGGTAAAGTTTTGAATAGGTGATTCAGTTCCTTCGACGACTATAGTTTTCAGTGTTGCTTGAGACTAGAGATGTGTTTTGCTATTTTTAGTAATAGTTACACAAATTGGAATGTCGCTTGTGGCATTCGAATAGGTGGCCGAGGTGACAGAGATATCATATGCCGAGGTTTAAAAGATGACCTCCGGTAAAGCCCATCAGGGCTAGGTACGGGTGTTGGAGGTTGTTTTCCCCTAGGGGATCAGGATATTAGTTCAACTTCATCCAAAAAACTTTGTGTTCCATTATATCAACGCGTTTTGTAAATCTAAAATTGCTATCACTTTATTATTATTATTATTTTAGTCCTTATTGAGAGTAAAAAGCTTTTGCAGCACTTAAACCACCACAAAAACCAAAAATTCGCCAGTAAAATTCTTTCGAAATTTGAGAAAATTACACTCCCTAACTTTAATTATGTTTTCAAAACATTTAACAAATCTGGACAAGATATTAATTTGAATGTAATTATAAAGCAGCAATTTTTCATCTTTCTTCAATAGAAATAAAATATAAAAATAGAATAGCCTTTTCAGTATGTCAGAAAAAGATTTTTTCTTCGTAACGTTAACTGCAAACATTAAATACCTGATTAATCTCATCACAAAATTAAAACGCTATTTCTTCTATTAAATTTTTACTTAATTCGACTAATACTACAGAATAATAATTTCTTAAAGTCACTATTATTTTGTACACTTAATTTAGATCTATAGGAGCAAGATGTAATAAGTCAACAACATTTTATTCCCAAAACTTATAGCTAAATAATAATTAAAATAATTATCACCATCATTAAATTAAAGCTGTATAACATTTTCTGCAGTTCTCAAAAAATTAATCGTTAAAATATTTGATAAATACCAATATTACTTTCATAAATCTTCTTTCCCTCTTTCCTTACTGTATTAAATGTATATTTGTAAAATATTTTATTACAATAATGGTCATTAGCAATTATCAAATAAATTATTAATTTAGTTTTCAACTTTTAGAAATATCTTTTTAAGTTTCTCATATACCATTGCCTTTGTACCTTCATCCACAACTCATTTTTTACCAAACCTACAGATAATTTACTCGTTATCCAAGGCTAAAATTTAACAGATTTCACCTGTTTTGATGCTGATATTAAATAGTGTAACTGTTATGAGTGTAATTTAAAAGAGAAGAAACATTTGAACAACCTCTACTGTAAGAACAAAACAACTTCGCAATACTTTCTTGACTGCAGCACTTAGTAACCCTTTTCTTCCTCTTTCGTCCCTCCACACATTTATACTGAATTTCATGTGGACACACACTCACACATATTCCCGTTAGCGCAGTCACCCATATACACAAAGAATTACTTAAAAAATGACGTATATTCATAAACATATTTATGCGAGCACATGTATGTATGTGAACAAAGCCTTAACTAGTAACAACTATTTTAAAACACTACGCTGTGAATCAAAATTTTTGATATAGTATTTTATTATTTTTAATTATCAATTATTATAATCAATTTTTTTTTTACATTTTTCGAATGATATCATAATTTACTCGTACATTTATTAGGAAAGATTTTTTAAAGAAAAATACTATATTATGAAATAAATAATTACACATTCATTTTATATATTTTTTATATATTTTCGCTTTTCATTTTTCATCGCTGGATATACACTGATACTGCTTGTAAAAGCACCCTTCATACATAGTGGTAAGGTGCAATCTGTTAAGTCCTTCTTGAAATATAATCAACCAGTTAAGCCGGTGATGCGAAAAAAAAGATCAAGAGGGATTTAAAGTAAAAATTTCTACTTCAAATACTCTTAGGATATCGTAAAATTTATCTAGCAGTACCCTGCACGTATTAACTGCTTTCCATATAGTTATAGAACTTGCAAATACATGTGTGTTATCTATTTTGCAGCACAATAATTAGAAACAAAGAGTAGTAAATACACTACATTCAACATACGCTGAATTACAAAATAAATTGCTTCTACAGGTACATCAAATCTTGTAAAGAAGACACTCTAAAATAAAGTAGACTATAAATGTGAAACGAATTATTCAAACATATGAATTTTAATTTAAAACTAAAATTGAACTATGGTTTCTATCCCCGTTAATTTCAAACTTTTATAAATACAAAAAAGCATCACTTTCTTTATACAAAAATTTTTATTTTTCAATTATGAATATGTTTTCTGCGAAAAGTATCAAAATTTGTAATAATTGCTACTTCAAAATATATTAATGTACTTCGATAAAAGAGACTACCGCCCAACTCACCTGTCAATTTAAATGACGTCTCATTCTTCGCTCCAATTAAAAAATGAAAACTTTATCATCTTATGTTTATTTATAAAAACAAGTGTAATTTAGTAAAAATAGACAAAAAAAAATCAGTATTTTTCCTACATAAATTTTCTAATTTAATTTAGAAAATATTTAGTTTTATAACAAAACAACTGGACCAGTTAGAAATTGTAGTATGCGTTACGAAAGTAAACTCTTGTTAATCGAAATATTTTTTGAATCACCCACCAAATGGAAAAGTTGAGTTAAATACCGAATAAAATTTTTTTCCATCTTATTACAAACTTTACATGAGTATAACCTAAAGTTATTACAAAATACTATTTATAAAAATGGTCAGTTTTGCTTGCCATTTTAAAATCAAGTGATTTTAAAAATATATATTAAAAGATAAACTTTTTCGTGATATTGATTTATCATTATAATTTCTTAAATTTCTAATCATACACTTGAATGAATCGTCCGGACGATTTTAAAACTCTGGTATAGAACTTAATGGGTACCGTACAATTCTAAAAACAGATAATTTTTCTTCATGTTTCCTTATGGCTATTTTTGGGTTATATTAAGTCACTCTCTTTTTCCTATTGTTAATTAATAAAATACACAACTGTCTCGTCCTTCTTATTCATTTATAAAAGTAAATAAATTTTTTAATAAACAGTTGACCTATTTTATCAGCTAATATTTTATATTAGTAATTTATTATTATTAATGCACTGTTCAGTCTAAATTTAGATCTCATTCCGTCATGTACCCTTTCATCAAAATGTAATATTCGTTCAATGTAACTGAGACTAAAAACGTTAAACATGTAATGATAATTATAACTTCATTATAATATCATCATCATAACTTCATCATTATATCTAAATATTAATTAAAATTATATTTAATCATCAACTGGACAGCGACTTTTATTTATCAGAATTATGAACCAGCAAAGTTAATATGTAGAGGAGTAATTACGAGTGTGTGAGAAAAGTAATGAGACTGACTTTTTACTTACCCAAGTTTTTATTTTTTTTTCAACAATAATATTATCCCCTTCATAGTAGTTCCCTTGGGCAGCTACACACCGGCTGAGTGGTTGTTCCCACTCCTGTTAGCAACGCTGGAACGCTTCGACTGGTAGGGCTTTTAACTGGTCGGTCACAGACTTTTGAATGTTCTCCAGAGTTCCAAAATGATGTCCTATTAAGACATTTTTCAATTTCGGGAAAAGAAAAAAGTCACAAGGACTCAAATCAGGTGAATAGGGGGTTTGAGGAACCGTAGAAAAGCATTTTGAGGTCAAACACTGCGTGATGGAAACGGCCGCGTGACACGGGGCATTGTCATAAAATTGTCACAAACCTTTCGCCTGTCCAAATTTGATGTACGGTGAAAGTGTTCACTCATCATCCTTATTGTTAAACGACGGTTTGATCTCACAAGAACCCTTTTCGTCAGGTTTTGAAGTTGTAGGTCTCCCTGAGCGAGGTTGATCTTAATCGTCTCCTCGGCCTTCCAAAAATGATTTGTGCCAGAGGAAAACTTGTGTTCTTAATAAGCAATGTTCCTCATAGGCCTGTTTAAACTTTTCAAAGGTCACACTTGCGAATTCCTCAAGTTTAACACAAAATTTGATTACACAACGTCGCTCTAAATTCTGATGCTCCATTTTCGTAACTCACAACAAAAACATAACTTCACTGATGGCGCTGTCAAAAATAATGTGTTGGCTGAACGGAGTTGAAACTCGTACTGAGCATGTGGTAGTGATTAGCAAATCGCTCTAGCACAGACCGGTAGACACAGCGTTGCCAGATTGCTCGCAGTGTTACCAATCTCATTACTTTTCTCAGGCACCTCGTACACCTAACTGAGGTATTACACCGAAGCGGTTAGTTATTCGAACAGGTTAATATATTAATTAATAATAATGTTAATATAATCTCTGGTAAATTTAATCGGATGTGCTGCTGAGCATTAACTATTCGAAAGTACTCTAGAACAGTTGTATCTAATGAAACAGCTCCTTTATCATACGCTATCGGAAAAGTTTTGCTTCCGCACCTATTTATCTCCTAGTTAATATAAAATAATAAAAATTATTGCTGAAGAATATATAACTTAAATTCGACTCTCTTTTATTCAGGAACAACCTAGCTTCCTACTTTTTATTACACTTATAGACGGAAATAGAATTATTTATTAATGAAATAAAAAATATTAATTAATATTTAAATGTTATACAATAAATTTATCAAGACTTTCAACGAATTAGATTCTTATCATGATTATAAACACACGTAAATTGTACTTTTTTTTTTGCTAAATTCGTTAATTTACAATCATCTTCTTTACTGAAGTTATACTATAAGTAAGTCGTAAAATAGACTATTGCTTGAAATAGGATCATCCAGTGATAATTATCAACGAGTACAAAAATAATTAATAGGAATAAATATATAAAAAAAAAAACTAGTAAATACGTAATAACTTGGTAATATTTGATAGTGTCTGATAACTCTAGCATAGTTTTATACGTAAAATAATGAACTGATCAAATTCAACACCGACACTATTCATCGTAGGATCTATCTTTCAGAACAGAGGTAATACTATTCGCCACACCTGACTGTTAATATAAATCAAAATCTGATATATAAGTAGGATAAAATAAAATGACACATAAAATAGAGGTTAATTGTCGATAAATATCAGTTAAATGCAGAATTAACACATAACACATATCTTTACACCATTAATCAAATCGGGTACGTAAACAGAACATGTCGTTCTTATTGTAGTAATCTGTATAATTTATTGTTATTTATTACCTTTCAGAATGAATTTACTGTTGATGTCATTCAATCACTTATATAACCCATACATTTGTAATATGTAACACACTATCTACCGGTAGTGGTTAGTTCCATGTTACTTAGTATTTTGCTCGTCATCATGGAAAATCTTGACTGAAAATATTTTTTCAATAACAATTTGAAAATGCTAATAAATGAAATAAACATAATAATAATGGAGAAATCATGTAAAATATGGTAGTAATAAATAAAAAAATAATGTATACAAGTTTTTTCAAATATTCTTTGCAAGATTTATTATTTTAATTTAAATGGCCAAATATATTCTTTCTTTCTAAAGAAAAATAATGTCCAAACGATTACTCTTCTTAAGAAACAGTTAAGTAACATACTCTATTTTTTTTTCGTAACTCGGAAAACATGGCTGAAATAAGTTGTAAAAATAAAAAAATAAATAAATATAATAGATAATAGATAAATATATTTTTTTGATTTTGAACTTGTGTCAATATAATAGTATTTTTTTATATCAAATTTAATCTTTTGAAATAAAACTAATTACATTTGCCCTTTAATAATATTTGGAGAATTATATTTTTGGAACTGAAGCTGAAATCTGCCCCTCTCAATTCTTGAAATAGATCATTTTTATTTTTCATTTTTTTATCTATGTAATATATTCCTTGAAGGTACCGAATAAGAATCTTTTACCGTTTAGGAATAGTATTTTTAATAAATAATATTTATGTAATTAATTTGATAAACCGAGTTATAACTTGGTTTTAAAATTATAATTTAAAAGTGGTTTATAAATGTAATAAAGAGATATATAGTGAAAGAAGAAAGTTTTTATAAGAGATTGATAAAGAAAAAACTAAGCTGATTATCATATTTTCCGTTAACCCAATCTTCTCCAAATATTTCACGCAAAGTTTTCTTTATATTTAGAAGGAAAACAACATACAAAATGTTTGTGTCTAGGATTATACTGTCATGAAGTTATATAAAACTCCTAGCGCAAAATAATAATAGAACGTGACAGAAAGCTCCATTTTTATCGACAAGTTTTGTCATTTAATAAATTAAAAAATGAAATGAAATGTTGTAAGTTTAAATAAATTAATGTAATAAATGCTTCTGCCAAATAATTGTATATTATTTTTGTTAGAATAAAGGATTGTTATTAAATTCTCAAAAATTAAATAAATGATTGTCATGACGTATTTCATTGGTACGAATCGGTACTCCAATAAATTTAATGGAAAAAATGTTTCGTGACAAATAAAAAAAAAACAAAATTTAAAAATAAATAAAAAAGGAAGTAAAAGATAACAAGAACTAACGTCATTGTGAAATATTGAAATTATTTATTTTTAAAATAAAAACACTTGGTTTAGTTTGATTGTTTTCTTTCAATAAAACAAAGCTCCGTTAAATTAGGAACCTATTTTAATCAAATATATTATTTATATTTCTGTTTCCAATAATACAATGAGTAATATGGTAAACTGATTTGATTACTCAAAAAAACGATATGTTTGTATGTTCTATGAAAATTATACAGTTGAAATGTAAAAAGTAACTTAAATACCACTTTTATTTGCAGAAGAAGAAATTAAAGGAGGTGGACGAAATTAATTATAATTATTTATTTTGGATTTGTTTCTAGAAAGTTGATAAAAGATTTTCGATATGACATTTTAATCATCATTTTCAGTGAAACAAATCTATTCTTTTCTTTTTAAATAAATTTTTCGATTATTTATTAGAACGTTCCATTTAAATTAAACAAAATCCATACACAAAGTTTGACAATCTAATACTTCCCTGATTTTTTTTTATGATAAAGAAATAACCTAATTAGTTTAGCAAATGTACTTCTCGAAGTTTTGAGTACCTCTGAAGCAAAATATTAGTCAAAAAACTTTTAACTCATGAATCTGTATTTTACATCTCGAGAAAGGTTTTTATTCGACTCCCATAAAATCTGATTTGTAATTCGTATATTAGGAAAATTGAAAAATTTGATTATTGAATAGGGAAATACTAACAGGATAAATACTGACTGAAATTTAACTGGTATGCGAGTTTACGACTTAGCTCATCATAATTGTAAGGTTCTCAAAATACTCTATATTAATGGGATTTTGTATTTATTATTATTAATTATTCAATTTATATTAAGATTATTGAAGTGTTAAGAGGTGATGAAGTTGAAAAATATCCTTCGAATTTTTTAATAATTAATATAATAGTGATTTGTGAAAAAATTAACAACTTTCGTAATCAATTTTATTTATTTTTAACCTACTGAATGTTTTCCAGAAAATTTTGAGAGGACAGTTTACTAATCCACCAATAGAATACAATCTTTGTTCTTGCTGATTCGTCATTATAAGGTCCTTCAAAATACTAATATGTTATTGAAATTTTAAGGAAATAAAAATTTGTGAAAAACTGGCAGCGACTGTGAAATTATACTTAGAATCATACCATAAATAAAATTAACATATAAATTTTCAGATAAACCTAAACAATTGCATCTGCTTCCACACTATAGATTGTTATGTAGATTAATTAATATTTCATTACTTTTTCCAGCAACCTTTTCTTTTTACACAATTATCATTCTTTACAATAACCTTTGTAATTCAATTTAGTAAAGTTTTATCAATATTGAGAGTGTTTTATTTAATTTATAGCGTAAACAACAACTCCAAAGCTTTGTGTGATAAATCATTGACAACATGAGGAGATTAAAAATTTCTGGGACGATCTAATAACATAATTTATTATAAACATTACAATTCATTTGTTACGTAGGTCTCGTCTTTAAGGCTACAATATAATTTGGATGCAAAACTGTTATATAGAGCATTGAGAACATAAACTAAAAAAAAAATAATTTGGTCAAAGTTTTTGAAGAAAACTTCATGAACTGCACTGACAATAATGAATACAACACGCGACAAGGCATATTGTTTCAAAATTACCAAGCGAACCAAACTGCCTAAACCAATTTCATTATGGCTTAAGGCATAAAAAACTGTATGATATTATTTATGCAAAAATTAATTACATTCTCAAATTACAATTTTCAATTTGTTAGCTTGCACAATGACTAAAATTAAAATTAAAACAGCGTTTTACAACGTTATCCATAACGATCTGTTACGAAAATCATTACTCGTGTATTTTCAGCACCAGGTATTTTACATTTACAATGTTCCATTTAGAATATTTTAATTTTTTCCCCTTAAATAATATGAAGAATATAAATAATCAAAAAAATATTTTTGATGTATATTTTATTCAACTGGAATAACAAGTCTGCTACTCACACTGACGATTCTGTACTTACCAAAAAAAAAAAAAAATATTTCCATTAGTAAGCTCTATAATTGATCAGTTAATTATCTAATAATGTTCTGAACTGATGGTTAGCTTGTGCGTATAATTCGAGGATAAATTTAACTTTCCAGTATATATCTGTTATTCGTTTGATGCAATCAACCATGATCTAGTGCTTTATATATTTCTGAGAAAAATATATGTACTGACAACTATTTGAATAGCAGTAGTTTTATGCTAACACACTTTTAATTGCTTATTATAAAACAAAATATTCAAAGTAGTCTTTAGATCAAATCCATAAGTAATGAATATAATAAAATTAAATTAAATTATGTAGATTTTTGTTTGTTCTTAAAAGTTATTATATTTACTTTCAGTGCTTAAGTTTTTAAATTTATTTTTGTAATTGAAGTTATATTTTTTAGGAGTAAATAATCTTTTGCCAGCATTCGTGGCTATACATCAAGTTGTATCGTGCCATACATAAAAAATTGTATTTGGGTGAAATTTAAATTAAATTTTTATAATTTAACTTAAAATTAGTTTATTTACACACATATTTATTTTTTTTGTTTTACACACATTTTCGGTATCTTTAATTATTTTAATGTGTGATTTAAGATGTTACCAGAGAGAGTTATGTTTCATTTGTTTTAATATTATTAACAAAAAAAAAATAATAAGTTTATTCTGATATAATTTAATCACCTGCATTTTATTTAATTAGGATATTTTTTCACTGTTTAATCTCATTTATTATTATTATTTTTTTATTTTTTGTAGAATATGTAGAACTTCTGTAGTGTTTTTCTGTATAAATTCTAGTTGTTCCTCCATAATATAATTTTTTTTTCATGCTTACATACTCTTGTTATCACTATAAATTTAAAAAAAAGAAATCATTGTCATTTTTACAATGAATATACGATTAAGCGTTCAATAATTTAAAATTTTATAAAAATATTTTTAATAAGATTTAAACATTAATATTTTAACAATATTATAGGTAATATTTTTGCCAATTATTTCCTACATATTTTATTTTATTATTTTAAACATGTAGTATATTAAAATTAAGAAAAATAAAATAGTAGATTGAAAGGACAAATATGATTTTTGATGGCGGTATTTTCCAGATGAAAATGTTGACAGAAGGCTGTTTAGTTAATATTAAATAATAATTATGTGGTTTTCCAGATGGTAAAACTCCCACTGTCACTACCAGGTTTCACCCAAGTTATTTAATACCCATTACATTAAATTTAATGCAACCTTTCTGGAGTGATGGGTACAAACCAAAAGCCTTTTTAGACAAAAAATAATTAAGACATAATACGATGTTTTACGAAAAAGGAGTAAAAATAAAAAAATATATATAAAAATGCCTATTATAACTTTTTATCTCATTTTCATTTTATTTTCAAGTGAATATTAATCCTTAGGTGATCTGTTGAAGTTTTTATCATTGTTATCAGTTAGCTTCGTGCTGTATGTTACAATATATCGAAAAATTTGAGATAACTCTGTTTCACTCTTTTTATATTATTATACTGCCCTCCAGTTTGAGTTTGAATAACAGATAACTAGGTTAAAAATAATTTGTAGAAATAATGTTCCTTAATCTTACATATTTTTTTTTCTAATTTTAAATAACATACTAACATTACATCAGCAAAACATTTCGTATCATAAAGATTTACAAAAGTAGTTGGTCTGTCTATGTAATCGTACGAATCTTGTTTGCTAAGAATTGTAATTTAAAGTAAAATAGTTTACTGTTCTAGTTTATTGAAATAATTTATAAACCAGACAGCTCATATTGTTCTGTGTGAATTAACTCTACATTTCTTATGGAGTTAAAAATAAATTATATTTTTTTCTTTTAAACAGAATTTTAATTTATCCATGGAGAAAATAATAAAGGAACTAACGGAGAAATTTTAGTAATACGTAACAGTTACAAAATAGAATATAATAGTTTGTTTTACACACGCTTAAAAATATGCAAAATATCTTATTCACCACAAGCAAATAACTTATAAAATACATTTAGTAGAAGTAGACCATAACAAAAAGTAGGAAATATATGCACAAATTTAAAGATTTTAGAAGTAGCTCATAAAATATACACATTCTTGCAGTCTAAAAATTGATTAACTGTCTGATATCATTAGGAGAGTTGAAATCAACTATAAGCAAATTTAATCACATTTTTTATGATAATAAACAAATTCTAATGAAAAAAATTTGTTTAAAATATCTCTACCATCTTCTAATCAAATTTCAATATTCCAGTAACCGAAGTTCCCTTAATGCAGAAGAATTTTCACAGTTTGTTTCTTTTACTGTAACAAAAAAAAAAGAAAAGAAAACTAGTTAGTGTTACCAGAATAATTTTAAGTTACTACTTTAAGTGTAATTGTGAAGATTGAAAAATAAAATAAAGAGCAATATTAGTGATTATTTTTCTCATTCTACTCTTTCGTTATATTTTACAAACTTTTCACGTCGTCTTAGAAAAACTGTCATTTAAAATTAGGAATGAACTTATTCTTATTGTTAAATGACATTTCTGCTAACCATTGACATATAGTTTATTTTTACAATTCTTAGAATATTTAATAGAGGAAAAGAAGGAAAACAATAAAAAATTTCCATTTAATAAAAATAAGGAACATAAAAATAACTACACCTTAATTATCAGCTACCAGCTTGCTTTGATAATTTGATACCAGTAGAAATCATATTGAACAACTTATAACTTTTACTTATGTAAAAAATTTAAACATAACTAAATTTCTCCTTCAAAAATCACGCAATTTTTGTATCGGCTATTTCCTTTATGAATGTATTTTATGTTCATTTAAAAAAATAACTCTTAAATGATTGAATATCAGTTAAATTTATTACTTTTTGATTAAACTTTGGTGCAAATTTTATCACTAATTGAAATAAATAATTAGACCAAAATTATTGTAATTAATTACTCGACGAGTATGTGAATATTTATCAATTACAAAAGTAATTAATGATATTAAAATAACTGTTCCTTTAACGTTGAAAAATGAAGATCACAAAAAATTAAACAAAGTTATAATCGGTAGTACGAAACACTACACTAAATAAAAAATAACTGTTTTTAATTTCTTTTAAGGAGAACGTTTGGACATAATTAAGTTATTTTAAGAATAAAATTAAGAATAAAAGTTTTATTGTATCTATTAGCCGCAAGAAGTTGGTATTCAAAAGATGAACGTATGAGCGATAGTCGATAAGTTCAAGTGATGATGAGGTGAACGAAGCAAGAAATTCAAACGGTGATAGATTGTATACTGAACATATAGATTCCTGATAGCTACCAGTTAAACGAAAATTATGCCAGAGACTAAACTTTTAAAATTCTAATTTTACTGCAGTTTTTATAAGTACAAAATGTAGATTTAAGTATAAAATTAGTATTTAATGATAACGTATTTAAAAGGCTTGCCTATGACCCGGTCATCCACATGATAGCTTGTATTAAAAAATGAAGTTTTTCAACATTATAATTACTTGAACACCTTTAACTGTATCAATTTTATTAAAACCAACCATATTTTGTATTTCATTTTATTTTATTTCTTATCTTGATTAATTCTTCTGCACCAATGGCTGAATGAGTAACTTGGCTGCTTTATACTGCAATTATGTGTTTGTAAATACATTACTTCTGTGAATATATTTATTTTTACTTTCCTGTCCTCATAGCTCTAGAGCTATGCTGCAAGTAGGAAAGTATGGTAATCAGTCAAAAAATTCGGTGTGAGATTCTTTTTTTTAATTTCGTAACGCTTCATGACCATGAAACTCCAAAAAACAAAAAAAATGGGGGGGGTTCGCACGTACGTTTTTATGTACGTGCGTTGGCGTGTTTGAAACTTAATAACTTTTGACTGGATACTCTTTTTTGATGAAACTTGTATACATGAGGCAATCGTTTGGTAAAATTATGGAATTAATATCTGCAGTGGTTGAGGAGGGTTTTTTTTCAAAAATTTTCCAATATAATCCCACTTTATATTAAGATAAGTTCATGCTTGCATGCTTATCTTTCCACTTAAAAAAAAATGATTCAAAATTCCTCTTTCCCTAATAGAAAAAGCAATGTTTTTATTTGTTGTATATTTTTTAATCAAATTTTTTTAGTCTTTCTAGACATAGTAGAATTGCAAGTGACCCCAAAAAAACTTAGGGAGTGATGTTGTGGGTGGAGGGGCCGATCAAGGTTTAAAAATATTGATTTTTGACTTTTTCTAAATTTTTTTGGGTTTATTTAAATTTTTAGTATTACTAAAATAAACTTAGTTTAAATAATGAAATTTTATTAATAATATTACAATAAAATTTCATCATAATTCACTTCCAATCCCCAAAAAGTAAATATTTGGTAAAATTTTATTGGTTGTAAGTTTGTTAGTAGATAAATAAATAAATAGAATTTTTAAAAATAAAAGAAATATCGATTTTTTTTAAGTTTAATGCTTTTTTTGGTTCATTTAAACATATAATGATCATTTTACAATAGAACTTCATCATTATATATTACCCCCTTCCAAAAATAGAAATCTTAGGTAATCTTTTTCATGTATAATATATTTCCAGTGCATAAGAATACATAACCAGTGCCAGGAAAGTATTACAACTTTATTGTCAGATTTATTTTACGCTCTATATTTGCACTCCTATAATACATAAAAATATCTATTATATTACTTCATTAATATAATATTTATCGGTTTTATCTATAACAAATTTTATAGATTATATCTTTTTTTAAGTTTGAGTAATATAAAAATGGGTTATGTGTTTATTTATATTTGATATTTTTCTGCCATTTTGGATCTGTCATCCAGTACGTGATCATCACTAGGAATAAAAATTTTCCTGACCATCCAAAAAATAAGAAAAATTTTTGTTAATCTAATTTTCGTCTTATTATCTACACATAAGTGGAAACGTAAATAGAAAAAGAGTTTTGTTTGACATGCCATAACCTCCTACATTTTATTGGAAAAGATTTAAAATTAATTCAATTAGAGTAAAATTAATCTTTGTCAATTTAATTCGGATTGAATTGCAAGGCACCATGAATTAAACAATTTTTTATCCAGTAATCTCAAAGCTAATGTAATTGTTATAATATTCTAAGAAATGAGAGTGAAAATTTATCTTTAAATCTCCTTCTTCTACTGTATAGGTTAACTTTAAATACGTAAAATGATTAATTAATAGTAGAATGATTGCATAATTTTCAGAAATAGCATTAGAATACCACTATTGTATCTTCCCTTGATCCATACACCAATCTTCCACCAATCATTTTTCTTCCACTCCGATTAGCTTCATTAAATTGTATCCTTTTTTTAAATTACAGAACAAAGTTTTGACAATTTCGTAGACAATAATGTAATAGACAGAAGCATAAACTATTTAATTGAAGTCTTTTTTGATCACTATTTTTGCTTTCGTTTTTTTCTATCAACAATAATTTACGCAGTTCTTAAAAATAAATATATTTTATAAATTATAAATGATAAATAACCTATTCTTTAATATGCTAGCAAATCCTAGTGAATGTATGATTTAGCAGATCCTAAGTAAAGTATGATTTAGTCATTTTCTTCAACAATTTTGTTAAATATTTTTTAAATTACCTACTTTCTACAAATGACATTTAACACAGTTTTCCCCCTAAAATGAGATCCTTACTCTGTTAAAAATGTTTCCATAATATGATTTTTAACTGTTCGAATTAAAAACGTTTTTCGTAACTAGACTTTTCTGTAGCAGTATAACTAACTTATCTCAGGACCTGATCTAGGTCTAATTTTTCATTTTTTTTTATTTTTATTATGCTGTATTATATAATTAGTTCCTGTAAATTTTATTAGGTTTCATTATTTTCAATTCAAGTTGCATAAACCCTATCTTTATGTCGCCAGGTATGATAGTAAATATGTACTGTCATACAAGAATATAGAAAGGTCCGACTATTATGCATCGTTTCATATAATCACTCTTTATCTCTTACACAGACACTCTATTAATACATTCAAAGCAGATTTTTTTTTTTTAAACAATTGTGTTAATAAAATTTATTTTTTAAACTAATTTTAAATGTATTATATTGCAGAACTAGTTATTACTACCAAAAGACTAGATTTACTATCCAAAAGACATACTTCGGGTATCTTTATCTTAAAACATCCTACACATTTTGTTTTGGTTAAACCTGTAGTTCACTTAAAAAAAACTAAACAGTCAAAAAAAAAAAAACTGACAAAAATTATTTATGCATGTTTATATGTCAACACTTTTACCAAGTTAGTTTTTCATTTGTCCATTGACTTAGTTAATTGCCTTACTAGCGTTTCACATTAAAGAAATAAATGTTAAATAATTTAAAAGCTGATTTATAACTTTTGATCGTATTTGGTAAATTGGAATTCTAATAATAAAAGATAGTATTGAAAAATGTGATTGGATAAGCGGCTAGGAGTAAATGAAGATAACCAATTTGACTTAGATAAATAATTTATATTTCCATTCTAGACATTCATTTTTCAAGAATAAAATTAAGTTTTATGAGTAGCAGTAAGTTCTAGATCGTTAGTGGTCACGACTTATATGAATAGTTTATTTTGTGTTTTCGAATTTACATTTTTCACTTAATCTCTTAAAACTTTTAGGTCAACCAATTTTATGACTTATAAGAAGAAGAATTTTATTTATTTGCGTGCGGTATTGTTATGGCATCTAATAAACGTAATAATTAATTTTTTAACAGCCTGCGATATAAATAAACTCATGAATGTTAATATTTTGGGTTAGTAATATATTACTACTACCTGATTTCGAAATCAGGTAGTAGTAATACAGTGATGTGAAATGGAACCAGAATCGTACTTAAATTACAATATATTTAAAATTTAGTTCTAGGCTTTAATTAATACAGAATAGAAAAACAGTTTTAAATCATAACACTGAGTTTTATATTGTAATAATAAACCCAGTTTTAAATTATAATTATGAAGAGTAAATTATTTACTTTTTGGATCTGTTTATACTTATTAAAAATAAAAAAACCTCTCTATTCTCAAATATCATCTACTATTATACAAAGTATATACTACTTTAACGAAAATATATCTGCTTGGAAATGTGAAGTGAGATAGACCATATATTATTTTTTCAACTTGTAACATAACTTGTTAATACGTTTTAGTTTTAACAAAACACGCCTTTTTCTAAGAATCTTGTGATATAAATTACGTAAACTGTGTGTGCATTTTGAAGTTAGTCGATTTTGTGCCTGCAGTAATAAAATATAATACAGTAGCTTACAGACATTCACATTTCGCTGCATAATAAAAGCCAGTTTTACTGGAAAATTGCACATGACAATTGAGCAATAAATTTTAAAACAATTCAAAGAAATATTTTTCGAATTGGAGGGAGGGTCTTATAAATCAATGAGAAGTTCGTAAGGCACGTTTAATCATTGTTAATCACAGAGGTTGAAATTTAAAAAAAATAAATTATACACAAATACAATCAAAAATTCATACGCACAGAAGTGTTCACATTTTAACAGGATAATTATCCTGTACCTTAGTACCTAATACTAAGTAGTATCAAATGAAATTTATAATAAATAATTGTCATCCACGTACCCATAGGCATTTAGGCGATGGAGAGAACTGATCTACCCTCTAGATTTATCGTTCCTTTAGCAACTTAGTTAAAATATTTATTTCTTTGAACATAAAAATCTTAAAAATGTCCAGATTAATGAACTTTTTAAAATATGATATTCACCAATTTAAAATAATGACTAAGAAAAAGAGCATTGACCCGTATTTATATATCAAACAGCTCCGAAAGTAGAATGAATGGTTTTATAAATTGAATAATATCTCAAACGGTTAAAAATTCAGATCTGAAGTTTAAGGGATCACAACTTGATAGAATCGGCTGTGTAGAGTAAAAATTAGAACAGAATTGATGCAATATTCTTTATCAAAATTCAATATTCATTAAACTTTCCTTAATGAGAAACTATCAAAATCAGGCTATGTAACAAAATACTCCAAAAATGGTTTGTTTCCTTTCTCACAAGAAAAAGAAAATACCTTAAAAACAAACGGTAATATTAACCGTTGTTTGACGATCCGGACACTGCGCATAATTTTGCGCCGACAGCAAATCAGTACTTACCAGATTTTTGATTAAGTGACAGATCATCTAAATTTTCCTGTCTGACTATAGTACTATTCATACTCTTTAAACGAACACATTTATTAAGTTCTTTAAATTAATCTACCGTTCCGTATTAAATGAAATAAATTTTCTGTGTTTGAAATTTCTAACATTCTTTTTGTATCACATAAAAATATTAAGAAATTTGGGTCATTATTTTTAACGTAGCTGTAGGAATAACATAAAATATATTTATTCAATAAAACTTAGTTATATTTGAAAAAGTATCCAAGAATATATCACCAGATATAAAAAAAAATAATAATTTTATTGATAAATAAGTTTTATATTATTTTTGTAGCCGTGTTAACAATAATAAGTTTTACCTAAAAGTTTTATTGATTTTTAAGATGTATACAGAATTATTTAACGTGTTTTTAAGTAGAATATTCCATTAAGTATACTGGATTAAGTTTATACTGGATTTAGAATAGTAAGACATGCAAATTTGATTTACTAGCGCGTCTTCAGAGGATATAAAGTCTGAATAAAGGTAGAAAGTTAAATAATTTGCCTGTAATATATGAGAATGTTATTCATTGACAAACGTTTATAACTGAAATTTATTTTTTAATTTTATTTTAAATTAATGAGAATAAAACCATTTTCATAACGTAAAACACGACAATTAAATATGGATTAGAGATTATTAAATAATAATTATCAATAAGTAACGGAATTTGAATTTGTAAAAGAGTGTATAAATTATTAGAAAAAACATAAAAAGACAGAAAAATATGCTTACGAAGTTTGTTTATTATAGACTAAAGATTTATAAAGGAAATAGAGAAAAACAAAATAAGGATATAGGAATTTTAGAAACAGAGAAAGAAGTTCGATCATTAAGTATAAAAGATTAGAAAAATTGGCAACGGCCTAGGGTTACTTGAAAATTGGTAATAAGTTAATTAGAAAGAAATTTGTTAAAAATTTACAATAAAAAACATAAATTAGACAAATTGAAACTTACTTTACCGACTTCCTTTATGATCTTTATAAAGAACCTCTAATTTGTTAAAGCGCCGGAATTAGGTGCGTAGAGGTAGAACAATTTAATTTACAATGAATAGTTTTTATAAAATTAAAAAACGTGTTTTTGATAATTAATCAGAATAATACAGATGTTAATTAATCCTACGAGTTTACAAAATATAAACATTTGTATACTCTTTTTGTTTTCATATTCAACTGAATGGAAGTGTATCATTCCAGAAGAACATAGCAACCACAGTTTTCTCTACAACGATTCCAGAAAGAACACCACATTCAGAACAGTTTTCGTCATGAAAAGAGTCCTTTTCATATGGAGCGAAAAACTACTTTTATCCAAAACCACGATTATAGAATCTGCATGAGTATATTAATACGTAACTAACTATACATAAATTTAATAACAGTTTTAAATAAAATTAAATAATATCTGTTAAAAAATTATTAAAGCTTTTGAGAGTTTTATTTGTTTTTAAAGTTGTTAAGAATTCAAAACTTGAAATAGAACATTTTTGCTTTTTCGGCTATATGCGGTGTTTGCTGCTATAGCAGCTCTAGCTATAACAGGAAAGTATATTACCGGATAAAAAAAAATCTAAAAACAATAATAGATTTAAATAAGTAATCTGTAAAAAAATAGTTTATTCCAATTTTCCCAAGTTAAAAAAAGAAAAACAGTTTTGGCAGATGACGTTTGTACGTATGTATGTTGGCCTGCATTTGGTCTTATAACTCTGGACCCTTTGACCGATTTTCTTTAATCTGCTAGACAGATACTACCTTCAGGAAGGAGAAATTGTATTACATTTCTACAGAAATTGGAAAAAGAGGTGAAGGGTTTTGGCCGAAATAAAATTTCAAATATTTACTCGGACACTTTAGCAAAATATCTTTTTAAAAAGGTTGATATGTTTTTTTTATGACGATAACAAATTACCAAAAGCTTTTACTTAATATTCACTCTTCCCCAAAAATGATTTTATATGTATATATATATATATATATATATATATATATATATATATATATATATATTAGCTATATCTTGCTTGAAAAAAAAAAATTAATCGGAGTTTTTTCGCATCTATAATTTTTACATCACTAGGTCTTCAAACCATTATTCAAATTTTTTGCCCATTCACCCCAGTGGTCAGTGCTAAGAAAAAAATTTTTGTTAGCACAAAAAATAGGTCGAAAGTTATCTATCGCATTTAAAATGTAAAAAAAAAATTTTTTAATAGAACTTACTGTAATGTATCTTAAAAACAATTAGCCAAAAATGGTCACTCTAATCCTAGAAAATTACTTAGTGTCACCTAAATTAATTGTTTGAATTACGGCTGTATTTTTGAAGTTTTTAAACTTAAAAAAAGTTCCTTTTTAAAATGTATTCACCACTTAGGGATTATTTCCTTAAAAATGAATTTCATCCTAATGCTTTCCCTTGAGGTTAGGAGCCCATAAATAAAATAAAACCCTTCACGTTTTCAAATTGTTATGGTTCAAACAATATATTAAACAATATTGTAAATGAAATAACCTAATACACCTTGCCTGAAGGGGAGCTTTCAATTTTTTTTTTTAAAATCGAAAAGTATTTTAAGTTACGACTTTAATTTGTTTAAAATCAATTATTTAAAAAAAAGTCAAAACTTTTCACACCCTTCCAAGAATATTACAACTTTGTTTTTTTTTTTTAAATGATGGCTGTATCTTTCTAATTTTTAAAAATTATTTTTTTAAATTTATTATCACCACTTAGGGATTATTTTCTTTAAAATTAATTTTACTCCAGTAACTTGCGAGCTTTCAAAATGAATTTTTTTTTTGCAAGTTTTTTAAAAAGTTTTTAATTCTTAAAACGTATTCCGTTTGAAGAAATAAAGTCACTAAAATAATTTTATACCCCTACCCTGTTGGAGGAGCTCCATATTTTAAAAATAGAATGAAAAAATTAAAAAATGTTTTTTTTTTTTAATTTATAAAAAAATTAATTTTAGAGAATATCTTTAATCATTAAAAAAATCTCGCTGATGCATGAACCCCAAAGTTTCATAAAGTGAAAACGTATTTTTCGCAATTGTAATGCTAATATACTAATATTAAAAATTTTATTTCTTGCTATATTTCTGAACAACTTTGATTCAAAAGTTAAAATTAACAGATTAAAATATAATCAAAATGGATTTAAATGTATATTAAATGGATTGAACTGAAAAAGTGAATTGCATAACTCTACCAGGATAGCAGGGAAAGTTATAAAATTCATTGCCGGTTTCTTTTAAATATCTTACTATTTTTTATTGTGTTTTAAATATTTTATTTGAATTTTTTTAAAAATATTTTGTCGTATTAAAAATTAAAGTCATTACGGTAAACGTAAACGTAGTCTTGAACTTAATTATTTGAATTTAATTAACCTTCAGATTAAAAAATAATAAATTTGATATCATAATAACTCAAAAAAAATCATGGTAGATAATATAAATATAATTTTCTAAAATGTTTACTTTATGCATTAAATAAATATATACCTCTTACCTTCAATTGTTATAAAGTTACCAAGCTCAAGTTAATACGTATAGACGACAGCAAAGCTTTTAAAAATGTTCATACAGTCGGATTGATTTGAATTCCTCGTTAACATGACTGGTAGTATGATGGTAATGTTATTTTGTATTCCCTAGTATCGTATTTCAATTGAATTTTTTTTTAATAAATGATACCGCCCTAGTCTTTATTTGATTTAATTCGTTAGAATAAAAATAAAATTAAGCTTTTAATGTAAATAAAAAACATGAGTAATTATTAAGCTACTGCTTGATGTTAAATTTATCGTATATGATGTTAAATTTATGATGTTATATTAAGTCTTTTTTTAATATTTAAATTATAAAATTTAAAAACATTATTTTAGCTGAGAAAGTCAGTAGTTATACATTATTTTTACAAACAACTGTAAGAGAATTAAAAATGTTGCTTAAAATTATAAATAATTTTTATTATAATTGTTTTATGTTTTTTAAGCATTAAGTTGATTTATATTAATATTTTCCATTCAGTAAAATTATCGTTGATGTAAACTAACGTTGTTGTTGTTTAACGTTGATGTGGAACTAATCTTTGTAGAGTAGGTAAGTTACCTTTTCATTGATTTGTAAAGCACAAGACAACTGAAACAGTTCAAGAAATAAATCATTGTTTAGAATTTTTATTTTGCACACGCATTGAAATATTGAAATCTCAGTCCTAAATATAATCAATCAATATTATTACCATTGATTCGCTTATTTATAGTACTATTCTTGAACGGAACATTGATTGATCAATTGAAAGGGTTCGACTAAATAAGTAACTGTCGATTGCAATATTTTATTTATTTATTTTTTTCATTTAGCGTGAGCAGTGATGAAACTACCGCAGTCTCCGGCCGTCATACTGAACGGAAGGAACAAAGATGTAGGTATCACACCTGGGGACCATGCAGAGTCAAAAGGGCCAAAGCATATCACCCCCTCCCCACAGGTATGTGAGAGTTGGATCCACTACACCAAAGACTGCGCCTTATCACCAGTCTAGGAACTGGATTCACCAAAAGGCATGCGTGGTTTGTTTCCAGAAAGGTATGACCCCTTAGCGGGAATGCATTGGACAATACATTCCTCCACTCCCGTTTTAATGTCACCAAAAGGTAACGGTTCCACAGAGGGGTTTCACGCACGGAGGATCTACTGTCCCGGAATTACCCGTCATTACCGTGACGATGACGGGTCATCATGTCCCGTAAATTACCGCCGTCCACCCGCGCTTGTGCGGATAGTTCCGCTGTAAAGCAGACCTCTGTCCGGGTTAATCGGCCCCACAATGCCGTTCCTCGTTACCCAGATCTCCATGAGGTCTTCAAGGCATCTTGTTGGTGGCCGGCATCTTCGCTCTTGACAACTAGTGTTGTACTATAAACCAAATCACATGACGCACGATTCTAGATTCTTATAGCATAATATTTCGTGGATAAAATTTTTAATAATATTGAATGCCCAGTTCAACTTAAGCATTACTTTGATAACAATGCTGGTGTCTAAGGAGCCAGCAATTCTATACAATTGGTGTCTTTCGGCTTCCATTTGGAACAGTGGAACATAACATGTGCTGGTAAATCCATCAATAGGCAATAAGGACACCTGTCATCTTTTACACGTTTCCTCCGATGCAGGTATGTCTTAAAACAGCCATGGCCCGTACGAAACTGCGAGACCCAAAACCTCAGCTCCCCAGTCTTCTTCCCAAACCACCGCTTGATGTCCCTTATTAACTCGTAAGTTCCCTTGACAGAGGTTTGTATGCGACATCCCTATCGCAGCCTCCATAAATCGGTGTTTTCATTTCTGCCAGCAATGATGCAGGAGGCATTCTAGCGATAACTTGTGATGCATCGGTCGAGACTGATCAACAGTACAATGCTATCCTCAGCACCATCTTACGTTATACATGTTCCAGCAATCGTCTATTTCTGGCTGACTGCAATGCTCTTCCCCACGCCAGTACAGCGTGTTACAAACAAGGGATTGTCACGTGACCATATAACTCTCTCTTCTTAGAGGGAGGCCCTCCGAAATTACAAAAGAGTCGAGTCAGTTTGTTCACCAGTGTTTCAGTTTTATAGGAAATTTCCTTAACGTGACAGGTAAAGGCTCGTCTCCAATTCAACCAAACCCCGAGATATAAGGCCTGACCTGTGTCTATATCTCTATATTTCCTACATTGATGCTCACTGGATGTAATCTTCTTCTTCCGATCATTAGAATAGCCTGAGTTTTCCTTGATGAAAGTCGTTATCCGGCCAGGCCCAACCAGATCTCAATCCGAGTGATGACTACTACCCATCTCTACCTCCGACACAACCAATGCCAGGTCGTCGGCGAAGGCGAACATATTGACACCTTGTGGGAGGGCCATTCTCAGTAGCATATCAAACGGGATGTTCCATAGTAAGAGACCTAATATAGATCTCTGAGGAACTCCACAGGTCGTCCTGAAACGTAGGCTATCCGCACCTTGTTGGTATATCAACCATCTGTTACTTAAGTACACCTGCATCATGAGTCTCAAATATGGACTAATGACCCAATCATCCACGGATTTAAGTATGAATTCCCAATTCTGAGAATTCTATCTGGTCTTCCATGTCCTCTGGACTGCAATATCCACTATTTCCATCAAGGTTCTCACAGCATTTACTGTGGATCGCCCGGATCGGAAATCGTTTTGCCGGTCGTAAAACACTCCCGCCTCTTCAACCTCTGTCAGCAACCTGGACGTGAGCAGTCGCTCAAAGATCTCGGTAAAGGTATTGACCAAACAAATTGGTCTAAAGTCTATCGCATCCAAATGGTATGTCTTGCTCAGCAAGACCAGGCGGGCCTCTTTCCTGTCGCTTGGTAAGTGTTCATTCTTCAACATCCGGCTAAAGATACCTACATTCTCAGTCGGTATTTGTTGTACTTCTACTACTATGGCTACTGCCAATGGAATATTGTCCAGACTCGGCTCTTCTTATTTTTAAGTCTCCCGGTTGCTGCAAATATCTCTTCTTGGATAAAAGGGGGTATCTCCTCAGCCACCAGTTCTCCCTATATTGTCTCCTCCACACGTGGGAACAGCCAATTCACTGCTTCATCAATCTGGTTAGGATTCAGGGCTGGAAGTCTTCGACCACACCTTCCAGTCGAAATTCGATACCCTAGCCAACGAGGATCTCGGTTTATATCTTCACATAACTGCTGCCAGTATTTAACGTTTGGCTCTCGAGATCGCGGTTCGGAAGAGTTTTTTTGCTCAAAGATATATTTCACAAAGTTGACTAATTCTATCCTCATCGCCAATCCTGTTAGCCGCTGACTGGCTCTCCTCACAGCTCAGGCGTTATCTCGGAATACCTCCATCTCCGATCCCTGCCAATTTGCGTGAAGAGTCTTCCTTTTGATTTTCTTGAAGACAACTTACTGATCGAATTCTTCTGAGACAATGTCTATCAGTTGTGCGGAAGTCTGAATACCACACATACCGCTCCCAATTCTTTGAGAGAATCATTGGAACCCAACTTTAGATACGATGGTGCGTGCCGGCGAGGAAACTCTCACTCTAGTCATCATCTCAAACAAAATTAACCTATGATCTGAGAAGCTATCAAAGTCAAGAACCTCCCATCTCACTACACCGCCCACCGAGTAGTCTGTGACGAAGGTGAGATCGATACAAGTACCGATCCCACCCCCCAAGTTTAATCCTAAGTTGAATCCTGGTTATTGATGCAAGTAAGACCCAATGAGCGTATCCCCACAGCCAAGTGGAGAACTCTCACGTCTCGCCTTGTACTAGCAAACTCGGTCAACTTCAATTTAAAGTCGACCGCAGGAAGATTGTCTTCCTCAGGTGACGTGCAACCTCTTCTTGTAGTAAGTCTAATATATTAGACTTACTACAGGAAGACTATATTAGTCTAATATAATAGCCTCTTCCTGTAGTAAGTTCTGATATTCCTGAACTGTCGTTTTGAGAGAATGGTAGCACGAGAATACCACCACTCCTTTCTTGTCCAACAAGATAAAACCCACAGATTTTGTCCGAACAATGAAAAATTCCCATTTGCCCCACCACTAACAATAGGCACCTTCACCCCTGGAAATCCAATTGCTGCTGCCCTTCTTTAAGCCAGTATGCTCATCATGGCAGCTACAATCGTCTCTGATATATTATATTGACATCTGTCTCTTGGGACAACTCCCACGCTAAGTCTGCTGAGGAAGGACTCCGATTTTTATTGATTTGGAGGACCTTTATATTTTGTTCCGGCATTCTTTCGACTTATGGCCCTTAATACCACATTCCAGACCCGCCGCATTATTCTGACAGTCTATGTTTCTGTGGCCAGTTATGTCACAGTTGAAATATCAACTCGACATGTCAGGTACCTTGCAGTTCTGGGGGTTATATCTCATCCCCCAACATCCCAACTCCGTAGGGGAAGACACCCTCCTTGTGACGCTTAAGGTCACCACACTACCTCTCTCCACGTTAACAGGTGTCGTCTTTCGCCCTCTAACTTTTTACATCTCATAGTAATAAGCCAGGCCTCGTTGGAATTTCACGGATGTAAATGCCTGGATAGACATTTATATCGGTGATTTTTAAACTCAGCTTTTGCCTTCGCTGCAGGCCTCATCCAGATATCTTGAATATCCTACATCGTTGCCTCCCATCACCCAATACCTATAACAGCGGACGTCGGGCTCTTGGATGTAGGCCCGGCACTGGACCCAACCGACCCGGACCTGCTTTTCGACCAACCTCTTAGCTGACCCAAGACTCACCACTAATATGATGTTTTGTGTCAACCCGTATGCTAGCCTTAACGCGGTCATCTTGAACTCCTCGCTAGTCCGTATAACCTGCGCTACTACCTCTCTGACGTCCTCAATTGTGGCGTCTACATCTACGTTCTTCATGTGGACTATCGTTTGTTTCTAATCTCTTGTACCAAGATCCACATTAAAATCGCTAACTTCATCCTTGAGTGAACTTAGACTCTTCCGCCTGGGGGACCCCTTTCCCCGTATATGTAAGTCTTCATTTAATCCTTTTCTGAGCGAAAGGATATCCACCGTTTCCTCTTCAGGCATGCTGTCTTTAAAAATCCATAAAAGGTCAGCGTTCGGCCCTAACCACTACAGACGTCTGTCTGGCATTGTCAGTGTTGCTCTGCCTCTACTGAGGCTTCTCGCTTCCGATCTATCTCCTGAGACTTTTCGTGCTAACACTCTAATCAGTGCACTTCCAGATCTGCCCAAGAATGAGAAAATGCGTCAAACAATAGCTTTAGTTTTCTCCGTCGGTAAAATAATAACCGGGTTATCCGCTTCTGAGATAATTTTTCTAGCCTCTAGCAACGACAAACTCATTTCTTCATTTGTTGAGGCAAAGAACACTGTTTACACACTGCCGAAAGTTGTGTCGCCTCCAACGAGCACCGAATCTTCCTAAATCACATTACTAGCCTTGACCTTTCCACTCTTCAATAGCCGGTCAGCCACATGACCAATCTTACCTTTTCCTGCCATACCTCCACTACGAGTAGCGAGATCACAAGAATAATATTATTCCCTTCAAATTAGGAGATACTCTCTACTAGGACAGTACTTTTGAATATGTCCACCGGCCATCTTCGTTTCAGTATTTGCATAAGTCATTATCCGACGGATTACTGTCTAAGATGAGGGGTACTGCAGAGCAAACTATGCAAGGTATAGAAAAGAATAACCCACCAGTGACGTAATTAATAAAATAAACTATTAGTAAATAGTCTAAGAGAAATTGTTGACTAATAATTTATTTCGTATCATTATCGAAGTAATTATTCTTGTCGAAGGATGTTGTCTGTAAAAGAATAAACAAAATAAATTTTATTGTTACTCAACCACATGACTACACTAAGTAATCTAATAAATGTAAAAAATTTCATTTAATCAAATAGATAAAATGTTTTACTGCATAAGCAATAAACAAGTAGCCTTCAAATACAATACAATAAAAATGTATTTTAATTCAATGTACTGTTATAAATAATATAAAAACGTTAATAAAACTTATCTGTTTTTCACACAGATTTAAAACTAATTGACAGTATAGTGTAGTCCATTATCCAGTTAACCATAATCAATAGACCGATCACTAAAATGTTCAGATAACCAACCAAAAGCAAGGAAAAATGCGGGTACTAAACAACACAACCACACGGACACTCAACACTTGTCGATTGCACTTGGGAATAAATTACTTTGCATTTACGGTCTTGTTATTACACTATCGTTTAATAATGACAGAGTTATTGCTTCTGTATACAATTTCATAAATTATTATGATTATTATTGAACATGTAAAATGCTATAACTTTTTAAGGTTGTAGTACTATTCAGCAATCTGTTTTTTTTTATTAGATAAATTATAAGTTAATATTTATTAGATAAATATTTTATTTATTAGATAAATTATTTATTTTTTCAAGTAAATATTGAATTTTATTACATAAATTAACATATAGTTAATTCATCCTTACTGTCAATTATGTACGGGGACAATCGTTGCCAGTTGTCGTTTATAATTTTGCAACTCGCAGGTTTATTTTCGACTTAAAGTATTGTTACTTTTCTTAATTTAAATCCAGATATTAGGTAATTTTTTTAAATAGGATTCGATCAATAGAATTGTCTGGAGTGTATCAAATTGTGTATGACAAGACCCTTACCTCAAAAATCCGTTAAACATATCATTAGCATAAAGGTTTAAAATTCCAAATACTATAACTTAAAAATATATACTAAATACTACTGACCGGCGTGGCCGGTCAAATTATTTCTGCTTCTTGCTTAGATTACTTCTATATATTACAAGACGTAAGAAATTTAGTGGCATTGATGCCACTAAATTTCCAAGTTAAAAGGTCAAGGGGATGAGGCTGTACAGCAAAGTCACCTGTACAGTAAGGTCATAATCTCGAAATTTTTCCTAATTAATTAGGCACGTTTTTTAACAATTAAAAAATAACAATAATTCCAAATTTTTTTTTTTTTTTTGAGAAATCGCACCTCCTCCCCAAAAAATCCTTTAAATAAACTAGTGGCTAAATGGGTATACTGCATCAATAGTACTCCCTCTCACCACAAGGAGCGTTAGTGTAGCACTGACGTACAGCAGCTGTAGTCGTCTGCTATATTGTAACATCCATAAGTAAGCGGTAGAATTAAATAAATGAATAATATTTAAAGTGTAAAAAAGTATTTAAAGTAACCGCTAGTATCGTCAAACCCACGCGAATGAAATACAGTATCCGCGCGCGGTTTAATAAGAATCATTAAATTAAACAAACAAAAACTATTATATTTAAATAAAATGGTAAATATTTTAAATTAAGTTGTGTGTGTAAGCCATAAATCTGAATAAAAACCGCGTGACGGGAAAGTCCTTCAACTGTGTTGTCAGCTTTCTTTAAAAATAATTTCTGAAATTCAAATTTAAACTCGAAAAGAGTTTAGAATGTTCCAATTAAAAGTACAGTAAATTTTTTTCACTAACTTCTGATTTTTTTCATACTTCTTTTTGTTATTACTGAATTATTTACTCATTAATTTGTTTACTATCCCGGGTTAATAATTATTAATAAATCAATATATTTAAAAAAAAAAATATATATATATATATATTTTAAAAAATATAAACAGTTAAAAATATAGGAGATGAAGTATAATTAGAATCGATGTACCTTCCCTTTCTAAGATCCAAATATTTCATTAATTTATTTGGCTATAACTGTGAAAGCAATGAAAATAAGTACCGCTTATGATATATCGTTGAAAATCTCTCAATTAGGACTTATTACTGCAGTTAAGAAAAAGTCCAAAATCCAAATTTTTGGGATTTTGGGTTTTTCTGGACACTTTTGGTTCAGTCGTTTACAGTCAAATAGGGAGATGCACACCTAGATGTTACAACAGTCCTAAATCCGAAATTTCAACTCCTACGGCAAATCGTTTTTGAGTTGTGCGAGATACGTACATAATACATACATACGTACGTACAGACGTCACGCAGAAACTAGTGACGTCAATACTAAAGTAATTAAAGCTAAAAAATTAGTCAAGCCGAAACTAGTCAGGGATAGTCAAAATTGATATTTCCATTGAAATCTGAAAACCGAAATTTTTCGCGATTACAATATTTCGTTTTCTTCGTACAATGAAGTAAAAAGGAATAATTAACAATTAAAAATAAGATTAACTGATGAAAATGTATTTTTAATTTTATAACAGAAAAAACGTTTACTTAAAATGAGTAGCTCTATCTAGCTTAAAGGCTTTTTGTACATTTTCATCTGCCTGATTCTGTTAATCAACTTTTAAATCTTCATAAGGTTCAGAACTAAGTAAATCGTCTATCCACAGAATAGAAGATATTCCAAGAATTATTTCTTTAGTTTTTGGAATACTTCAAGACGCAAATTCCAGTTATTTCATTAAACTGCTGTTATATTTTATACAACTAATCTTTTCAAAATCGTGTACTATTCAGATGTAACTACAACATACTACCTGCAGTTAAAAAAAAAAATGATCATTTTCAAAGATCTCTCCTAAGAGAGAATTACTACGATCTTTCCTAGTTCCTTGCACCAGAAATCTGTAAATAGATCTCAAGTCTGGTTGTAATAACATACAAGAGTATGTTATTACACCCGGTCAAACAAGAGTTTGACCGGGTCTTAGCTGATCATTCAAAGTTATTAAAACTGCTTTGATCAGCGAAAAAATATCATGTAGACTACCATTTTCGGCAAAAATCATTTCTTTCATTATCATCAATCTCTGAGTGTGAATAAAGCCATTTGTTTGTTGAAGAGGTCTTTATTTATTACAAACATTTAAATAAAGAAAATTAATCGGCCTTCAACAGTTAGAAATTTTTTTTTTAAACTTTACATGGTATTTAGAAGAAAGAATCATAAAAGTTTTCGCAAATGACTTTTTTTCCGGAGATCATAGGATTAAATATTTGACTTAATATAATAGATGCATAAAATTGTTTAACTACTGATTGAGTTAGAAAATGTCCTTTACTTTAATAAATTTTATGTGTTTTTGAAGCTTTTAAATAGAGCGGATAAAGTATGTTACGTTTCATTCATTCACGAATTTGAGTGCAATATAATGCAAAACTGAATGCAATATATTATATGTTTGATCTACTTCTGAATATTAGCAAATCTAACACAAAAGTAAGACCAATACATATTAATTAATTCTTAATTCCAACCTTAAGTCATCTTTTAGAAGTGGAGATGATCTCACTCTTTAAAATTTTCAAAATTGGATTTTAATTGCATAAACGTTTTTTAAGTTTACAATTTAGTAGTAGTAGGTTTGTTGTGGTGGAAGGGTTAATTTATTTTTCTAAAAGCTTAATGAAAATATTTTCGTTTTCTGAATCAAAATCTTTAATCAGCAAACTTATGTGGCCTTATTTAAGGTTGAATTTAATGACTAGTTACTGGCTTTAATTATATTTATTCACTATCTACCCACGTATATACAGATATGTAGATTTATATATAATATTTTTTTAACCGTGATTTTTAGTGTTTTTGGACTAAAGCACCCAAAAATATCGACAATTAAAAACAAAAGCAGTAGGATCATTTTGTTTTCAATATTTTCCCTCAGATTTATACAATAAAATTATTGAAATTAAAATTAAATCTTACATGAGATTGTTTAAAAAAAAATATACTAAAATTATTTTTTTTAGAAAAGGAAAAATGTGTATGTATAGAAAAAAACACGTAGTACAGTAAAAGATATAAAATACCAACCAATTTAAGAACAGGAAATAAGGTGAAAGTAGTACCAAAACAATGAAATAAAAAGAGTTGTCTGAAGCGTTTTTCTTGGCAGACCGCCATTTCACTACGACTGGAAAGGGCAGCTTTACTAAAAATCCTAATTTAATCATTACTTTAGTACTCATCTCATAGATTTATTTGAAGTTAAACTTACTAAAAGAAATATCAGAACAGAATCATTAGTTTCAGTGGAATAACTTAGTAATTCTACTACCAACGGCAGTAGAATTACCTGAACACCAACGGTGCATTAAGAGGCTTCATTTACTTTCGTTAATAATGAAAGTTAGTGATATTTAATTAGATTTTATTAGGCATTAAAAAATTTGTTGATTTAATAAAAAAAAAATTAACTGAATCTAGCAGTTTATTGTTACTGCTTCACAAGCAATTATGCAATTTTATTTTATGTATTTTTTTATCTAAGTTTTTATTTTTTTTTTAGTTATTACTGATGTGCTGTTTTCTGTTTGTATATATATATATATATATATATATATATATATATACAGATTGACCCATATAAAACGCAACCCATCAATCACTCATCCATGAAATTTGAAAAGTCAAGCTTACTGCCTTACTCGTTACTAAACTGGACTCGTCCAACATCTGAACATCGCGGCGACGCAGTAGAACACTACCGATAGTAACAACAATTCAATCATATCGTTCAGTGTATTGCTAGAGACAAGATGGTGTTTTCGCTAGATGGACGTGTTTTCGCTAGATGAACGTGTTTTCATTGTCGAGTCGTACTTCAGTACGAAATAAGCGGTTGCAGTGCAAGATTTGTTTCGCCATAAGTACCCAGATAAACATCTGGGTACTAAAATTTAGAGAGACCGGTTCTGTTAATAACAAGGAACACAAAAGATCTACGTCAGTGTTGAATACAGATACAGTCGCTGAAATCAAAGACCGATTACTCGCTTCGCCAAATAAATCGATCAGACGTTTGTCTGCTGAAATTAATTTGTCTAATTCAACTGTTCATCGGGCGACCAAACAATTACAATTACGACCTTATCGCATTCAAACGGTTCATCGACTTCTTGAGCCCGACAAAGAAAAACGGCTACAATATTGTCAACGGTTCCGTAGATTTCTGCGCGAGGAAATTAATGTTATGGATTCGTTATTTTTCACAGATGAAGCACGGTTTCATTTGGATGGCTACGTAAACAGCCAAAACAGTAGAATTTGGAGTGCTGAAAATCCCCACGTTTATCACGAAAAACAATTACACCCGCAGAAGTTGGGCGTGTGGTGCGCGATATCGCGGAAGAAATAATCGGTCTTATTTTTTTCGAGTACACCATTAATGCAGAACGATATCAGGATATTTTATTTCAGTTCATTGCACTCTTGGAAGTGGAAGACAGACAATGCTGGCTACAACATGACGGTGCGACATCGCACTACGCAGGTTCAACTTCTGATTTCGTTGAGGAATTCTTTGGTAATCGTGTTATCGGTTGAGGCTTGTGGCCACCAAGATCTCCAGATTTGACTGCGGTGGATTTTTTTCTATGGGGGTTACCTCAAAGAAAAAGTCTACAGCAACAAACCACGAACACTTGAACAATTGAAAATCAATATTGAACAAGCTGTATTAAATATCTAGCCACAAACTTTGAAAAAAGTTGCAAAAAACGCTGTAAAAAGAATTGAAGCTTGTATTCAAGAAGATGGCGGCCACTTCCAACATTTACTCTAAATGTAAGGTAATGGATGGTAATAATAAAAATTACATTTACATTTACACATGCCTTTTTATTATTTTAATACCTACCAATATAAGGTTGGGTTGCGTTTTATATGGGACACCCGGTAATATATTTATATATATATATATATATATATATATATATATACACATATACCCTATGTATAACTTTTCTGGCATCATTGCTCTAGAGCTACGTTGAAAGAAAGAAGTGTGGTAATCACTAAAAAAAAAAAACAATGAGATAATTTTTATTTTTTGTTTCATGACCACCCAAGGATCCAAAAAAACAAAAAAGTGGGGCTATTGTCCGTTCTAACGTATGTGGTTTTGGTGTATTTGAAGCTTAATAACTTTTGACTGAATAAACCGATTTTGATAAAATTCACCACAGAAACACGTTTAAATGGGGCAATTTGTAAGTAAACATTCGGGGTAAATATCTCCCGGGAAGTGGTGTGGATAAAATATTTGTGGTGAATTTTTCAAAATTTTCAATTTTTCAATTATATAATTCGGACTTAGAAGAAATATGGGTTGCTACAAATATCAGTAGATATCAATAAATATTCTTAATATATTAAAGCACCATTTAAAATTAAATAAAATTATTAAATATTTAGCGAGTACTAGACATATTTAACTGAATAAGTTGCATTTTATTCAGAAGGTTCTATGTTTGAATCGCAATCATATTTTTCATCACACTCTTCATACCACATTGAAGCCTTTGATTAAGTCAAACAAAAAATAAATAATAAGAATAAAATTTTGTACTTAAGTAAGCTTAAAAGTTTCTTTCATTATTGATGTAAAATAATTATTAAGTTATTTATGTTGTAAGTTTTAGTATTAATCTAATTACAGTACCACTTAATTTTTAATAAAATTTAGCTATTATGAAAATAAAATAACAGAGTTGTTAGTTCCTTGTTTTATAATTATTCTCAATTTTTTAAAAGTAAAAGCCGAGTACAGTTTAAGAAAGACGTAACACGTCAGCTATTCAGTAGGGACTATTCGGTAGTTATACTTTTATATTATATCGTCTTTAACTGCGAGTATTGGATAAGTAATATTGTTCTGTTCTTTCAACTTGCACTTTTAATTCCAGATAAGAATTTACCCCTTATCACTAAATAAATACTGATAACTAATATAATGATTGAATTAAATAATTCATTATCTAAAAAAAAATGTAACTAACATCCAATAACAAAATATTTTAATCTTTAAAATGGAATTAACTTCTTCTCACCATCACTCTATCTCTCAAAAACACACTCAAACATACACGTATGACAATCAATAGCCTGATAGAAATGCTATTAATTCACAAACAGAACAGGAAAAATGAGGACATTTTTATGAAGGAATTTCTTAAATTAGATTTTAAAGGTTTAAGCTCCGAATTTATTTTGTTTTTATTCCAAATTAATGATGTGAAAAAATGTAATCAATTTACCTTTTTTTCTTTGTATCTCTACTCCCCTGGGCCGGACCGACTTGATGGTATTACGCCACCCAGGGGAGTGTCTGTTACTCTAATAGGCCCTCCCCGCCTACCGGCTATATAACGGCATGGCAGGTCAGGCCTACCGGTGGCTCTTTTGAGATTTTTTATTCTCTATTATGTCCTCTATGGAACCACATCATACAAGCAAGTCGTGATGTGACCCCCGGATCTTTTATAATACACTCTTGTCCCTTCAGCACACCCCAAGGAGTCCTCAGCGGATCATTGAAACCAGCACACCTAAGCATGCTGCCTCTCACCGCTGAGGCTGTCCACCCAACCTAACATACTAGAAACCCATACTTTTTTCATCTTCATTCTTCTGTTTTAGTACTGTCTTTATTTAATCAGCGACCTTCCTCCAGTTTTCCTTACTGCTGAGTAATCAATTTACCTATATTTATGAAACATTACTATTTTTGGGATGAAATCTCGATCTTTTATTGAATTTCAGTTGTGAAAACTCCAGAATGAAAAGTTCTGTGCAATTTAGATACCTATTAACTGTGAATATTGCTTGTCTTAAAATAGAACTAATTAACTTTGTTTCTTTTCCCACATAGTCACAGAGTTCTTACCCAATTCGCATCTGCGCATGCTGCTTGCGCACATCCATAATTAAAAGGCCTATATACTAACTTCGATGAAAACAAAGTGATTATAAATATTTGAAGCGTATTTTATAAAGGAAATTTTTCATAATGCCTAGAAAATCAATCAAAATCCTAATAAATTAAAAATATTTATTTAAAAAAAGTTAATAATATTTTAATCAACTCCATATAATTCAACATAGCCAATTCTATGACATTGTGAAGAAAAACTCTATTACAAAAATCTTGGCAGTGTAACGGATGAAAAGTAACAGAAGATTCATAGAGGACATGTAGTTTGACATCTCATCAGTGTCTTGATAACGGAATATGGAAATAACAAATTTCCACGCCTTAAATCTATGCTTTGTTATCGATGAGGTTGAACGCCGTCATAAAACATCCTCTATATCCCGGTTTGAATCGATAAGTATCTTATCATTACAGTTGATAACTTAGTGCTGCATGTGACCGTGTTGTGTGTGTATGTGTGCACGTACGCGCGTGTGTTTGTTCACGAAAAAGAGAGGCAAGACAGAATGTAACCAATTTTATAGTAAGTTCGACAAAGAATTTATAGTAAAAGTCCTTTTGAATTTATTGTTATTATGAAAAATAATCGACCAGGAATGAAAAATTAAGAAATATTTATTAAAATTTCTAAAATGATTATACAAAACACGAATATCATCGATAAAATAAGGTTGCCTCAATTTTAATGCGCTTAGTGAAAGATAGGTCTATTTTAAGTTCCCCATCAAAAAACCTTGATGACCTATAATGTCAAATTTAATGACATTTACCTAAAATTATAACAACAGTTTAAACATCCTCGAGAAGTGTTCAGTTGAATATGTTTTTAGTAGACCGTTAACGAACGCGGCAATCATCAATGGAGAGAATTTTTTTAATCAAATAATTGTGTAAAATGTTATGGGCATGGGCTATAGACGCTTGCAATATTAAAACGTTCTTATATCTTCAATCGACGATAGTTGAATACGGCATTGTAGATTTTTGTGAGTTTCCGTCGGTCGTAGGGGTTTATGAGCTCCCCGAACGTTCATCATATTGAATGGATGTACGACCAAGATTATATCCAGTAGTCCACTTTTTTACAGCCAAAAACAAATGGAAAAAATCATTTAAATTGGAATTAAATCTTTTCGTTTGTCCGTTACGTTATACCTTTTAAAACAAAGTACATAATAACAGTTTGAAGTTCAATTTTTACCTACTTTTTACAAAAAAAAAAAAAAAACTAAGATTTGTTTGCTGTATTCAGCATAAACCAGGAATATAAAATAGTATTTACAACTAGAAAAAAATTACCTTTGAAAATTATTCATTAGCAGAAAAGATAATAACTTTTTTATAATTATCGTGTTAGAATATTTTACCCCTTCAATAGAATACAATTGTAAAAAAAAAATTAATACTGTAATTTAAAAAAATAACGCAGAAACATTGGAATTAATTTACAGGTTTTTTAAATTCTGATAAAAATCCAATAAAAAATTATAATAAATAAATTGTTCCGTAGTAATATATGTGTGTGTAAATAAAAACTCAAGCGAAATATTATATTGATTCTTGGATGCGTAAATTTATTGCGTTCGGCAATATGTAAAGCGTCTGTGAATTCCCAGACCTTTATTGTAGGGAAACAGTAGGAATGCATTTATACAGGCTATGGTCGTCAAAGGAGAGAAAGAGAGAGATAGTAGAAAGAGATAGAGAGTAGAAAGAAAGAGATAGAGAGTAGAAAGAGAGAGATAGATAGAGAGAGAGTGAGAGAGAGAGAGAGAGAGAGAGAGAGAGAGAGAGAGAGAGAGAGAGTGATAGAGAGAAAGAGAGAGAAATCCTAAAATTAATTTAAATTCCTATGAAATAATACCTCTTTTATAATGTGGTATTATTTAATCATTATCTGTTGTGTCTGTATATATGCGCGCGCGCGCGTGTAAAAATACACGGAAGCACACATCGTGTAAGACACGTGTGTGTGAGAAGGAAGACTGAAGCCATCCTACAATGGAATTAAATGTAGGAATCATAAACAAACGTTCGTTCAAAGATTAGATCAATAATCTAGCAGAAATGCCATGAAATATATAGTTTTAAATATTCATAAAAATTGTGATTATTTTGGAAAATATCTCCAAATAGTAGAGTAGATTACAGACTTACTAGGTTGTTACGATGTGTTTATTAATTTTTTGTGTAGCAGTCCATTACAAGTATTATAATATATTACTAATTATAGAAAGATTTTAATAAACAATAAAACAGAAGCATATGGGCATGTCTACAATTGTATTGCATTGGTTTAACAAAGGTTATAACTATATAACTAAGACGTTTCATTACAAGACTTTATATTAACAATTTTCGATACGGTGATGAAAAAAAAAACTTGGTTCAAATATATTTGTGAACTGTAATTTTGTGTACGTGAATGAGAAAAAGAGATTAATTATTTTAATAGAATGTAGTATTTAATAAAATATAAATCAGGAAAAAAGGAATTTCATTCTTGGGGCACCTACTTAGAGCAGAAAACACCAGACTTGCAAACCGAATAATTAACTTATACTTGGAAAGAACAACAAAACCGAAATAGATAAAGGACGTCCGAAAAGATATGGAAGAGTTGAGAATCTCCAAAGAAGATCTAATCACAAAATCTGTAAAACTAATATTTGAATCTAAAATCAAAAAGAAATCCAACGGGGTGTATTCAGACGTGGACAGGCGCCAAAGATCAGAACGCCTCAAAAAGATTTGTGAAAAAAGAAAAAAGCAAGAATAAAACAACTCACACAATTCGAAAATAAGAACTGATTACAAAATGGACTTGCCCAGAATTGAACTAAAGTGATCTTATGAGGTCGTAAAAGCAAAAAAAAAAAAATGTATTTATTAAGCCAAGTTGAATGAAAAAATGTCAAATCAATACAAAAAATTGAAAATTTAAATCATGTACATATTATTATTGCCGGCCTTTGTGGTACGAGTAGTAGCATGTTGGCCTTTCATCCGGACGGGAGGTCCCAGGTTGAAATCCCGGTCAGGCATGGCCTTATGACACGCTACAAAAATTGCCATTCATCTCTCATCCTTTGAAGCAATACGTAATGGTGGTCGCGGAAGTAAAAAAAAGTCATATTAAAAAGTAAATAAATTTAAAAAGAATATTCACATCCTTTAAATTCAACTTATTCTCCCAGGAAATCAGGTAACTTAGGTTTATGAAAGAAATAATTCAAATGTATGGAAATAATTTCAAGATACAATCTTTCTTTACTTATAACTTTGTATTATTATTATTTTTAAGTTAAGATTTTTATTATATCAATCCCTTCCTATTCCCTGGGGACAAATTCCAATAATTTTCCAAAAATAGTATAACCGGAAAAGCTAAACTCAATTTATGGAAGAAACGGAGCTCCATCCTTTAACGGTATGTCTATGTCTATGACAGAAACAGTACTCGATGAAGGTAAATTTATTTAATGATTACGTCTTTATTAACGTTTATTCTCATATCTATACTTAAAAGCTACTTTAATAATAGTTATGAATGTCTTCTACCTTACTTTGTTATACTCCTTAATAATGAAAAATTACAAAATTACAATTAATCGCAATTTTGTTTTTTTTTATTCATACTTTCAGTGAACTATCTTTTATTTTCTTATTGTAACTTTACGTTTAATATTAAATTTTATAAACGGTAATTTAGTTAATTACTTTATTTTTAACTGCAAAATGAATCTTATTATTTTCTCTAGTTTTTCCCTATTCAAGTTCTCTTGAAAATTTTAGGCTTAATAATGTCGATAGATGCAACTCAGAAAACAAAAGTCTTAATCCAAAACTTTTAACGAATTCATTGTAAAATTAACTTATGTTAATTTTTCTTTCAAATCTTGATTGAAATTATTTTTTTTCTTGGAAACCTTGTAATTTTGTGTTAAATTTTAAATATTTTGTATTCAATATTTGTTATTCATATAAACCTTTTTCTCTTAGTTCTAACTTTGAAATTCTAAAAAAAATTTTAATTTGCAATATCAAAGAAAAAATTATACGTTTCAAAATTTAGGACATAGTACGAGTTAATTAACGAGGACAAGTATTTAGGACATAGTACGAGTTACAATAAACCAAAAAAGGTAACTAATTCTAACTAATTTTAGTTAGTATATTTTACGGTTTGCATTTCATTAATACCTACCAGAATAAAAGTTTGAATGTAGAACAAGCACATTGTTTGTTCTGTAACGTAAAATAATTCCCTCTGGATAGGAAAGCCTTCTCATTTTACAATAATTAGATCTGTGGAATAACGAACTGTAATAAAACTCAAATATTTTACTTTACTAACAAATCTGTTGTAGAACTTCATTAATATAAACTGTTCGTGCTTATTACACATAACAGTTCACATTGGTTTAGAATAATTAAATCTTTATTGAGTCTAAAATCTAAAGCCATTGAATTCAATTATAATATCTAAATTTATTGCTTTTAAAAATTATATCTGAAAATTACATAATACATTATGTCCCAAAACTCTCCGTATCCCTAAATACTTGCGGACTTGGTAAATTATTTGAACGTTTAGATGTACATTTGTACTTACAAGTTATTTATCCAGTTCATCTGTTTGTGTACGACTATTCTGAAGCTACACAGCTTCCTCCTTGATACATTATGAAGCATCTCCGCAGTTTTATTTCGAAAGACTTCATTTATACTATTACGAAATTTTTCGCGTTGTTGCATATTGATGTTGATAAATATATCTTGACTCTTCTCCAGATTAAGTTGTCGGGTATGGTAAAGTAGGAGCTTCATGGTGGCCATTATAATGAGCCTAATGATGGTTGTGAATCACGGTTAACTCTGTGCCTGGAAATTTTTCATTTAGCAGAAATTTACTACTTACGAATGACGTTGCCGAAGTCTTTGAAACTAATATTACTGACGTTGATTGGTTAAAGTTCTTTATTTGAACTTATATGCATTTTTTTACAGATATATAACATATGTGTTTGATTTTATAGTTTTAGTTGGTTAAAAATTGTTGAATTAAAGTTTTGTTACTAATTTTTTCTTTATATTTACATGGATGCGTTAAGGCTATAGATTTGTCCACTGCTTAATAGTTACGATTTTTCTAACAATACGATTTTTAAATATAATCTCAAAATTATTGTGGAATATATTAGCAACATAAGAAGTAATTTTGAATATTGTTTTCTGATTTTAAACTATGTAATATATTATTATGTAGCGAATCAATAGATATTCTAATTTTTACTGAAATATGGATTAAAAAACGATGAAACTGATTAGTATTAGTAATGACAATGTGAATTTTTCCTTTCCTGCTGTGACGATGGTAGATTGGATATTGTTTTTATTAAAAATCTCATATTCTTTTATGAAATTGTACGCGTAACTACTAGTATTGTTCTTATTATACTGAATTACAATAACACTGAACTATATTCTGCTAGTTGTACATTGATTAGACATTCTGACTATTATAATACTTATACTCGCAATGTCTAGTCGGTTATTCGATGCCTACATTTGATGGCGTATTATTAATAAGATTAATAATATGCCAACTTATTTTTCTTGTTGTAATTTGGTTAATGCCGGATATATTAGTATTGATATTCTAACAGTATCTAAACCTAGTATAAATAAACATTAATTGTTATCGATAAGATTTGCTATAAAATCATTAGTTAAAGTACCAACGTGAGTAAATACGACTTGTTCAACTTATATTGATCGTGTTTACCGGTTTTTTAAGGTATCTGTTTTAATATTTTTAAATATTTGTTGATATTAAAGGAATAACAGATCTTGGTACTGTTTTTCTAAACTTATATACTAGTTGAATGACTCTGCTGGCAAGTTTTCGTAGATGAACTTCATGAAAAATATTGATTTATATAATCTAGATTCTGTCTTAATGAATGAATTGTGGGTTATAGTTTATTTTGCAACAACTTTTTCTGAAGCTTTTATTAATTCACATAATTTTTTGGTTATGTTACATTTTGTTATGTGTTAAAAAGACATGAACCAATAAATATTTTCTTGCGTAAATAAATAAATGAATGATTTATACGAAAAATCATGACGTAATTATTGAATAACCGAGTTTAATAGATACTATAAATCATATAGAAATAAATTTTATTCCGAGCTTGCACAATACTAACAATACATACCAATAGGAACTTACTAATTCAGTATAGTGGTAACTCGAAAAAACAATGGAAGGTATTAAATTAATTACTGGTTAGAAAGCAGGGACAGAATAGTATAACCAGGGTAATGGTAGGAAATAACAATCTAATATTATCTTCTAAAGAAATTTTTGGGGAGTTTAATAGTTATTTTACAAAATTTGCTAAAACAAAATAAAATTATCTAACAAGAATATTAATTTTCAGATTTAATGGCGATCTATAGAAAAATTACATTCATTGACCAGACAATTTTTTTAATGCCAGTTACTTGTGATGAATTAGATGTTAAATTACTAATATAAAATATGGAAAATGACTGTTATGAATATTGTTAATTTTTTCATGTTTATAACGATAACAGTCCCCGAGTTTGTCTATTGGTTGAATTCATCGGCGCAGATAATTATTATAACAGCCGATTGGTAAATTGAAGGTTCTGAGGTTCGAATCCTAGTAAAAATTGGTTGTTTTTATACGAATTTAAATGCTTGGTGTAATTTGGTGGTTGGAGTTCAATTAATCACACATCTCAGGAAAGGTCGGCCTGAGTTTGTACAAGACTATAACTCATTTACACGTTATATATATCATCCGCATTTCATTGGGTTATGAAGAGGGTTGCTTATCGTTCATTAGATGAAAAGATTGCAATGTACATACTAGAAATAATAGTAATATACAGACAATTATTAGTCGTATTCTGAAATATTTTTTTAGCTTTTCAATGTCCTCAGATGGATTACCATCTTGCTTTAGTATGGTGATAGCATTATTTAAGAGATGAGCTAGGAAGAATCTGGTGAATTATAGATTGATTAAATTACAAATAAAATTTTTCAATAACACTTTTAATATGTGTTTATGCTAGACTGGTGTCGTCCTTCTGGAACCAGCATAATTTTTTCTTTACTAAGAATTTGTTTGGTTTTCGGAATTTAGATACTGGTTGCTTTATATCTGTATTATTCATTAATTTATTTGATTCGATGGACCATGAAAGATTTCTGCATATTTTTTTGGCTTGTGGGTGTAAGAGATACTGCTTACTACAGCTTTAACAAAGTTATCTCAGTGATAGAGTTGAGTCTACTGCTGGCAGCTTGTGCGGATTAAAGTAAAATTATACTATAAGCCACTGCCTTTTTCTTTTTTTGTGTCTAATTTTTTATGTTTCTGAAGATGCTCAATCCGCTAAACAATAATATGGAGCAGAAATTGGATAAATTGAAATGGTTATTTGTTAAAGAACCTTCAGGACTTAGTCCTAAAACTGGATGTATTATTTTTAGTTAATGGAAGAAAGTTTTGGATGGTCTACCAAATTTTCATAGCACCGATTCTGATATTTGGTAAAATTTTTAACGAAAAGTGTTATTCATTAAAAAAGTGTATTCATTATTTTTGTGTCTTTTATGAGCTCAAAATGGAAAGATATATATTTTTATTATTAACTTTGTATTTTATGGGATACTTTAGCATCTGTGTATTAAATTTCGTGTGTTTTTATATTTTGTAAAATATATATTTATTTATCGTCATCCGTATTTGTATAATATTATTAAAGCATAATGAAAGTGTATTGTTTATTCTAATATTAAAGTACTTTCTTAAAAAAATTAAGAAAATTAGTTGTAAAAGTTGGAAAAACAATGCAAACTCCCGCATTCGAAAGAGTCTTAGAATAATCGATAGCGTCCTCTTAAGTTTTTCTCTGAAATCCTTTTCTTAATATTTCGATCGTGGAATGGAATCCGTTACCTTTGTGACTGTTGCTTGTGAACGGATTTTTATCCTACGAGCAGTTATGCGAGATACGTACTTCAAACGTACGTACAGATGTTACGCCAAAACTAGCCAAAATGGATTCAGGGATGGTCAAAAGGAATAATTCCTTTGAAATCTGAAAACCAAATTTTTCGCAATCACAGTACTTCCTTTACTTGGTACAAGGAATAAAAATAAAATAAAATATTGCTTTTAATTATTTTTCAAGATTTGAAATTTGATAATGGTCCTAACGTAAAGGTGCTAGGGTACTGGTGTTTTTTGGTTTATCATTGACTTCCAATCATAAAATAACTTGTTTTTTCGTAGTCGATATTTTACTTTGGTTTTTGTCTGTTTTTTTAAATTTTTTTTATTAATAAACTTAATCACCTTTTACTTTTATTTTATATTCTTCAGTTTTACTTCTTTTTAAAATACGGTCTGCAAAATAGACGCCCACAGGGAGAAAAAAAAGAAGAAATGAGAATAAAGAATTAATCATATAATTTTAGTGGTTTTTTTTTCTTTGATCTTATATAAATATATAATACATTTCTTTTATTAATATATACGTAATATATAATTATTTATTTTGGATTTTTTATTATATTAATAGAAGTTAACTAAAGAGAAAATAATCTTTTTTTTTTTTTTAATTGTATAACTTTTGGGAGCATGTCATGCACATTTAGTGCATCGTTTTTCACTAAGAGAATATTCAAGGTTAAATCTAAGATTCCTAAATTCTAATCCTATTTTATTCTCTAATTACAATGATTTGTATTACAATGATTTGTTTTGATGACATTTTTAAAGTTCTGAATTATATACTCACTAAAAGTGAATTATTGTTTTTCTTGGTAATTAGATTATTTGTAAAAAATCCTAAGGAAATTATTTTTCAATAAGTTGACCATATCAACTATTACGTATTATATATCACACTTTATGAATTTTTAAATACTGTGCAAAATTTCAAAAGTTTCGGAAAAAATGTTTATTAGTACACTTCTCTTCTCAAGAGAAGTGTACTTCTCTTGTGACGGCTGAATAATAAGCAAAACTGTAACACTAATTTTTGTTTTAAAAAACTATGTGTTTGTCAGCTAACACAAATATTAAATCATAAATCCCAGAGGATATTATTTCTAATGAAGGACAAGAACTTCACTTTTACTATTTTTCATTTGACCAAAACATTTCATTGATGTGGTACAATAACCTGTCTGGTTATTAAAAAAAAAAAAAAATTGTGACCAAAAGAGTTTTTTTATGTAGATATAAAAAGACACGTAATATTATATCAAATATTTTACATAGAACTTTCATCGAGAAAGCAAATATAGATGTGGTTTTTTTTTTGACAGCAACGATGTTTGATTCACAAAGCACTCATACCGAATGTAATTTAAAATAGAAGCCAATCAGCTATTTGTTATAAAGCTAACACTACATTTTTATTTTAGAAATTAATTATGGATATTTATTTCTTTATCCCTAAATGAAAAATTGTTGTTTTATGTAGTTCTATTTACCGTTGACTGCAATGAGAGATGTTATATGACTGATTTATACATCTGTGTATTAGCGTTTCTATGGCTTGGCAACTCGTGAACGGATGGGTAGATTCAAACGATTTGGTCTAAAGGTTTACGTATGTATTCCGTAATCCTACGTTAACTGTGAAACATGTGAGTAGAAAAAACTGAAATGTAAAAATACAATTTTATTTGTTTTTATTCAACTGGAAATGCACTCGATAAATTTGAATGAGTTTATATTATTGTTTAGCTTGATCAGTTATTTATTTCAAATAGTAAGCGAGTACTTTTTTAATTTAATGAAAAACAATAACTTTATTTAGATATTACTAAGCAAGTTTTCCGTATTTCTATAGTTATAATGAAGTTCCATTTATTATAAATAATGAAAAATGTATATTTATTTACGTTTAGTTTTTTCCCCTAGGCGCACAACGTAGTGTCATCATCGCCCGGACTTTAATGTAGTAATTAATTAATGTAGTAGAGAAATAGATATTAAAAAGTAAGAATAAATAGTTAATTTAAACACTAATATTAAACACATCATAGATAGAAAAATCCGATGACATATGTTAAAGGTAAAATGAAATCACATGAATGCAACAATAAAACTGTAACTTAAAAGAATAAAATTACCATCTGGCACACACCAAATGGTATAAATAGCCAATAAACGTTATATGAATAATCGAATCTTTGAATCCAGATGCACGGCCTTAAGAAATCGTAAGAAATTCCATAACATCATTACATTGTTTCCTAACATGTTTCAGATGTTAGTCCCATGTTTAAACTTCCAACGCAATGCCTCGCAACAGGCATAGTCTACAACAATACAACAATGTGGTGTGTCGTTAGCTGGTAATCGCAGCGGGCACAGACAGATTTGTCTGTGCTCGATGCATCATCGTTCTGATTTATGGGGTGTCCATAAGTAAACTTAGTGTGCCCTATTTGTAAACGGCAAATAATTACCTCCTCTCGATGGTGATTCCTGCATCAGCAGCTTCACGGTGAAACAATGATATTAACTGGATGACGTTTATTGTTGATGGTAGCATTCCATTTACTTTGCCACTCATCACAAACTACCCTCTTCAGAGAACAGACAAGATCGTTTAAAAGAACACGATTAGTGAAAGGAGGCTGCAAGTGCTTTGCAGTACGATCAGCGCGCTCATTGCCTGAAATTCCAATATGGTAAGGGATCCATCAGCAGTTCACATTTGTGTTACGCTGTGTCATTTTCAACAGACTGTACATCGCAGGCAAAAAGACGTACATGTCACGAATCGCCTACAAGGCAATCAAGGAATCTGATCAGACAAGAACGTGAGGAAGTGTTGGGCTAAGCATATTTAAGGCCTTGTTGTTAGTATGCAGCTCCGCGACGAAAACAATAGCGATGGTGGGTAGGCCAAACGTGTACGTTCAATTGCTAACCACAAAATCACAACCAACATAATTATCGTGTCTAGACCCATTTGTACAAACTATAGAATCAGGCTATTAATAATATTAAACTTTTTTTTCGTAAGATAAGCAAATTCCTGTTCTTTTTTTTATTGATCAAGACGAAAGTAAAAGTGGCCTTTTCACGAGAAAAGGCCACCAAGGAGGTATTAAAGTTGAGTAGCAGCAGGTACTGAAAGTAACTATTTATTTAGAGATAAGAAAAGGCGATGAGCTTTGATGGCTAGCAAAGCAGCAGATCTTGGCCGTTCCTCATACCGATTAGCACGCTAGTTGGAAAACACCGCATCAAAGATAGGATAATTTTTTATCCTTTATGTACCTCCCATTTTTGTGAGACGTAAGACTGGTTGACTATATCACCAAACGTCTCAAAAAGTATCGATCTCTAAACTTCCTAACGTTTTTCGGTGAACCATTTGAACCAGTTATCACTTTATTTTTCAGGAAAGATGAGATCTTTTGAAGGGAGTCTCCTTCTTGATTGTTCAGGAGAATCACAAATCTTATTTTGTTAAGACTCTAGATGGAATGCGTCACCATTCAAACTATTCTCTTCAACACAGTTCTTATCCTCGTAAGACAACACTGAGTGAGGTCTTTTTACATGACATCTTTTGGTATTTTTTTCGAATAGACCACAAACCATCATAGAAAATTTTTGGGGATTAGTAATTTTGATCACACGAGTACCAGGTAAATACAACTAAATACAACTAGGTTCACCCAGGTGCCCAGAGGACATTCAAGACTCACTACTTAGAGCTATCCACCCATCGGCATGATAATTTCCAGCTTGGGTTACGTTGCATTTCGTAAGGTCTGGCATCACTACTGAGTGTAATATGTTAAACTCGGATATATTTTGTAATTTGCGTAGCGTTTGAGTGTAATAAATGAGTATGGTGTAAGATTTTGCAGCTCGATGTAGCGGGAAGAAAAGCTGCACAGACTGGGGTAGTGGAGGCGCCAATCCCCAAAGTTTTAATAAAATAATGAAATTGTAGAAATAACGAAGAAATAAATGAAAAATATAGATTATAGATAGTTTTTAAGATAATTAAATAAATTTTGAATAAATCCCATATAGGTAATCTGAAAACCAATATCTAACCATCTGTATTTTCCTGGTGTTGATAATTAAAAAAATATTAAGTAAGGTAAATAATTAGCTTGAATCATCACATTTTATCAATTTTAAACATCTAGTAATTATTATAATTATTTATACTTTTTGTTTCTTTCAGCAGTTACTAAAGATATTTTCACGTTTCACTTAATTAGACTGACTGGTATGTCTGTAACGAAACGTGTACTGCTCCCTCATTAATTGCTTCTGGATTAAATTCCCAGCATGGATTTGAACGAAATGTTTGGTGAAAACACACATTGTCATAACATCATTAATCCGCACGTGTGTAAAGATTTTCTGTTTCACGTACGTTTAATTAATGTTTATTGTACGTGTCTACAATAAATAAGATTCAGCATATGTAATCAATTACTTTATTTAAATAAAATATTTTATAAGAATAGAATTTAATTAAGATTTAATACAACATTTCATTTAATTAAAAAAAACCTCTTCATAAATCCTTGTTTTACTCTTTCTATCGCTGCTCCATTGTTCTTTTCCTGTACATTAACAAGAAACGAGTTCTGGACTATTATATTATTCACTGAATTTCCCTTATTTATTATTATCTATTTATTTTTTACAGTAGACAGGGGAGCACTCGTAGATTTTTCAGTAACGTAATGTTTAATTTTATATTTAAGCAGACCGCAATAGTATGGTCCGCCGCCACAGGCAGCTGACAACGTAGCAATTTTATGAAAAATGCACGTTCATTTCGATTTTTTTTTTGTTCTTTTTTACTTGATGATATCGCCACATAAGCTGAAGCTTGTGCGTGGGATGTAGATATGGAATTATATAGCGTATGAAAAATGCCATGCCTGACCAGAATTCGAACCCGAGACCTGCGGAAGAAAGACCGAAACGCTATCACTCGCGCCACGGAGGCCGGCGCGAGGTTTACATTGATAAGAAGCAAAACTTACCTTTTCATGTAAAAAGTCTAACTTTTTTCTTTAATTCAGTTTTACTGACTTATTTTCTCACTGTTTCCCTATGGATATTTAAAAGAAAAGACAAATTTTTTGCAGTCACGTCTGATTTTTATAATTTAGGTTATTTATATATTTTATCGGTTCATAATTTTTTAATAACGTATCAATTAATTAAAAGTGAAGTGTGTGAGTTTGTCACAAAAAAAATGTGCAAAAATTTGTCACATATTATTTAAGGAAGTGTGTATTTCATTAAGAAATATGTTAATAATGAGTATTTAATGTTAGGGTAAATAAACGTAGGCCACATTTTAAGTAAAAACAAATTTTATAAGAAAGGATAATTTTTTGTATCCCAAAAAGAATTTCGTAACAGCATAACGGTACCAGTGCAATAGTTTCAACAGACCACAATTTACTGTAAAGCAAGCAGTAATCCATATACGATAAACATATTGCAGCCATAGTTAAAATGATTCAATTGTATCTGCAAAATATTACTTTATTTGATAAAGAGACCATTATTAGGGTAACTTTTAATTTAAACAGTTGTCTTCTTGTCTAACTATAAAAACACTTTCTTTTAAATTTTAAATTTCTAATTAAAATTAAAAATCGTTCTCAGAAATTGACTGACAGAAATTGAATAATTGTATCAAAAATTGTTAATGCTGTGATATTTTTTTTATATATACATGATCGATAACTTAAGTTACTGGAAGTGTTATTTATATACTTTTATTTATACGATATGTTCATGGTTTTTTAACGAATGCTGCTGATGATCAGTAAATGTTTGGCGTTATACTGATGTATTATATACATGTATATTATTTACAATTAAGTGTAGCACCACCCCGGGGGCGCCTCAAAGCAGGGAGGCTTAGGAGTCCCACAGCTTCATTAGGGCCGCCCACCCGCGCAAGCACGGACAGAAGACGACTCCACTGAGAGCTGTCTCTCACTTCCCCAGTTTCCATCTCTTGACTATGTCTCTTGACAGCTTCCTCTCTAACTTCTTATTTTATCTGACTGATTGTAATTTAACTATAACACAATGACTAATTACTGCACTCACCTTGACTTGTTCTCACTTCCACCTCGCTGGCAACCTTCATTCACTGACACCATGAACTGCGACTCCACGAGGGGTTATCTTTCACCCCCTTGCCACCGCTTCTTTTCATTTTAAAATTCTCGTCACGTATCTAGCCACAGTATTAAATTCATCCATTCCCATTAACATTATTTGTATTACATTATCTAGTCCTATCTGGTCTACCACTGCCTCACATTCTGGACCTTCATATATACCCACTTAAACAGATTATGGGATCAGCGTAATCATAGAAAATTACAGTATCAAGAGTAATTCAGGAATAAATAGTAAATACTCGTACATTGCACAATTACTGTTGTAGACAGTCGCAATCAAAGAGTACATTATCTTATGATGTTCATCGAAAAGCGCAACCGTTCGCTTGCAACATATCATTGAGATTTCTCGCAGTGACAATTCATTAAAATTAAATAATAATGTAAATATTTTAGTTGGTACTAAAATACATAATACGAGTAGAAATGATATGGATGATATGAGAATGATAATATGAAATATGAATGATATGAGAACAAGGTAAATGTCTATGTACCTATTGAAAGTACCTGCCAAACGTTAAAATACAACTAAATGAATATAGTTACAGTTCTATGGTTACATTATACAATAAAAAAAAAAAAAAAATAACTGAAGTGAAAATGAAGAGCAAGTTTATTATTGTAATCTTTATAAAAATCAAATAGCATATTTACCAAGATTACCAAAATTATATTTTTTATTGAAAGAGTGTAATTTTGTCCGGGAAGGAGAATAACGGCTTCAGAAGTAATACGTGTTACGTGGATTATTGGGAAATGTTTTTAGATGATTTTGATTATTGTGATTTGCAGAATGTTTCTGACCAGAGAAGATAATCCTAACCGGAGGATAATTTTAACTAGAGAAGATTCCGACCAAAGATGATTAATTTCCTTCTGTTGAATAAAAGGCAATTATAGAATATAATAAAAAATATATTGAGTTGAGATATGAAATGCCTAGTGGGAAGAATGATTACTTTTCTAAATTTATTTTGATAGTAGAAGATTAGAACAGAGAAAAACAGAAGATGAAGAAGGAGAAGACATCAATAATAATTATGAAAAAAAGTAAAATCAACCTTCTGCAGTTAATATGTGAGAACCGTAAACTTTTTACGTGATTGTGAGAAGTCGAATAAAATTGTATTCTTATAACATTCTACAGCAGCCACAATCGTTACGATCAAAACGTTATCTGTGACAACTTCACTTTTGTTTATTTATCCACAATTGGGGATAAAATTGTCAAGTAGTGATCAACTCTGTAGAAGATACTTTCGAACACTGTTGATGTACGAGGTGAAAATACAATAGATAGCAGGAAATAAAAACCAACATTCTGCTCTGAATCTCTTTATTACTGAAAAATGTACAGTTGGATGGTAATATAAGATCAGATTCCGCAGTGAAATTGAGAAAACAATGATTTGATCTTAATTAAATTTATATATTCTAATGAATAGTATGAAACATATGCAAATGACACAAATTGTAACCACAATTATGTTAAGAGTGAATCAAATAAAAAATAGAATTTATGTTTCAAATTTACGTTTACAAAAATTTTATTGGTACAAAATTTTTGTTGCCGTCACTGTAAAAAAAGAGAAACGTTTCACGAGTTATTTGGGCACTAAAATCTCTAACTCTTAAGTCTTCTATAAAATTCAGCCCATCGAACACCTCCTTTAGTAATCCAAACATTTGAAAATCATAGACATATGTTTGGGCTGTTGACTGGGTATTTCAAAGCAACTCTGAACATTTCCTCCAATTTTCATCCGGCTTGGTTTGCCTGGCGTTGTCATGGAGCAAAATAAGGTCCCTTACGTCCATTTATTGGTCCAATATTGATGTGATATTTAAGTAAATATCATCAAATAATCAACATTTAGACAATCCGTCGTGGGAAAAACTGAAAATAAGAGTGAGATTTTGTGTTACGATATTTGAAATTTTAAAGAGCTAAAAATTTCTTCAGTTATTACACGAAAGTTTTGTTAATTTATGAGTTAATAGTATAATCTTTATACCCAGTATTCGATTGTTCATTCGGCTCCAGGATGAATTTTAAGGGTATGTAAAATGTTATTATGTCTTAAGTACTGGCTTAAAATTTGTATTTATATATAACCTTTTTTTATTGCATAGCAAAATAAAACTAACATTCAGTATAAATTATGACATAAGATTTCAACTTCAGTACTCCAAATAGAACTTAAAAGATTAACATACAACAGTATTGAAAGTAAATTCCATCATACCAACCAAGTGATGATACTTTCAAACAACAAATCGCAGTTGTTTTACTGTGATTATTATCTACTGGCCCCTTTAGAATTAACCTGAGTTTCACTTCAAACCAAGTGGATTCCATTACGGAAATTAGGTAAATTTTGAACGAACTTTCTTTTTTACTTGAATCTAAATTGGGAATCGAATTTAATAAACTTACTTTTGCAACACCATTTACACGAATGCTTTTTCTTCTTTAATTTAAAACTGCACATTGGACTTAATGAAATAAACAGAAAGTAATTCTTTAAAACGTAAAATGTTGTATCGTATTTATATATTTAACTTCTGTTAATATTTTCTCTCAATTGAAGATCGAACAATAAAATAATACCACAGAATATTACACTTATTAGCATATTTTCAAATTCATTTTCAATAAATTAACGGTATTACAAATAATTTCTTGAATTTATAATATCCAGGAAATGTTGAAACTAACAAAACAATTAAAACTCCGTCAATGACATTTTAAACATTGTAAACAATATTCAGAGAACATTCATTTAATTTTAAAAATTTAGTATAAATTCTTTTAGGTAAAAATACTTAATACTTAATTTAAGACTAGAAGTCTTAAATTAAGTATATAAATAAAGAAGTATATAAATTTAAGACTAGAAGTCTTAAATTAATATATTAAACAATCTGAACAGCATGAAAATATTATATGTACTTACTAACAAATTGGAGTCTTCAAATCAAACTTAGTTCAGACCAGATTATACTAATAAAGTTTCTAAATTTCTTGTGTATCTTTTGTTCACAGACTTCTGAAATACATTTGGCTCAGTCAAAATTGATGTAATCATTAACAACGTAAATACGAAAAAATGATGACGGTCAAGTAGTTATATTATTTAAAGAATCTATGAAAACTCTGTTGTCAGTTTTTTTATCGAAAGAAGTTCAGTGATATTTAAAATAAATAAGGATGTGAGAAGGCAGAATATTGGTTCAATAAAGATTTCAACTTCAGTACTCCAAAATATTTTTGATGTTCTGGATCGGTCAGGAATCTTAATGAATAATGCGTGGTAAAACCATTTCAATTTCCCTGTTGATGTAGTCCAAATGGCTAATAGTACCGAACAACTTATAGAAATGGCTAATGATTTAATTCAGAAGAATAAGAAACTTGGCTTGACTTTGCATATATCCAAATAATTACTTACTCATCTTTATAAATTGTGAACCACAAAATTGTTAATGGACGATTTCAAAATAAATAGGGTAGAGGAGAGTATTTACCTTGGCAATGTACATTGGTACGGGTGGTCAGTTTTCTGAAATTATTTTCTGATAAATTCTGGGTTAAAAGACCATTGTGAGAAGCAAAACCTTCTTCAAATCGAAAGTAGTCATAAAGATTAATTAATTAATCAATCAATTCTTCTATATAGTTGGTGAGTGGATGGCTTGGATGGATGGCCTGGAGCTGGCGACAGAGAAAATCTAGGTGATTGTCTTTGCGGAGCTGAGACGGCTGACTCCGTTACGGGTACGCGTGAGCGACTTGGATGTCTCCACGTGTGGCTTGATAGGAGAACAGCTTTCAACGTCATGTTGCTAAAGCTACAGAAAGATTATGGAGGATGTTTTGGTATGAGGCAGCACCAGGGGAGGCAACCAGTATATAGCAACCAGGGGAAAAGCATAGGAATAATTCAAAGATTTTAAATGAAATGAAAACGGTTGTGACATCGTTTTACAGTTTATTGAAAAACAAAATAATCTTGACCCAAAAATCTTCAGGCTATAGCAATGTAATCGAAAGTGATGGAGATTTAATAAAACCGTGTCTCTTAACTCTGTCTGCTCAACAGTAAATTAATAAAAAAAAATAGAATTTAGGAAATATCTTTACCCTAAAACCATTGATTTTTCAGTATGGGACTACAGATTTGAATGTAATGTAGGCCAATTTTTAAATTATCTGTGAAAGTATTAAATGTACTTCGCATTTCTTTGTATTTTTGTATTCGTGTTGTAGTTTATAAACAGATGAATGCAGATATTATATGGAACTGCAACGATAGTATAAAAATAATAATAGTTATGCACACACGCGTGCGCGAGCGAGAGAGCACACACACATTTTATATATAAAGGCTATAAGACCATAACGTTGAATTATCTTATGGGTGTTTTAAACTATTATATTATAAATATTCTTAAAATATTGCATTATCTTTCTTTATGAAAACCATTTATTATCAATATAATATCAAAATTTAGTAGATAATTTACTAAGAAGGAAATTTGAAAAGGTAACAACAAGAATCACAGTCTATAATGAAAATATGAAGTAAAATTAAGCTCATTCGAAGAACTAATTGGGAATTTTGCTGAGAATTTTGTCAAAGTTAAATTTGATGTCAGTATTTAGATAACCTATTAAAAATATCGTAATTTTACGAAACAGTTAATTAATATTATTAGTCCTTCAAAAGCAGCAAATCGACTTTACAAGTTTTAAACTCAAGAAAATCTTTTGTCTTGAGTTTAATTTTACTAAAGTCCTTATTAAAGCGAGAATTTAACTGTAGCAATAGTAGTAAATTCAATCTTTTGTGTAATAAAATTAAATAAAACTAATTAAATAATATTTGGATAATATATTTGAAAAAAGTAAAACATTCTTTGTTTTGCTATAAAAGAGCAGGCATCAACAGCTATGGTCATTAGTCCGGTGGAAATTGATAGCGTATGAAAAGATATAACATGCCTGAGCGGGATTCGAGTCCGGTACCTCCGCACGAAATATCGAGACGCTAGCTACTCAACCACGGAGATCGCCAAAACATTTCTTTATCTGATGATAAAACTCATAGAAATTTAAAGCACGATATTATTAAAAAGTATTTTTCATAATACTCGATATTTTTGGTAATACTCGATATCTTCGGCAAAAAAATAATTTCTGTAAGTAGATGGGATGAGAAAGAAGGTTACTACTGACAGTAGTATGGTGGACATGGATGACAAAGCATATTAGGAAACTAAGATCACTAATAATTCCTTGAAGTGTAAACTATCCATGCATCTACCGTTTATAATTATGTATCTTTTTTTCGTAATGATTTATTTTAATATAAATGTGGGAAGGATCATCACCGGGTTTATCCTCAAAAAATTTGGGAAAATACTCTAAGGAGACTTTCATTATTTATACTTTGTAAGAAGATTTATCTACACGTTTATATAAAGATTTGAGAAACTTGTGAAACAGTCCCAACCCATAAGTAAATATTTTTAATAATAATAATTTACAGTTAATGCTTTTGGAAATTACTGATTTTTCCATTGGTATAATATTTATGAGATTAAGAGGAAGTCCTTGTTTCCTTGCAATTTTCAGAAATCATATTTATATAACTAATGTGGATGAGAAGATGACAAGCTAAATGATGGCCTGGAAGCCCTGCAATTTATTACCTCCTGAGGAGCAATGAAAAGGAGAGTTCTGCTATAGTTAAATCCTAATGTAATTTTCTTCGAAGATAATCGTTAAAAAAAGGTGCAGGATTGACTTTACAACCTGTAAAATTAGAGTTAACCTCTATACCAGGTTCGAGTTGTGCGTCTGTTGCGTACGGACGTACTTAATCTCTTCACGTGACTTGCATCAGTTTTACTGTTTATGCATTCGTTTTGTTCTTGTTCCTGTTCTTGTTCTTGTGTTATATTGTTTTCCGATTTTGTTTTCCGTTTTGGCGTGTTCTGTCTCGTTTCGTTGAGTTTTCAAGTTTTATACCTTTTTAATCTGGGTTCTCCGTTGCTAGGGCCTAGTGACCATAGCAACGGTGGGATGCAGACAATTTTTCGTTATATAGCATTATATAGTGGATGTTTTTTGACATTTTCGGTTCCATTAACATTTACCTGGATTGGGTTTGCCTTCATTTGTTTTTATATCCTTTTTGGACTTGGAAAAACTGAAATTTTTGTATGTGGACTGTTATGATGTCTGATATCAGGAACACTGAATCTGATGGGGGTTCTCATTTGGCCCATGTGAATGGCGAGTTGCAGTTGGAAGATGAATCGTCCCATGATTTTCCATTCAACGCCGATGAATCTGGGCAGCCTATGCGAGGCATTGGAACTACCCAAGACTTCGACTTGGGTAGTTCGTATCTTGCTGCGGCCGTTAATATGGAATCCGGTCGAGTCGTTGATCTGTCGCCGCTAGTGAGTGGACTTAAGTCTGCACGGAGCAAGATACTTGAAAGTAAACCGGCAGGTAGTCGCATCCCCGAGGTCATGCAGTTCTTCCGAGGATGAGAGTATGGAACCGGGTTGCGAAGTGAATATGGATAAGGGCGGTACTGTATCGGCATCTAGACCCAAAATTATGTGGCTGAAGCCTTTATCACCACAAAAGCAGGAGGTCCTGCGCCGAGTGGCGTGCATCCCTGGATTTTAAGAGAGGGTTACCAGATGTCGGGTATTTACCAGATGTCAACGATGACAACGGCACCGTGCGCCGAGATGACGGTACTGGACGAGCGACTGATTTGGATTTTAGATCGGTTGTCCACCTTATGGTTTCACAGATTTCGACGTTACAGTCACTGGTGGCGAGAAGTCGAAACATCAAACGAGAGATTAAGCAGAGTGCCGATATCTTAACTAAGGTAGAAGGACGGGTGACGGGTGGCGGGAGTCGTGCCGCCCTGCATTACTTGTACGACCAAGTCATTAGGGCAGGCAGAGGTGTCCACGCACACTTGGAGAAGAGGTAACTGTTAGAACAGTTTTAAAAGAATTTAAGTTTCAATTGTGTAGTAAACAGAAGATGCAAACTTTGTTTTTACATCATCATTTATTTATCAATAATATTTTTAATTTATTTAAAATCATAGTTTCTTATATAAATAGTTTTGTAAATATATAAAATTTTTTAAACGTGAAATTTGATATTTAGAATAATAAATTATTATAATGGGTTTTTCCCCTACTAAATATGAGAGGAGTCCCGTTTATACGTTTATAACATGAAATTATTGCAATATTATTGACTTTTTGATCGAAATAACAGCCATGATAACTGAGATTCTCGCTTCTGTGACATTAAGTGTCTATAGAATCTAAAGTTATATAGCCTTTTGATATGCAAATTGCTAGTAATCTACATATCAAAGATTTAATACTGAAATACTTAACAGTATTTCTAAAGTTATGTAATATAATATTCTTTTAAATACATAAAATAATATCGGAACTTCAATCTAATAAAATACAATTTAAAAATAAGACAAAATTAAAAGATACTATCAAGATTTTATTTGAAAAATAAAATGTAAAGTTATAACTGAATATAACATTTTCGGTTCAATAGCGGATATTTTAGAGATAGTTCATTTCATGAATATATAGATCAATTTCAAAAAACAATAACAAATCACTACTATTGAAAATTTTAATTGAAAACAATTTACTCTACATATTAAAAATTATTACATAACCATTATTTTCAACTTAATTCACAGGACAATAAATTAAAGATAAAAAAAATATTTACATAATTTCAGTATTTCGTTTCGTACCTGAACCTTATAACTCAATATTGAAATGAAATCAGAAATTCCAATAATTCTTCTCCGTAAGCCGCCTAAGATATTTAAATGTTTTTCGGCGACAATTTAACTTTGTTTTATAATATATACAAGAGTAATAATTGTGAAATGAAATGACTCATGTGAAATGATTCTGCCACTGTTATAGTTCGGACTGATAATATCATGAATCCTAAGTGAAACAATAGCTAAGCATCTGGAGAAGAATGGAATTGATAGAAATGTTATCTATCTATAATTTATCTCACGAAACGTAGAGCAAACCAAAGCATAAGAGTATGATGATTCTAATTCAATTTAATTTAGCGCAATCCATCCAAGAAAATACCACTTGTATGAAATTGGGATAAAATGATATATTTATATATAGATAAAAATTTTAAGAAATTACGTTACAGCCATATTAAAATTTCATCAAGTATAACAGAAGAAATGTTTTTTATCTCAATGTATTTCTTCAGTATCCGATAAAGTACTGTCTGTTGAACTATTGTTACCATTTCCTAAATTTATCACTTTATCTTTAATAATATTTTCTCACAAACTGTCTGCTCTCTTCCCTTGCTTTTTTATTTTTTAATTGCATGTTGAACACAATTTTTTAACTTTTCGAATTCATCTACGTGATAATAAGTATTTTTAAAAGTTTTACTTTTAGCGTGTTTTCGGTTACACAATTTTAATCATTCCGCAATTTCCCATTTTCGAGTAGAAGCTTTCGGAATTTTTCTAGTTTTCAGGCAATAGTACGGCGCATTATTCATAAATATGACAGACTCAACAAAAATTTCGACAATTATTTTTGAACCACTGCATAAAATTTTCACTATTCATATTTCATCGTGATACTTTTGTGAAGAACTGGAATACCATAAACCACTGTTAAAAACACATTTCCACTTCCTACCTACGTTGCTATTAATCGTTAAATTTCCCAGCCGGGGTTTTCTCCCCAGTTGACAAGGGTGAAAAGGTCGATATACATTTTTACTCTTAGCGTCTTTTTTACTCTTTATGTAACCATCAATACCTTTTCCTATACTGTCCCACATAACCCAAGTTTCATCTAAATAATAAATTGTGTACTCTCTTCACAAAATCGCTTAATTTCTCTTATTATTCCCTACGCCATAAAATAAATGTTCGCATCCAATCAATATAGAATTATTTTTCCTGGACGTGAAACGAAAATTTATTGATTTTAAAGCACGTTGTACTGTATTTCTACAAAAATTTGGTAGTTCAAAATTAGTAGTCACGGTATTTAATTTATTTTTCAAATTAGAAAGCTCGTCATTGAAACAAAACGAATGATCTTTTTTGTAATAGCGGTTTTAATAAAATCGCAAAAGTTTTAATAGTTTTCACGCACTTGAGTCTTTTTAGGGCTAACATGTTTACCATCAATTTTGTGTTTCTTTTGTTATATTAAAACTAACGCTAATAACTGTTGCACTGCTTGCTTTCCGAGCAATGTCTGTGACTGCAGCCTCAGGGTATCTTGTTTAAAGTTACATATACGTTACTAACTTTTTCGAAGCTATTTAAGGGTTTCTGGTTTATATCTCACGACAGAACGACTTATGGTTAAAACCGGATTGGCACAAAATCAAGAATAAATTAAAATTCAGAAAACTAACACTGAATAAAATTGTTATAAAAATAAAGTATAAAACTGTATCGTACCGTACTGAGTAACACAATAACATAGATTGAAATATTTTTTTTACTGAACTGAATAATTTTGTGAAGCATCACAGATGATGTTAACGTTAAAACGTTAATTGTTTATAATGGTCATATTATAGCGTCAGACAAGTGATAGCTCACAGTACTTTATATAACCATAAGGCAATAATTTCACTTGCACGTGGGAGTGAGATAATAATTCAGCCTAAAATACTGAAATATTGGTACATACATACATAATTCATATTCACGTATGAAACATCGGAGGTTAAAACATAAGAATCTAATTCCTTAATTATCGTATCATATTAATATGTCACATATTAAGTCACTTCTGAAAGACAGAAATATTTTACGACTCTTTTATAAATCGGTTGCCACTCTTCATAAATATTAGTGTGTCAATATGAACCTACGCATAGCGTACGTTCCTACTCTTTACATACTATAACCGCTCAACAGAAATCACTTTAATTTCATTTTTCAAACCAAAGATCATGGTCAAATACTTAATTTTAAAAATCCCTATAAAAAATTTCATAAACAGATTTTTGTTATCTTAGACTTTTCCATTCCTAAAGGTTTAATTTTGGAATAGATCCAGTAATGCGGGATTGCTCGTTTTTTTCTCTTTTGTTTTAATGAGCAGTTACTCTGATTTGCTTAAACAATGATTAACTTATTCATTTTAAGTAACTGATGATAAAATATCTTAATTACAGTCATGTGCAACTATAAGTAGCGATTTCCGCTTAGGCATAAATAAACTTACGTTTTAAAATAATTATTTTACTTGTATTTGTACGTGCTATTAAATGTATAGGATACTAAAAAAAATTAACCACCCACTTTTTTTTAATAGATAATATTTTTCTGTACTGTAACAAAATAATGTACACACGTATGCGCACATAAGTACACGCACACATCCACACACACGAGTGTGCATGTTAAAATAGCCAAAATAAAATAGCCAACATGAACTTAATATATAGATTTTCATACTTTTTACTTCCTTGTACGGTACGTACGTACCTTTTCTTAACTGCAGTAATAAGCCCTCATTGAGAGCTCTTCTACGATATATCATAAATGGTACTTATTTTCTTTGCTTTCAGAGTTATAGGCCAATAAAAGTTTAATTAATTAAGTATTTGAAACTCTCAATGGGAAGGCACATCTGTTCGAATCCGACTTCATTTCCTTTTTTTAACTTTCTTTTTTTTTAATTTAAATATATTGATTTATTAATCAATATCAATCATTAACCTCCTATTGAAAAAAAAATTATAATAAATAATAATTCAATAATAATAAAAAAAAATATATATGTAATTTAATAGCCGTACAAGGAACTCATGTGGTGTCCACATCAGATTATTTTTTATTGTAAAATTATAAAACTATTCAACCACTTAGTGAGTTCATTGAACTTTTTATGTTATTCAGAGATACATAACCCTTCCCAATTTTATACTACAACTTTATTTAAACATCAATTTCTCACTTAGTAAAATATTTCATTCAGTCCTGTCTTTTGGGAAATCAGGACTGTAATTTCCTTAAATTCTAAAAAGGTTTTAAATTTTACTTTTTCTTAGAATTTTTTAAACAGTACTGTAAGGATTATTTTTAGACAGATATAAACGTGACTTATTTGTGTATATAAATAAAAGAGTTCTCGACTATTTAAATAACGTTAATTTCATTCATGATTTCCGGTTATAATTTCACCTTCCTGATAAGATATTTAATATTCACTCATAAAATAATCTTTGGTCAGAAATTAGGAACATAATTATGAAAAAAAATAATAAATTTAAATGATATACAGATAAAATAAATTAAAAAAGCTGACAACACTGTAGGACTTTCCCGTCACACACGGCTTTCTGTCAGGGCTTTGTGTCAGGACTTTCTGACACACGGCTTACACACACACACACACACACACACACACACACACACACACACACGTACGTACGTACATACATACATACACACTTAAATAAAATTATTTATCATTTTATTTTAATACATCATTTTTTGTTTAATTAATCCAATGATTAAATAAAGCGCGCGTGCACACCGTACTTCATTCGTGCTGGTGTGGCCGTACTAGCGGCCAGTTTAAATACTTTTAATATTAATTACACTTTAAATATTCATTTATTCAATTCTACCGCTCACCTGTGACGTCACAACATAATAGGCGACAACAACAATAGGCTGTACGTCAGTGCTACACTAGCGCTCCTTATGGTGATAAGGGGTTTACTATTGACGCAAAACCATAATTAAGTTCCTTAATTAGGCTAAATTTCAAAACACTGAAGGTGACTTTGCTTTAGAGCCTCACCCCTCGATCTTTTAGGCTGAAAATTTAATGGCATCAATGCCCCACATATATAAGTAATTTGACCAGTATCGGTCCAGTAGTTCTGGAGATATAAGGTGATTCAGAGGGCGACGTCGAACGCGCGCGCGCGCGCGCGCGCGTACGTACATACGGACATCTGCAAAATCCCATTTTTTGGGTTCCTTACGTGTCAAAATATCAAGATCCGGTGAAAATCGCATATGCCCGAATTGGTCCGATTACGATACTTTTTCTTCTACATCTACAGCGCTAAATGGGAAGGTAAAATCAACTTGAAGTAAATGTGTGCTTTCGCGAAGTACGGCATTATCTTCAAAATAAAATCATGTTTGTCAAAAAGAAGTGTCTTCAAATTAATACAGAAATATTCATACATAAGAGGATTAATATTTTTGAAATATTAATCTTAATATTTCCTCTTACATTAATAATATTAATCCTCTTAAATTAATGTAAACGATTTTTTCGTACAATAAGTTTTGGTTTGATAGTATAGTATTGAAATGCATTTGTTACATAGATATATTTGAAATAAATATTATTGTAATGTTAAACTAAAATTACTTGCTGGGCATAAATTAGAAATTACGTAGAGCAGGTAATTTAAGTTGATAAAAAACGGATTTAAACTGGTGCATTAAAATAGGCTAAAGAAAACACATGTAATTAAAAAATAATAATAAAACTAACTAAATAATCAAGTAAATAATCGATCTTTTTGCTTAACTTTTTTGATTATTTTTCTATTCAATTTTAGATAAAAGTTTTAAGCAATCTCAAAATCTAGACCCATTTAACTAAAAAAAAATTCTGTTTAATACGATTTAAATTGTTTTCTTAAATCCTTATTTATTTAATTTTAGGCGGTGCAATTATATCCAATTAATGGAACAAAATAAGTTTCATACAACAAAGATCTCTTTAATTAATAATTTTAAATTCATTCATTTAAATTTTAAATAATTAACTTCTTTATTAACATAATAATTTGTTTTTAAAATAATTTTTTCTGTTTAAAGATGATGTAAAAATAATCTCAAACTCAAAGTAATCAATTTTTTAGCCAATGATTAAATTATAATACATATTGGATGACTTGTTTTTGTTTCCTTTTATTCCAGAACGACTGCATTGATATTCATGAAATAAGTTTCAAAAATGTTATACATGTAAGTGATGCGGAAATGATTTGACAAAAATAGAATAATGGAAGGTAGATTAGAATGTTAATAAATAAAAAAAATAAAAACTTTTTTTAAAACTCAATAGGTGGGGTTACCCAGAATGCTTGAATCTGAAATTCTAAAAACGTATTTCAAATGTATATGTATATAAATAAATGCGTCACACCAAACACCAAATATTTGTATATATATATATGCATGTGTATTTTAGACAGGTTTAAAAATAAATATTATGCTTAAAAAATATGCAAAACTAAACATTTAATGTATTAATTAACATTTAAGACAATACTATTAACAGATCAGATATGAAGAATAGAAACAGTGTTATTATTTTAATTGTTATGGTTTTCTTTTAAGTCGGTTTTTCGTTTTTAATGCTTTCCTTAATTGAAAATAATAACGCACTTATAACGTTAATTGTTGAATAAATAGTTTTTAAGTGTAAAATATGTAATAATATAATTGTAATGTTTTGATCAATTTTAGATCTATCGTTGATAGATTTATCTCATCAGTTTACCCATTCTTTACATGCATTGAATGAATGAAGGATTCATCAGAGAATATGATTAACCTACCTTCCCTCCTATATTCAAGTTTTATCCAAATTTTAGATGGAATGTATGAATTTAAAGTTGTCAGTCGTGCCAGGGCCCTACATCGCAAATACATTTTGAGCCGGAAAACTAATTCTAGTTAATATTATTAGGGTTCCATAAAATAAATTATACCAATTAATATATTCGTAGTTAATACAAAGATCAATATATAAAATTTGATGAAAACCTCATTTAAAATTGCTACTTTATCTAAAAAATAACTCACTTTATTGTGAGTTGGTTTTAACTGAGAAATTATGTATTAACTTCATAAAGTTAATTCATAATTTCTCAGTTTCTTGTACATATACAAGATGAGATGTGTTAAAAAGTAAAAAAAGAGGTATTGTTATCTATCTTCTTTTCGCTGCCAAATAAAAATTAATGTAAACGTTTTCGTACAATAAGTTATGGTTTGATAGTATATTGAAATGCATTTGTTACATAGATATAATTTGAAATAAATATTATTGTAATTTTAAACTAAAGTTATTTGTTGGTATTAGTTAGAAATTACGTAGAGCAGGTAATCTAAGTTGATAAAAAACAGATTTAAACTGGTGCATTAAAATAAGCTACAGAAAACACATAATTAAAAAAACTAACTAAATAAAAACGTCCTAAACCGTAAAAATAATTCTAGTATTTCAACTTTTTAAGTACAAGGAAGTATTGTAACCGCGATTAATTTCGGCTATCAAATTTAAACGGAAATATCCATTTTGACATTCCTGAATCCTTTTGAATAGTTTCGGGGTGAACTCTGTACGTATGTATTTCGCATAACTCAAAAACGATTAGCCGTAGGTAAACATTTTGGATTTAGGACTCTTATACCATCTAATTGTACACCTCTCCTATTGATTGCAATCGACTGAACGAAAAGTTTCCAAAAAAGCCCAAAATCCTAAAAATTTAGATTTTGGACTTTTCTTAACTGCAGTTCATAAGCCTAAGTGGTATGTATCCTAAGTGGTACTTATTTTCGTTGGTTTCAGAGTTATAGCTAAATAAAATTTTCATTAATGAAATATTTGGATCTTACAAGGGAAAGACACATCGGTTCGAATCAGACTTCATCTCTTTTTTTTAAACTTTTTTTTAATTTATATATATTGAATTATTAACAATTATTAATCTCTGATTGTAAATAATGTTTATATGTAATTTAATAGGTGTACAAGGAAGTCGATGTGGAGTCCACATCAGATTTTTATGTAGATTTCATAAGAAAGCTTAACTTTAAGGTGGAAATCTTTTTTATTTCCTACTCAGCACCGTTGAAACCTACCTCCGCCTTCCGGCGTGCCGAAAGGGTGTTTTTTTAACTTCAGTCAGCTTTATATTATAAAAATTTACTACTAATCTTTAATTTGGCTTTGACTTTAAAAGCGAAATTCAAAACAGTTTTTAATTAGTACATTTGTCTTTTAAGTCGCTTTTACTTTTTAGAATTCTTTTTATTTCACAATTTGTTGGTTTACTTGAATGTTAATAGCCTTAGGGCCGGTACTTTTGTTTATTTATGTTATTCTTTTAAATAACATCAGTATATATTATTATCCTGATATATATTATATCAGGATTAACTCTATATAGTTTGTTATAAATAAAATAAAGTAGTTAAATAAAAAAAAAAAAAATAGATTTTTAAGACTTTTCAAGCGTATTTTAAATTTAATAATATACAATTCAGCATTAAAATAACATAGTTAAAAGCGAACAAAAGAGGTGGAACTTATTTATTATTAAAATGCTATTTAAATGGAAATATTTATTTGCTTTTTTTTTTATTGATTTTTTCTTTAGTCTGGTTTTCAATAGAATAATTAAAATAAGATAATCTAAATTTTCAGGATTTTTACATAATTATGAAAAGTAAATATGAAGTATAATTAGAATTACAATGAGTTAAAATAATCAGCTCGCGTTACATAAAACACAATAGAAATGAGAGAGGCTGAAAGCATAAACATCTGTACTGTCTTTACTTAAAAGAAAGAATGAAGAAGCTGCATTGCGATGTTTGAAATTTGTATTCTAGAGGATTAAATAAATTTAATCTTCATTTTTCAACAGCCCATCTTATATACAAAGCCTCCATTTATACAAAAATTAAATATTGATTTCTGAAATATTTTGCACCTACATAGAATATAAATATTCTTTTTCAATCGTAGTCTAAACTAACTTTTTAAAACGTACTCTTGCCAACGTTACCAGAATTGATTAATTTTGATGATATTATCTTTAAAATGTGTATATTAATTATAATATTAGTTAATAAATGTACATTAGGCACTTAATTATAGTTCCATTTAGTAAACTACAAATTCGTTTTCAAAATAAAATATAAAATAACTTTCTTGATCTTATTTTGAAAGCTTACTATTTTAAATGGAAAATAAATAAGAGCAGTTTTTTTTTAGAATGTATGGAATTATTTTATAATGACATAAAAAATAGTTCAAATAACTTATAGGGAGTTTATATTACATGAAGAGTGTTTTATCCGTTTAAGCATTTACAACCTATCTTTCAACTAATCCTTTGCTAAATTAAATTAAATGGTACATTATTTATCGATGTAAATTTAATCTACATACCGATTTTATTTCATTTTACAAAAAAAAAATAAACCATATCTTTTATATAACATACATTTTTAAAAAGAATTTAATTTACTTTGTACCACTTACGCAGTCAAATGAAAGAAAAAAAAACTCTAGTATAATGAAATAAGATATGTATTGGCCATCATTTTCTAATAATAATCTATTTATAACATTAACTAATTCTTCTCCATTTATTCGTTCAAAGAGTTTATTTCTGCCTACAAGGAATAGTAATGTAAACCTTTTTTAGGGTTGAACCATTTTTAAATGTTAAAAATTATAATTTGAAACACGTTTCTACAAGCGAATTCCGACATAAAATTCCGCAATAGAAAAATATTGATCACACATATATATATATATATATATATATATATATATATATATACCACAAATAGTTAATAAACTCCAAACTCTTGGTGTTCTTTGGTGGTTGGGTTTCAATTAACCACACATCTCAGGAATGGTCGAACTGAGAATATACAAGACTACACTTTATTTACACTCATACATATCATCCTCATTCATCCTCTGAAGAATTATCTAAACGGTAGTTACCGGAGGCTAAACAGGAAAAAAAACTCTAGACGAAAATATTATTACTTATTTTCTTGTTAAAATAGTAAGTATTCAATAGAAAAATCAGCTTTCAAGAAACACATTTTAATATGAAAACCTTTTTGTAACTTACTAAAAGGAATTATAAAAACGGAATTGATACTAAATTTCTTTTACCAACATTTTAGTAAATGATAATTACTCTGACAGCCGGCCCTAAAGATCTTGGTGTTACTGTTTCTGCTGAACCAAAATGATATTTGGTTAAAAAGTTCTTTTGGTAACTTGCTTAATACGAGTAAGTTGGCAAATCATATTTGCCAACTTATTAAGCAAGCTAATCGACTTTTGTATCTGATCTCGAAGACTTTGCAACCTATGACGAAGAATTTATTTTGTAGATTTTTCACTACTTTCGTCCCTTCTAAATTGGAATCCGCTGCTTCGGTCCGGAATCCTTATTTTTTTGGGAGATACTGAGTGCACTGGGAGAGGCGCGCAACTGAGCTTATTCCATCTTTAAACAAATGCCGTATGAGGATTGCCTTTTTTCCCTGGATCTTCCCACTTTGGCATATTGACGTTATCTCATTGAAACTTTCAAGGTTTTAAATAGGCATTATTGAACTTCAATTCCACTCTTTAAAAGAAATTTTGACAGTTAAGACTCGTCGTCACACGTTTGAGCTTACTAAGCAAAAATTTCGTATAACAGTAAAGCAGCATTTCTTCTTTATAAGGGTAATCTTTGGAACCTGCTGCCTAAAGACGTTGTTAGTGCTCCATATATTGGTGTTTTTTAATAACTAATGTTACATTAATTCAAAACTATAAAAGGCTCTTATAAAAAGATCCTACTCTGAGAGTTTGAGGCGAGCGCAAAGTAAGATCCGACCGGCGGGCCGAGACGTGGAGGCCCGTTAGAGTAAAGTACACTCCCCTGGGCTGTGTAATACTTAACTGTGGGATCCGGACAGAGGGAGAAGAAAAAGAGAGGAAAAAAATTCTTATTCTTTAATCAATTATTTCCTCTGTATTTGTGATTAGAATGTTTGCGGAAGAAGTTAGGGTATTATAATAATGCTACACATTTGATGTAAAATTTACAGAACTGTATCATAATATACTAAAGAAAATTTCAATTTTATAATGACGAATAAATGAACAGATCATACATTTTTTAATTCCTAAATTTATTTTTCTAAATATCTTTACTTTCAGTCAGTAGCTTTGTTCTCAAATTGAACTAATTGTAAACGCTGAAATAAATTTCTACAAATTAACACATTGTAAAAAGTGAAATATTTTCTATTGATAAAACAAAGAAATATGAAATCGGAGATGGTGAAAGTATTCCTTTGTAAAGTACAGCTATTATTAAAAATTTATACAAAAAATAAACAAATTTCTTAATTTTAATTTTATATCTGGAAATACCTACAAACAAAGAAACAACCTATGAAATAGAATAAAATTTTCTCCTACGTTACAATTTTATTTCTCTAATAAATATCAGTCAGGCAAATAATATTTCCACTTACGACACACACACACACACACACTCAAAATATCCTTAAGGTTCAACGTTTTTCAATGTGATACTTTTTTACGTCCCTTTGTATAAAATGATCTCGATTCTATTTAATATCTTCTCACATTGTTTATTTTAAAGAAAACAAACATTTAGAATATCTTATAATATATATTAATTTAGAAGGTCGAAAAGCGATCAAGTCACGTAAAATATAAAATGGTTGCGTATGGCTTCAGATGACTCCACCAAATGAACTTGAGTAGATTGATTTTCAAAAGTACATTTAAAAAAAATTTAAAACCACATTTCATTTTGCATTGATATTTCGTTTAAAATTGATGGGATTACATGGATTTACATGGGGACCTGAGCCTAATTTGTTACACATACTACATGGTGATCAACACTAACTCCACAGATACTACTCTGTCATTAATCATAAAAATGGCCTTAATTTATCAAAACACAACAAACCGATCGATGTTTTTTATTTTATACTACTAAAACTTTATTCCACTTTTACTCAACTCGTGGACGACTTGCTAAAATTATTTGAATAACATTGTATATTCGTATAATTGTATTTTGTGATTATACATACATCTCAATATCCGTAACTTTTCACGGTATCGATACATCCAAATATAATTTTTTTATGTAACCGATTATAGTTATTGTAAATGTAAAGAATTGTGTTTTATGTAAAATATGTAAATATTTCTGAGAATATAATACAATAAGCTCTAAATTTATTTCCTACCTGTACTTTATTGAAAATATCTTTATAATTCATTAACTGGGAATGGATTTTACAACCGCACTTTATTACTAAAAAAATGTAATGCAATATTTTGTACTGAACTCCCTTCAGTTAATTTTTTTTTTTTAAGATAAACGTTTATTATATGCAAAAATTGTTATAAAAATCTTTAAAAATAATTTTTGAATTTCAATAAGTCAATTAAAAATTAGTAAGAGTTTTTAAAAACCTTGAATAAATTCAATATATTTTTTAATTATCTGAAAATGTTAAATTTAAAATAGATCTTTATAGTTGAACTCGATCGACAATTTTTGTACTTTTTCCATGTTCTTCGTTAACCACATCTATAAGTTTGGATTTCTATTTATGTCGCTAAATTAAAATTATTTTTGTTTTCAGAGTTAAGAAGGTAACCATAAAAAGTTTTACATAAAATATTAAGTAAAAATTTGATAAATCCTTGATAACTATTAACTATACAAATTTTTTTTTTGAAATATTTCTCCCCCAAAATTTAACACTATCTGAGCCTAACACTAAAACTAGCAAAGCAACATTTTTCAGTAAAAACCATTACTTCTAAACAAAATGGAAAGATAATTTTTTACAATAAATAAACACTGTTGGCATATTAAAATATATAGAACAGCTCTTCAAGATTAAGTTTCTAGACCTCTCTTTCAATTAACTCATTAATCAATAAGTAATTATTAATTAATAATCTATTAATCAATCTTGTAAATTCATAGAATAAAAAAAATTCTTGAACAATTCTTTTACTTCCGATATATTATATTCGAATTCATACTCACACATATAAAGGTAAGTTAAAATTTATTTTTATGAGCGTCACACTACACCACAAAAATATTTATTTGGATGATACGAGTATTTGAAAGCATCACGCACATTTATTAAAGACTTTATATAAATTTTAAATTCTAAAAATGAAAATATTGAAAATGAACATCAATTTCGAACCGTGGCATGAGACGTAATAAAAAATCGACTTTACTTTGGACTGTTTTAACAGAGCACATTGAGAAATCCTGCTTTCCTTCTCTATATAAAGGAAAGTAAAGGTAAAATTAATAATAATGAATCAAGAAATGAACTTTTAAATACTTTAATTATCAGGGAATCATCTATTCACATCGAATTCACAATATATATAATCATCATAAGATTAAAAGAATTATCATTCTATAAGTACAAATTAAGTAATATTAAATTAAAATAGTTTAACTATTCAGAAGGAATGAGTCGGACACATTTTTTTTATTTTCTGTTTTATTATATGAATAAATTTTTTAATCATTAAAAAAAAACCTTAGAACACCTGGTATTGCTTTGAGATAGATTTATTAAATAAATATTATAACTTTTAGAACAGCAATATTTCCATCGTCATTTTATTAAACAGTTGTATTTTTCTACTTAATAATTGAATTTGTTTTCACAATACTCTTCTCCCTCCACAATTATATATTTTTTTAATATCACGTTTATAGTCCATCAAATTGTCCGACAGTGTTGTGCCAAAACCTATAAGTTGTAAACAGCCTCATATGATGAACGAGCATTCTTCATATTCGTATTGACAATTCATTGTAAAAAATAACCAATAAACTGGTTCTCTTTTGATTTCTTATCAAGCTGATAAGCTGCTGATCTTCATCAAAACCCCCAAAGAAATAAGAACTGACCGAATTTTTTGTCAATAAATAACCCGTTATGTACTTCTGTTTTCGGTAAACAAATTTTATGAAACTATTTTCTTCTTTTAAATAAAAATTACTGTAGAAAATACGAAATTTATGATTTTCAATTAAAATGTTACGTAAATCAGTGATAGATCTTATCATTTTTATAATGATTGCATATAGAAGAATACAGTATCTCACAGAAAAAATTTTATACTGCTGTGAATGAACAATATTTTATTCTTTTCTAATGTATGTTTTCAATTAATATTTCATTTAGTTTATACAACGATTCAAACAGATTCAAAATCATACTTCAAAATATACTTTTAATTTGAATATCAATTTAAAATATATCTATGTATAGTACTTGTTAAAATTCATTGTTTAACAAAAAAATTATAATGGAGTACTACATCAATGGTTTAAATTACGTAAATACTCGTATATATTCTGAATGATTTTATCTAGCTGTTTATATCAGTTTATCAAACTTTCTTTTGCTTGAAGGAAAAAAGCATGAAAGAATTTCTATGCATGATAAAAAATAATGATACAAGAATTATTGTAATAATTTACAATTAAAACGTTCACAAAGGATGGAAAAGCAGAAAGCAGCCAATGAGAGAGCCAAACGCTACTACACCAAATTGGATATTGAGGAAGAACAGTATGGATTTAGAAGAGGGGTCGGAATAAGGGTAGCTATAGGGCTGTTAAGAGTAATAGTTGAGAGATATATGAAAAGGAGGCGGAGATTGAATATTGGATTTGTTGACCTGACCTAGAAAAGGCGTTTGACAGAGTTAGATGGGATAAATTACTGCTAATTTTGGAAAAGAAGGGAGTTGACTGGAAAGAGAAGCACCTAATAAAATAGCTGTACTATAACCAGAGAATAAAAGTGATGGTAGGATAAAAGTGACAGGAAGAATAGGAATTGGAAGGGGAGTGAGGCACAAACACTGTTTAGTATAAATCTGGAAGAAATAATTAAATGCTGCCTGAATTGGAAAAGAGAAATAAAGATCAGGAGAAGAAAAATAGAATGTATATGTTTTACTCTCAGTACTAGCGGAGAGTCCATGTATGCTCATCAAGCATTTATTATATAAATGCTTGATGACTTAAAGCTTGCGAAAGTCAGGTTATGAGGATAAACAAATAGAAGAAAAAATATATGTTATTAGGTGGAAAAGAGGAAAGGATTGAGATTAAGATAGGAAATGAAATTTCAGAGCAGGTAAAGAAATTTCAGTACTTAGGGAACTTTATAGCTGATGACCTGATTTTCACCGTAAGAAATTAAAACAAGAATATCAAGTAGTAAGCAGGCATTTAATAAAACGGCAAGACTGCTGTGTGGAAAGTTAAACATAGCGTTAAGGAAGAGATTAATGAAATTTTTTTTTTGGATGCTTTATAGACGCTGAAACATGTGCGATGAGAAAGGTAGATAGAAAAGGAGTTGAGGCTTTTGAGATGTGGGTATGGCGCAGAATGATAAATATCAGATAGCAAGACATGCAACAAATAAAGAAGTATTAAGGAGAATCGGAGAGAACAGGAAAATGCTAAATGTGATTGAATGTAGGAAAAGGAACTGGCTAGTATATTGTATGAGAAGAAGGTATTTATTAGAAGGCCTGGTGAATGGATGGAAAGGAAGAAAATGATTATGGGAAAAGGAAAATGTGCGGAGACAAAAAGGTTAGTAAAGGATAGAAAGGTGGAGGAACATAAGCCGTTTGACGACCTTCCCTAATGGCAGAATAATATTAATGAATGAATTTGTAAGGAAGATAATATTGAGATATAACTGTAATAACTTAACAGTTTAATACAGTTACATTATTTTTTTTTAATTTATTACATTTCATCGTTATAAAATATTGTAAAATATAATAACAACAAAACTAGAATGTAATATAAAAAGAAATAATATAAAATTTTACCACTCGCTTCCCCCGTGTGAGTGTAAAAGGCTACTGAAAAGTGGCAGATATTTTCAGATCACTTCCGGATAACCTCTGACCAAAACCGTTATTCATTTTTTATTTAATGATTGTAGTAGATTTACAGTTTTTGGCCACAATATATGGTCTTGATTATTTGAGGAACATAACTAAATGTATTAGTAGCAGATTCAATTAGCAAAAAAGTAAATAATATGTGTAATGATATTTCATAGACATTCTGAACAAGATGTATTAAGCAATTATTAATAAACTTCTAGATATTTGAAAAAAATCTGGATGGACTCTAATAACAGATAGAAGTAAAACAAATTGAATAAAATAAATTTAGATAATACATTCTATATAAATTTAAAAAAAATTCTTACAAAAAAAATCTCGCTTTGTAGTTAAAACATACTAAATCATAAATCTCAAATTGTAGGCTGTTATGTTTTTAGATATCGAACTTCAGTCCTAGGAAAAGAAAGTATCTATCCTCAAACCAGCAACGCGTAGTCTTTCCTCTATTCCTGACTGGGAACTCCAGAAAAACCCGCTGTTACCAGAATCAATGGCTACGTGTCAGATAACTCACACTTTTATTTCATTTTTAAACCAATCATTTGTCTAGGAACGTAATTTTCTCAGTATACTATTAAATATTAAACATTACGTTGGTTTTTGAATAATAATAGTTAACAAATTCAAACAAAAAATACACTGCCCGGACAGTCAGTAGTTATTGATATCAATAAACTATAACTCATTATTGTCCAATGCAGTAAGATTATTTTTGGTTCTGGCTAATCTTTCACAACCAATCACCATTCTGCTATTTTTTGTTTATTTTTTTTAACGTTATTAGCTCAACATTGTTGAGAGCTAAATTTGTTATACTACAAACTAAGTGAGGTTTAGGCTGATAACAGAAACTATCAACTAACCTGAACTTAAACTTCAGGATGGCCCAGAGACAGTGTGGTAAAACATGATTTTATTGTATTCACCAAAATCGAAAACAATGATACATATATAATTTAATTTATTTCGATTACAACTGAACAAAAAAAAAAACATTGCTATAAAGATATTCAATAGAAATATTCTGAACAGAAAATATAAATCGATTATTAAAAACCCACATTTATCAGATACAGCAAGGTTCATGTAAGCAGTTTTCTGAATAACAATTAGAATCAAGCAAAAGAAAAGAGCAGACCATTCCGGAAAATGTGTTGAATATCATTCTACGTATCACCTCTATGATATGCATTAGCCCACTGCTTGAATACGAATCGGAATCCATTTAAATCATCACTATTATTTTACCATTAAAATTATTTTAGCAATATTGTAACTGTTCGTTCGATCATACATTAAATAATCCATTATTATTGCATTTTAAAAGTTTTATTTTTGTTAAGGTAAGTTATTCATTGCAAGAATTAGCTTAAAGTGAATAAAATAATGACAACAGAACCTCAAAATTGAAATAGGTATAACTTTTTAACACCGCCGAAAACAGTTCAGAAATAATGTAGCCGAATTCAGGAACTAACATTTCTATTAAAACTGATGGCTTGTAGCAGAATCAAAAAAAGAGTAAGAGTTACGGTACCAGACGATTTTTATTTCACGAATGCGAAAATTGCAATCGTGAATTAAAAATGAAATAGAAGAAAGCGAAACAATCATGATTCTTGATCAACCGATAATATAAATTCAAGGGAAAGTAGTTTCTTTTAAATTTTATTTTAAATTTTATAACAACGGCCCAGTTATAATTAGCCTCAATATACCAAATAAATAAATACATATAAAATAATATTTCTCTCTTTTTAAAATTTCTATACATCCACTGAAAAGTTATGAAATTAATTGGTTATAAATCTATATATATAAAAATGTTAAGTTCGTTTGTGTACGCTTCAAAAACTCAAAATGTTCTGCACCGATTGAGCTCAAATTTTAGCACGATATATATCCCGCATCAAAGATTGTTGTCATCTACTTTTAATAAATCTATCTATCTATTTTTAATTTGTACATTTTTAATTTGGAAATGTAAACAAAGGAAAACCAATCAGATCAATGCAAGATGGCCACTGTCAAACACAACGACCAAATTTCTTTGAATTATATTTAACAGCTAAAACATCTGTATTTTATTTTTTTTAAAAACACGGTAAAAAAAAATTTAGCACGATATATAACCCGCATCAAAGATTTTTTTCATCTATTTTTAATAAATCGATCTATCTATTTTTAATTTGTACAGTTTTTTAATAAATAAGAGGCTAATAAATCAGATGGAAATGTAAACAAAGGAAAACCAATCAGATCAATGCAAGATGGCCGCTGTCAAACACAATGACCAATCACAAAAGAGCCCGTATGGCCGTTGCCAATGTAAACAAAATCACAACTGATTTGTATTATTAAAAAAAAAACAACACCAAAACAAAAAGAAAAGCCACCAAGAAGGATGACTTACGTTTTCTTATAGCCCAGATAGAAAGACTATGCAAACAAAAAAAGTCGAAATAACCAAATACACAGAAAATAATATCCCTACATAAAAAATCCTTTGTTAGGTTAAATATTCACTTTTGTCTTAATTTACAGAAGGCATTTACAACGAAGCATTGATAAATATTGAAGATAAAGTTCTTAGTCAATTGGGAATGCCAGCACCCACCCGAGCTGCGATTGCTTCATTTGATGTGGATTTACGCCGTGAACAGAGTTACAAAATTGGTGATCTTCAGTCATATGTCCAATCAAACATTCCCAAATTAACGCGTGAACAGAAAGGCATTTATGACCGCATAATGCAAATGATGAAGAAGGGGGACCTTCTTCTTGGATGCGCCAGGAGGAACTGGGAAAACATTCCTCATTAGATTGATTCTAGCAACGTTTCGATCAAAAAATGACATAGCCTTAGTTCTTGCTTCGTCTGGAATAGCTGCAACATTGTTACCAGGTGGAAGGACTGCGCATTCAGCTCTGAAGTTGCCATTAAACATGCAAATCATCGAGACTTCCACGTGCAATATTTCCAAAGCAACCTGTATGGGAAAAGTATTACAAAAATGTAAACTCATTTTTGGGATGAATACACGATGGCACATAAAAAATCGCTTAAAGCTCTTGATCGATCGTTACGAGATTTGCGTGGAAACGTTCAACCATTCGGGAATGCTTTGGTATTGCTCGCAGGAGATTTTAGGCAAACATTGCCTGTAATTCCTCGATCGACACCAGCAGACGAAATAAATGCTTGCCTGAAATATTCAACACTGTGGCGACACGTACGTACATTGCAGTTGACTACGAATATGCGTGTCCAGTTGCAGAATGATCCATCAGCTGAGGTATTTTCACGACAGTTACTGGACATTGGAAACTGACAGCTGCCAGTCGATGAGACGTCTAGACGAATATCATTTCCTGATAATTTTTGTAATTTAGTAACATCAAAAGAAGAACTGATCGAAAAAGTATTTCCTGATATTCAAATTAATCATAGAAATCACGATTGGCTCAGTGAACGAGCTATCCTTGCCGCAAAGAATAAAGATGTCTATCAACTTAATAATGTTATTCAATCAAGCATTCAAAGTGAGGAAATTACATAAGTCGATAGACACCGTTGTAGAACTGATGAAGTAGCAGATTATTGACTAGTTGGACCCTGAAACGTAAAGATTTGCAAAAAAGACCGATAACCAGTTTTTTCATCATCATACTTTCCTCTTTAATAGCTATTATAGCTGTATTCGCCGGAAAAGTACAAATAGGCTGTACAAATTAGTAAGTGATAAATTAAATTAAAAAATTGTAAGACGTGAAATATTTATTTATAAAAATTCTTCGTTTACTCTTTAACAGTTAACATTAAAGTAAAACAAAGAAATATGCACATTAGTATAAGCATATATAAGTTCATAGAAAATAAAGTGGTACAGTTTGCATTTAGCCGATTTTTAAAAAATTAAACAACACGGTATACGTAGATCACTCACTAATTATACAGAGCTCAGTTGAGTGGAAGTTGAGTGGAAGTTGAGCTCAGCCAGTGGAAATATTATAGGATAGAATAATACTGGGTTCTTCGAACAATTTTGTTTTAATTATAATTAATATTAAGGGTTTATAAAACACTTAGGTTATTTCCATAGCCAACTTTTACTTTTTTTAATAAGTTATCACTTTTTACTTATTTGCTTAGAATTATTTTATTAGAATTCTTACTTTTTCGTAATTCACTCACTCCGTTATGAGCAGATTCGAAAATTGCATCAATTGGCTGCCTGATATTTAAAACGTTTAGGACAGACATAGTAGTAATTTTTTTTTCTACCTGTAATAGGTGTTCATTTAAATTTATATAAAATGAGAAAAAATCAATGAACAAATCTGTATTCTCTCTATTCTTTTACACTTAATAAAATACATAATCATTGATTATTTAAACAACAGGTATGATATTAATATATAGTCTATTGACAAAAGCTTATATTGTTGCGTTGATTCACGTTAGTAAATGGTAAAACAAAATTTATTCCTATAAGAATTTTGAAACATTAATTCCCAATAACATAGTATTCTAATAAAAAGATATTATTTTAAATTAACACTAGTCTAAGAAATAATAGTACAAAGCTTTGCAATCAAAAGTTAAAACAATACACTTAATAAAACAGTTTAATCAATATAATATCAATACTGCAAAATTCTATTATAGAAACAAAAAATCTACATATAATTTTTCCTTTACATAATGGAAAACAACTGTCTGGAAACCAGAACAAAGTCTGGGCACAGTTATCCTTATCTAATAATCTGTTGTTCTAAAAGGTTATCCTTAAACCTATCTACAAGTATGGCTCCTGCTCTGTTGGACGACAAGTAACAGCAAAATTGAAATGATTCAATGATTCCAAAACAATTTTGTAAGGACCATAACAGACACATCATGGGGGTAGAGAAATTCATGATTTGCTTGGATTACCTTCTTGGATTACTTCGTTTTCGAAGAGATCCAAAATTTTAGCTCGCGGTGTAAACAGAGATTTGACAAATGTGTAAATTATCTGGCAGTAAATCTATTGGATAACAACAATGACATATCAGGTGATTAAAACTTCCCATGTGCTGGACCTGGAAGGTGTAATCACTGGAGAAAAAGAAAGTAGTGGGAACACAGGATAAGTCTGTCACTGTGTAGTGAATGTCACTAATGATCTAAAAATTACAGCTTTTAACTACGAATGTTTGTTTTATTTATAGTGTTTCATATACTGCTACTGATGACATTGCTTATATTATTATTTTTATTCTTCTTACCTTCGATTTGTTTCTGGTGCGATGTTGAGTATTGAACTTTAATTTGACCACTTGCATATTTGCTTTTTCTATAGATGAGGTGTTGAAACATTGTTTGCTTTAATGAGGGGTATCGTTAGGGATCTCTCTTTACGTGATTATCATTAATAAATTTTATTTTGATCCCTTATGAGGTACCCGTTTTTTTTAAAAATACATCAAGCTAAAATAAATTGTTATAAATATAAATTCCAAATAAGTATATTTTGATAAATCAAATATAACAAAAATAAGTGAATAAATAAAAATAATTACTTTTTTATTATATTATTCATATTCTAAGCAGCCGTCCTCAATTTTGGATATGCATATTCCTACAGATAAGTATCGGTATGTATCAGGAAACGATAAAACAAGAAAGTAGTAATTTTTTTTAATTTAGTTTATAAACTCACGTATTTTATTTGGAAAATTGAAAATTTTTTAAAAATGACTAAAACCCTAGCCATGTATTTAATATAAAATAAGAAAAACGGTAGAAAATGTTTTATTACCTACAATATATTTTAAGACCGTTGTTTATTCATTATTTGTAAAAAAATCTGTAATTCATTACTATCAGGAATGCAATTGTAAATATTAATTAATTTTTAACAATCATTTCCACTCCACCATTTCAATTAATTTTTTTTCATGTATTAAACACTTTGGGATTAAAGTATCAAACTTATTAATGCATATATTTAAATAAGTTGAGTCATCTAATTCTCAATTTATTTACCAGTGAAGAAATTCTGAAATGTTTTAATTGGAATTTTAAAATTTTTCATTTCTTATTATGGCAATAAAAACCAATCTCACCATCATAGAAATTTATTAACACAAGAAATAAATTGTTTAAAGTATTATTATCATCTCTATAAAATAAGCAAACAAACTTATAAGAAATTAATAGATAAAAAAAATCCTTCTTTTCTCATTTTAATTTTTTATAAAATTGAAGTAAAATACGGAAACTATACAAAGTATAGTTGATCTAAGTTATGTGGACTGGAATATACTGGAAATTACTATAAGGAAGTTAAAATGGATTCTGTAGAGTTCTTAAGACACCGATAAAACATGTAATCTATTTTAAATTTATTTAAACTTTTTTTTATATTTCGTTGAAATTCGTAATGCAAATCCAATAATATAAGAAAATCATAAATTAGATCCAACAAATTTTATAGGTCTTTTGAATAGAAATTCTACGAGTACTATGATCCTCTCCAAACTTATTTGATAATCTAGGAAATGTCTTAAGGTCCGAAATTTGATGAAGGGGAAATCCTGATATTCACCTCCCCATGGTAGAGTGATTGTATTTATTTAGTACACAAGCGTCTAACGAATGAAGGGCGAGTTACTTCCAGTATAGGGAATACCCACCATTCCAAGTGCCAATGGCCTTTTCAGAGGGCGAATAAGCAGTGATAGGTACAGGGCACTTTATTGCTTTGGAGTGGGAAACTGCGCCCAAAAGCATAGTAACTAATTCAGGCATTAGAATATAGAAGGCAACGGAAAACCACTTTCTTAAAGATCCTTGCATTACGAAGTGATAAATCCTTGCATTACGCTATGATATTGGTTTTTTTTTTGTTAAATGTTCCGGAGTTAATACAGATTCTCATTCGGATCTCCGGTAGACACAAAGTTAATGGGCCGATTAAATGTAGGAACTTGGATTAACAATTTTTTTTGCAGAATGGAAAGTTAGAAAATCAAATTATGAAGACGACAATATTGAAGATTATACGATGTATGAAAGTATTGGAGCTCTAATAAAAATGAGTAAATTACTGCTGAAAGGTATTGATGGGAAGCTGGAATGCTGTGGTCAAAGAAGAAAATGTGGTAGGAAAATTTGATTTAGCGGTAAGGAATGGATTCACTGTCTTTGGTTCAGATGCTTATAAAAGCAACTAAATTTTACCTTAGAACCTAACGTAAATTTTACTAAATTTGAACCTTAGAACCTCAGACTTCAAAAATAATCTATTTACTGATTTGTGACGAGTTAACCAGTATACCAGCCACCAGGTGGGCTAATTATACGATGATAATTTTATGATATATAATATAATTATAAATAATATTTAAATGTATGAAATATTCTTGAATAAAATCAATTTTAAGATAAAGTATAATTAAAATTCTCCGAGCACGTATTATTTGTACACGTTAAACAAAGATGCAAAAAATTCATATATTTTTTTTTATTAGCACGTCGACTGTGTAATATGCTTCTGTAAAAAAATCTATTCATTTTATTTTTAAAAAAATAGAAAGGAAAGATGTATTAAATGATCTGTAATTAAATAAAAATAGTAACTGAATCATCTAATGGCCCTCTCGTATGGTAAAGTATTGTACCGCGTACACTAAACGTACATATTAAAAAGAATTGCTAACGTTATCCTGTTTACCAAATAACGTAAATGCATAAATAACATATTTACCAAATAACATATTTGCATAAATGTATCTTTAGTATTGTAACAGGTTTATTTTATTGGCATTAGTTTACTGTGTGCTTTGATAAGTTCGTTAGTTAGTCTTAAAAAGAAAATTTTTCTCAGTAAAACTCTATTTACTAAAACATTGTACATTATTTTTGGTGTCAATTAGAAAGTATGTAACTTAAATTGTTGGTTCTCTTATAAGTAAAAGCATATGGCAGTTACTGGTGAGACGCAGGGAAGCTGGTTTAATGTACATACGTCGAACGGTTTACTAACTACCTAAAACATTCTCCTGAAAACTTTTAAGTAAGAACTTTGCTTTCTCACAGATGAACTGCCATTATAATTAATATAGATTACAAAAGAAGAAAAGTGACAGAATAATACTAGAATTACATGACTAACACGCGCTTCTTACCAAAATTGTAAAAGTTAATATTTATTTAGAACACAAACCATAATTATACCTGGTAGTAATGTTAAATAATTTACTTAACAGGTACAAGTAATTAGTTAATAATTATATATAAATCAAGCATATATCAACAAACATACTTGTTAGTTAATAGTACTTCCATAACTAAGTATTCAGGCATTGTAATTCAGTAATAATCTTCATTTTCTTAGTGATCGTAGAAACAAAATGATTTGTTACCGTATAATTTTTTTTACTACAAACGGGATTTACATGTGTTAACAACGCTAAAGACACTGAAAAAAGTATGAACACAAAACAGAACTCCTTTCTGTTGTTATACAATACGTTTATAGGTATATTCCTTTAACTCACCATGAAAAGTAGTTCTATCGACTAAAAATTGAAAGAATTTTCAAAATCAAAAATAATTAATCGTTTTCAAAGTATTTTTTTTTAATATTATAACAGTTAGTTTTTTAACCTCTATTAAAAAAGAACGACGTTATCTTCTATCGCAAGTTTTTAAATTTTATTTAAACAATCTCCTTTATTGCAATTTTATTGGTAAACCGAAAAACCAAGGGCCAACTTAGATTTAATATGCCAACTTAGATTTCAGTTAAATCTAAGTTGGCCCTTGGTTTTAAGAACCGCAGAGAAATTATGAAAATAATTTTTAAAAATAATCAGGTTTTAAATTAATAAACAGTCTTTTTAATTAAATTGAATCATATAATTCATAGATTGAATCATTGTATTATATATACATATACATTTATTTATTTACTCATTGACGTTAATAATAATAATAATAATAATTTTTTTTATATTTTTTTTTTATTAATTTATTTTATAATTGTGCAACAGAACAGTTACAAAACCTTTGTATGCCACACAATATCACATAAAGTCACAAAAGAACACCCACATATAAATTAAAAATACAATATTCAAAACACAATAATAATAATAACAATTATGCAGTCAAATACAAAAAATAATTAGAACTTTAAAAACGGTAGCTACGGAGTGATAATAAAAACACATAGATGAAAACATCCAAAAACAAAAAAGACAACATTACTAATACATTCCAAATAAAACAAGTTATAAGCAATAATCCTTAAATAAAACAACAATAATTTTAAAATCATGAAAGTGAGCATCACACCAAGGACAATGATCCATCGCCACGTAACCCTCTCAAATTTTTAACGAAGGTTGCCTCATCTTCCCAAAAGCTTAGCTTATCCTGAACTCCACTGCAACACTGGTACACCGCTCAATCGGAGACACGGTGGAACCAACCGGCGTCACAAATTGCCTAAAAGACCTCACTGACCTGGCCTGGTTCCGCAAGACAACATGATAACGCGTCGGAAGTCTGTTGTGCAGAGCTTTATAAAAGAAAACAAAGTCAAAGTACGTTCTTCTATCAGATAACCTGGAAAGGCCTAATTGCCTCAACATATCCTCTCTATTAGCACCAACAAAACAATCTCCAAACTTAAAACGCATCCAGTTCAAGAACCTATCCTGAACACCCTCAACCAGATCAGAGGCAAAACGTCGTGTACTATTCCACACCACGGTCGAGTACTCCAAGCGACTCCTCACCAAAGACTTGTACCGCAGGTTACAAGTGGAAATATTGCTAAACCGTCCACAAATTCAAAGGACAAGACCAAGGTCCCGGCGTGCTTTACTGACAATCCGAGCAACTAGTCCAAAAAGATAATAATAATAATAATAATGATAATGATAATAATGATAATGATGATGATAATAATGATAATGATAATGATAATAATGATAATGATAATGATAATAATGATAATGATAATAATAATAATAATTTAACCGTAAATACTAACAAGTTATTTACGAATTTCATTCTTATTTGTGAGAAAGTTATTCGGGGTATTGATAATCAAGACATCAGTTATTATTCTAGTCAATCAAGATTAAAATGGATGTAGTCTAAATAAAAATTTTCCTTGAAACCAGAACGATTCATAAATATTTGAAAATAAATATAAAGCTAACAAAAAAACAGCTCACCTAGAATATTCAGACTATGAATTATATTTGTATTGTTATAACTGTGGTAATAAAAGTTTTTTTCATGATATAAAAGACCAATTTCAGTTTTACCACAATACAGTTCATCGCGAAAACTGAATAGGATGTCAAAATGTGATTTGTTGCACGTAGAAAAAAGTTAGCTAGTAGACGTTCATAGTAGCTTGTAAATATTATGCATTATAACATGTCTAAGGTAGTTAGAATATTTATAGCAAATAAAATTCCGATAACAGATTCGTATTCACAGTATTTCTTAGTTCAACCAAAAGCACAGAATTTTAAACAATCTGTCTTTCTCATACCTTTAAATTTTACCGCCTGCTTATCTACTTTACAATTTTTCCGTTTAGATGACAATTTCGTTTATTATTTTTTGCTTTATATATTATTTTATCAGATGATTTATTTCTCGAAATATAAATAACATGAAATACAAGCTACCGTTTATAAGAAATTATTTACAACTTAAAATAACTACTTTTCTAATAAATATATATTTCTCTCAATTCTCTAAAAAAAATAAAATATTTTGTTACGCTATTCCTTTTTCCACATTTAAATAATTCTCTCTGCTTATCATGCCTTGTTTTTTCTATATTTATGTTGGTTTTAGGCTGTTTAGCCCGAAACCAACAGGCTGTTACAATACAACTTGTTATTGTATCTTTAAATGATACTCTAAAATTATGATTAACAGGAAACTATGTTTACACAAACATTGGAAGTACGTTGCGAATATTTGGCAGTGTTATATGGACAAATATGGGAAGTTGTATAAGGTAAATACAATGGTAAACATATAAGGTAAAGGAAGTTGTAAACAATGATAATAGTTAGTAATTTCATATTATCTTGTAATTATCAATATTATAAAAAAATTTAAAAAACATAAATTAATTTTTTTTTAATTTATGTTTTTTTAAATTTTTTTAATATTACAGATTTGAATAAAATTTTGGTTAAATTTGTAGAGGCCTGAAGACAGCTGAGACTTTGTTAATGTTTTAAATGTGTGCCAGTAACTGATTAATATTCTAGATTTCCTAAGCCAGGGTATATTGTTAATTCGAACTCTGCAATCCGAAACTAGTCAAAATGGATTCAGGGATGGTCAAAATGTTTATTTCTGTTGAAATCTGAAAATCGAAATTTTTCGCGATCTCAATATTTCCTTTACTTCGTACAAGGAAGTAAAAAAGAGGATAAAATATCGTGGAAAAAGGCATCAATTTTCTGATGTTTTTGACTATGATTGCAGAAATGGCGCTATCAGATCTGTTATACTGTAATTGCAACAAATCTTATTCACATAGTTCATAAGTTCAATAAGTTCTGTATCAGTATTTTTATAAAGACAATACTTATCCATTTAAAACAAATGAATTCATCTTAAATATTTTTTGTTCTGTTGTTTTATTTAATAAATACTTAAAGTGTCACTTTTTTCTGGTTTGAACTCTAGAAGACCCACCGGATTGGTTTAGTAGTAAACTCGTCATCCCAAATCATCTGATTTCGGATGATGATCTTTACAAAGATTCAAATCTTTGTAAAGGAAGTTTGAGGTGGATTTGAATACTAGATTCGTGGAAACCGGTGTTCTTTGATGGTTGGATTTCAATTGACCACACATCTCAGGAATGGTTGACCTGAGACTGTACAAGGCAATATACTTCATTTGTAATCATAAACATCATTCTCATTCATCCTCTGAAGTACCTTATGGTCGTTCCGTAGGCAAGAAAGAAAGGTACTCTAGAAGATAAAACAAGTATTTTAAAATTAAAACATAATTTCTACCTTTGTTTTAAAAAAGGTTGTTCTTGCTGTTTTTATAATTTAATTAATAATATATTAAAAAAAGATATTACTTTTAGTTACAAGAAAATCATTTGATGTAATAATGTATCTTTTATATTTTATTTAATATTACAAGTGCAACTTTTATGACGAAATATAATAAAATAATTCTTAAAAGAGGTATGAATAAATATAGATATATAGGCATCACATAGTTCCTCTCTTTATATGAAAATAATATTTACCAGGTGCTGGCATGCTTTAAAGCATTACTAATATAAAATTACTAATTATATATATATATATATACTAGCGGACCCGACAGACGTTGTCCTGATGCGGCATTATTCTGTAATAAATGCACACACATAAATATAAGTAATTTAAGTTAAAATTAGCAGGAATGTGTTCTAAATTTCATTAAAATGACTATTAGTATCATTTTGTGATTGGAATAGGTTTATTGATTAATTATGTGTAGTATGGTTAATATTTATTTTTACTAAATATAGAGATGTCCGATGAAAATTGAATTAAAAAACCGAAACGTCGTAAAATTAATAATTAGGGTAATTAATAAATTTTCACCCACATTACTACTAATTTTCACTTAACATCATTCTAAAACAGTACCTCCTACATATTTTTTTTTTATTTAATAACTTTGATGTTTCATAACCATGTAACAGCTTAATTAATTAATAAAAAAAATTAAAGCACTGTAAAAAAAGCAACGTAGTTAAAATTTTAGTAGAAATTTTTATCATTTTTCTCATTCTTTATTTTAACATCTATTTTACCAAATTTTAGATAATTGTATATTAAAAATAATTTTAGAAAACTTTATAAAATTAATCAGCTAAAACATTATAAATTCATTTTTTAAATATACTTTAAACTATATTTTTAGTAACTTATATTTTAATTTTATAAATGTTATAATTTATTTAACAAACTTAAATTTTTATTTTCAAAGAGCCGTTCTCATAAGTTGCATAGAATCAAATGAGTACTGATAATTTAAATTTGTAGGTTTAGTTGATGTTATTGAATGCACGTGTATACATCATTAAAATTCATGAAAAATCATGTAAAATACTCACTTCAATACTTCATCTTACAAATTTTCAGAATGTACATTTTTTAATTAAACTTTAAAACGTTATTTCAATAAATAATAATATAATATAATATTCTCAATAAGCGCGCAATTCTAGCAGACTCGGCAATGCTTCGCTATTGCTAGATCTGAGTATACATACAGATTAAATGACAATTGAAAGTTTCATAAAACCTTAAAAAACTGAACATTAGCAATTTAACAAAATTTAACCTTTCACTTTATAAAAGCCAGAATGTAAATAAATCCAAATGGCAAAACAACAGCACTACCTATAGGATTTAATTCACACCACTCTCTAATCACAGTATTCGGTGGAAAATAATTTTTTAACGAAAAGTGTTGTGGCTGCAAAATCATTACAATTAATACTGAACATTAAGAAACTTACAAAACATTACGGAACCTTATAAAATTTCACCTTTAACTTTATAAAAATCAGAATGTAAATAAATCCAATTGTCAGAACAGCACTACCTATCGGATTTAATTCAAACTATTCTCTAAATATGAATTTTAATGTAAGAACAACACTAAGCTACGACGAAAGTAACAGATATGCGATAAAGCAACAAAATAAAAAAAAATCCTAGAATCCGATCGCAGCACCAACTACCGGGTTTGACTGAAACCAAAAATTAAAAAAAAACTTTAAAACGCGATCGCAGCTCTGCCTACCAGACCCAAACGCTGCCTACCAGACCCAATTGTGAACCTTACCATCCCAACATCGTAAATAAATTTAAAAAAACATTTTCACTTCAATCCTGTACCTTACACATTTGCACAATGTATATTTTTTAATTACACTTTAAAACGTTATTTCAATAAATAATAATATCATATTTCTCAATACGCGCACAATTCTAAACGCGATCGCAGTGCTGCCTACTTGTTACTTAATCAGTTGTGATTTTGTTTACATTGGCAACGGCCATACGGGCTCTTTGTGATTGGTCGTTGTGTTTGATAGCGGCCATCTTCCATTGATCTGATTGGTTTTCCTTTGTTTACATTTCCATCTGATTTATTAGCCTCTTATTTATTAAAAAACTGTTTTCTCGCGATTTTTTGTAACATAATAACACAAAATTACGAAATATTTTTCTCAATTTGATCGCAGCACCAATTGTCGGGACAAACTAAAATTAAAATAGAATATTATTTAATATTCTATACTGCGATGGTAGTGCAGTCTGCCGGATCCAATGTAAAACATTCCAAAATCAACATTTACTTAATATGAAAAATTAAATAAAAAATTAATTAAAAAAACAATTTCCAATGGACCAAATTGTGAGTCTAAATCATTCTCGAATCCCCTTGAACACACCCACAAAATTTCATCAAAATCAGTCCAGCTGTTTAGGAGGAGTTCACTTTCATACACACGCACACAAATATATATATAATAAAGATTTAACTGTAATTATAATTATATGTTAATTACAATTAAATGATTATAGTATTTATTGAGTTTATATCATTTTTTTCTACGACCAATTTAATAAACTTAATATATAAAATGAATTGTTTACTCTTTTTTTGTCTTCAGTCATTTGACTGGTTTGATGCAGCTCTCCAAGATTCCGTATCTAGTGCTAGTCGTTTCATTTTGGTATACCCCCTACTATCCTACATCCATCCCTAACAATTTTTTTTACATATTCTAACATTGCCTGCCTACACAATTTATTCCTTCTAATTGTCCCTCCAATATTAAACCGACTATTCCAGGATGGCTTAATATGTAGCCTATAAGTCTGTCTCTTCTTTTAGCTATATTTTTCCAAATGTTTCTTTCTTCATCTGTTTGCCGCAACACCTCTTCATTTGTCACTTTTATCCACCCATCTGATTTTTAACATTCTCCTACAGCACCACATTTCGAAAGCTTTTAATCTTTTCTTCTCAGATACTCCGATCGTCCAACTGATATAAAGCACCACTCCAAACATATACTTTCAAAAATCTTTCCCTGACATTGAAATTACTTTTTGATGTAAACAAATTATATTTCTGACTGAAGGCTCGTTTTGCCTGTGCTATTCAGAATTTTATATCGCTCCTGCTTCATCCATCTTTAGTAATTCTACTTCCCAAATAACAAAATTCTTTTACCTCCATATTCTTTTCTCGTCCAATTTTCACATTCAGTGGTCCATCTTTGTTATTTCATCATTTCATTACTTTAATTCAGTTTATCGTTTATTTTCATGCGGTAGTTCTTGCATAGGACTTTATCCATGCCATTCATTATTTCTTCTAAATCCTTTTTACTCTCAACTATTATCAACAATTACTATATCATCAGCAAATCATAGAATCTTTTCTTTTCACCTTGTACTTTTACTCCGAATCTAAATTGTTCTTTAATATCATTAACTGTTAGTTCCATGTAAAGATTAAAAAGTAACGAGGATAGGAAATATCCTTGTCGGACTTCCTTTCTTATTACGGCTTCTTTCTTATGTTCTTCAATTATTACTGTTGCTGTTTGGTTGCTGTAATTGTAAGCAATTTTTCTTCTATCTCTCTATTTGAACCCTAATTTTTTTTTAATAGCTGAACATTTTATTCCATTTTACGTTATCGAATGCCAAGGTCTATAAATGCCAAGTATGTTGGTTGGTTTGTTTTTCTTTAATCTTCCTTCTACTATTAATCTGATGCCTAAAATTGCTTCCCTTGTCCCTACATATTTCCTGAAACTAAATTGGTCTTCTCCTAACACTTCTTCCACTCTCCTCTCAATTCTTCTGTATAGAATTCTAGTTAAGATTTTTGATATATGACTAGTTAAACTAATTGTTCTGTATTCTTCACATTTATCTGTCCCCGCTTTCTTTGTTATCATGAAGATAAACTTTTTTTGAAGTCTGACGGAACTTCCCTTTTTTCATAAATATTACACACCAGTTTGTATAATCTATCAATCGCTTCCTCACCTGCACTGCGCAGTAATTCTATAGGTATTCCGTTTATTCCAGGAGCCTTTCTGCCATTCAAATCTTTTAATGCTCTCTTAAATTCAGATCTCAGTATTGTTTCTCCCATTTCATCCTCTTCAACTTCCTCTTCTTCCTCTATAACACCATTTTCTAATTCATTTCCTCCGTATAACTCTTTAATATATTCCACCCACCTATCGCCTTTACCTTTCGTATTATAAATCGGTGTGTACCATCTTTGTTGGATCCAACAAATTATTGGATTTTATTTTATGTACCCCAAAATTTTCTTTAACTTTCCTGTATGCTCCGTCAATTTTACCAATGTTCATTTCTCTTTCCACTTCTGAACACTTTTCTTTAATCCACTCTTCTTTTGCTAATTTGCACTTCCTGTTCATAGTATTTCTTAATTGTCGATAGTTCCTTTTACTTTCTTCACCACTAACATTCTTATATTTTCTACGTTCATCCATCAATATATCATCTGCAATGAATCGTCTGAAAACCAAGGTTTTCTACCAGTTCTCTTTGTTCCACCTAAGTTCGCTTCTGCTGATTTAATAATTTCCTTTTTAACATTCTCCAATTCTTCTTCTACATTTTCTACCTTACCTTTTTTACTCAGAACTCTTGCGATGTCCTCTTCAAAAATCTTCTTTACCTCTTCCTCAAGCTTCTCTAAATTCCACCAATTCATCTGACACCTTTTCTTTAGGTTTTTAAACCCCAATCTACATTTCATTATCACTAAATTATGGTCGCCATCAATGTCTGCTCCAGGGTAAGTTTTGCAGTCAATGATTTGATTTCTAAATCTTTGCTTAACCATGATATAATCTATCTGATACCTTGCAGTATCTCCTGGCTTTTTCCAAGTGTATATTCTTCTATTATGATTTTTAAACTGGGTGTTGGCAATTACTAAATAATACTTAAGGAAAAAAAAATTATACAATCACTAGTTTGTGCAAAACTCTATAAGTCTGTTCCCTCTCATTCCTTTTTGCCAGCCCGTATTCACCCACTATATTTCCTTCCTTGCCTTTTCCAATTCTTGCATTCCAATCTCAAACTATTATTAAATTTTCATCTCCTTTTATGTGTTATATGCAAATCAATTTCTTCATATACGCTCTCAACCTCATCATCATGGGCGTTTGTAGGCATATAGAAGTTAACAATCGTTGTCGGTTTAGGTCGTGATTTTATTCTTATTACAATGATCCTACGGCTACGCAATTTGAAACGCTACTCTCTTCCCTATCTTCTTGTTCATTACGAAACTTACTCCTGCCTGCCCATTATTTGAAGCTGAGTTAATTATTCTAAAATCACCTGACCAAAAGTCGTTTTCCTCTTCCTACTGAACCTCACTAATTCCTACTATATCTACATTTATCCTATCCATTTCGCTCTTTAAATTTTCTAACCTACCAACCTTTTTTAAACTTCTAACATTCCACGCTCCGACTCGTGGAATGTTATTTTTTAATTTTTTGGTGACCCTTCCTTAGTTGTACCACCCGGAGATCCGAACAGGAGACTAGTTTACCTCCGGAATATTTTACCAAGTAAGGCAGCTCCATCATTGCTATATGAAAATGTAGAGAGCTACATTTTCTTGGAAAAAAAAGCAGCTGTAATTTTCCATTGCTTTCAGCTGCGCAGTACTCAGAGGACTGAGTGATGTTGATATGGCCGTTTAAGTCGTCCTGACTTACGCCCTTAACAACTACTGAAAGAGAGCTGCTGCCCTCTTTCAGGAATCATTCCTTAGTCTGACTCTCAACAGATACCTCTCTTCAGAGGAGCAACTTGCTTAGTAATTGTTTACTAAGCAAGGAAATAGTAATATAATCTTTTACTTTGTGTAATTTTTACAAATGGTTTTATAATTATGCACTTTAAATCCATTAGACCTATTATCTAATATTTTCTTTTACTGAGAGTAATAATGTTACACTTAGTCCGTACATTGGAAAGTGTGAAGGGCTGAATATCATCTGAATACCTATGGACTGAACAAACTAGTGTGCAGCAGTAAATTCGGATTTCTTATTTATTTGTAACTGTTTTTGAAGTTGTATGTATACAGCACAAAGTTTGCACACGTAGAAAGTGTTAACATATATATATACGCAATACAAATATTTGTATTGCGTATATGTATGTAACTATAAACATACATGCACATATAAAGAATATTACTAGCTATGTTATTAATATTTCATCAAATGTAAGGGTTGCATTACAGTACATTAGAGCGGTAATATAATACGGTACAATGTATTATAGTTACATTAAAATACAGTACATTACAATATAACAATATTAAATTCTTCTGCAATAAAGTAAAGTAGCATTACGATCGACACATAAATAATCTCATAGTAACACATTTGGTAAATTATTTTCAATATAAAACGTTAACTAGTTTTGATGTTCTCCACAAAATACCTAATGATATATTAATATAATTTTTCTTCTTGATAACATGAACCGATAATTATTAATACCAGTATATTAGGGTACTAGCCGTGAGTAATCTGAATAAGTGATATAAATGCGCAAGATATATTTAAACTAAATTTATATTTTCTATTGAGATTGTCTAGAAAGAAATTAAAGTATTTGTATTTTTTTAAATGTTTATTTTTCTAGAATCCGGACTAAAAATATTTGTTTTGTAGTGTTTACTTGATCAATTAAAATTTTTATTTATTTTTTTTTTAATTTCATTTAATTTGTGTGATGTTCATTTTCTGTAATGTCTGCAGTTGTTTAACAGTCAAATTGGTCATCTATTTGTAAACAGTTTCTGAAGCGTAGTCTTGTTTGGAAAGATTTTAAAAAACTTTTGGCAAAGCTTTTTTTTTATGTTTTTGTGTATTAATAAAACCGTTTTTTCCTGTTTAACTAATGACAAATATAATGCTTTCATCAGTAAAACAGTTGTGTAAAAAATAAACATATTTTTCTTTCTTGGAATTTTTAGTGTACGATTATTTAAAAAATCACTTTATTAATAGTCAACGTTTTAACTGGTATTTCTATGTACCGATAATTAAAAATCAATTTCAAGCTTATTAGAGACATAATTAATTTAGATAAATAATCTGCATGTCAACTCAAACACAAGACTTAACAGCGAGTGCGGGAATAAAATCACTTTAAGAGGAAAAGTCATATTTACTTGAATGGTAAAAAAAACTGAGGATAATTAAATTCAAACTCCCAAAACAATATAAAATTATTAAGGTTTCGGTGAGAGTTTGTCGTCAATTGAAACATCAAAAATTGAAAATCAAAATTCAACAATTTACTTTTATTTATAGTTCTTCAAAACGACTTTGTTCGAATGAAAAAAGTATAGATGTGTGTATGAAAGGCTAGATAATAATCGTTATATATTTTTCTTACTTCATTTTCTCAAATACAACATACACCGTTAAATATTTTATTCCTATATATTAAATATTCATAAATATTAAATATTTTATTCCTCTACTAATATTGTAACTAAATGATAGAACTTTGTTAGTACAAAACAAATATGACAATCTATAAATAATTGGAGATAAACAATTTTTTTATACACATGTATATATACTTTATAACATAAATCATATAATAAAGAATTCGTCAAATTTTCTCAAATATAAATAAATATAAAAATACTGAAAAGGAACCTGTTGATTGCTATAAGACATAACTTATCTATTAGTAGTTTATAGACGTAATTGCACAATTCGAGCAAATTCTTATAGTAATTCTTATTTGTAAAAACAAATTTTCTGGAAGTAAGTTGAGTACTTACGTATTAACGCCACCGCAATAACAGATTTATTTAAAATCAAAGTAGTCAATCGGATTTCGGTGGAAAAGGGCCGATATAGAGTTTAATATAGATTCAAAACAGTCTCTATTAATTTTAATAAATGGTTATTATATTTATTTATTTTATAAATTTAATTTAACCAAACTTAATCTACGCTCGCTAACTAATTAACAGGAGTGTCTTGATTATTTAAATAATAAATAATTGCAATAATTACTGAATTTATTAAATAAATACTCAAAACATTACGGTGTTAATTAGTCAAGGTTAGCGAGCGAAGCGAGCGTAGGTTAAGTTTGGTTAAATTATATTTATAAATATAAATAACCATTTATTAAAATTAATAAAGAGACTGTTCATTTTCCACCGAAATCCGATTGACTACTTTGTTTTTAAATAAAGCTGTAGCTGAGGTGGCGTTAATACGTTAAGTACCGTAAGTTGTTTTAGATCCATCATTGTTCAAGTAACCGATTCTATATCGAGATAGCAATTTTGAATATTCCAAATAATTTTTTTATCGCACACTGAATCAATTCATCGTAGTGGAAAAGAATCTTCCATAAATTAAAGAAACCAAATGATCCTAAGTGTCAGTTAGATTCATCTGAAGTAATTTTGATGTAAGTTGGATTGTTACGCACTGGTTGAAGTTGCAACAAATCTCCAAATAATAAAATGTGTCGTTTTGCAAACAAACAATCTTTTTCATCAGAAGTGTCGAATATTTCACATAATTTAAGATTTATATACATGAAAGTTATGTTAGACATCAACAAAATTTTATCGGTAATGGTTAAAGGCGTGTTTTTCAAATTTTCTCGTATTGATTTCAATGCAATGTCTGACAGTTATCTATATTTTGGAGTAGCAATTATGTTCTACAGGCAGTTGAAAAAGCCTGCTTTTGTTAGTCCTTTGATGTTGTGCGTAATGATACCAGTTGGGAGCAGTTACATTAACACTAATTCAACTGTTGCATGGATAACATGAATTCCAACTATTGCGTGGATAAGAAAACTTTTACCGGTCCCTCCTTCAGTACTAACGAAAAATCTTAAAATTTGATCGTTATCGTTTTCTACGCATTTTGTTAGTGTATCAAGTATACGATTCTCATCTTCATTTAACTGCGCAAGAATTCTGTCCATCGCTAAATATTTCAAGTTGTCAATTTCAATGTAATCTTTCATTGTTTGATCGGAAACATCGCTCAATAGGGAAACTTTCTAATGATTCATCGATTATTTCGTTCTCTTCTATTTTATTTTTAATAATTTCCTCAATATGCTCAAAAGACTTTTGAATTTCCACTAGTCTTTCACGGTATGCCATTGCTTTTGGTAAACTATGTTGTAGACTCTGGATTGACTCTACATGTGCGTGCTGTATCAATCTTTCAAAGTTTCTGACTTTCAAATTGCATCTAAAATGATTTACAAGACATGGATTTAAACGTTTCTTGATAAATTTTCCATTAGGTAGCTAATGGAATGCAACTAATATAAATGCTTCAACGAGAATCTGCTGAAAATCCCGAAGCTTTTATTATGATTAAAAAGTTTTACGACCGCTTTGCGGAATATATATGAAATACTTTGAGCGAAAATGTAGCTAATACTGCGAGCTGAAAAAAAAAAAATGAGAATGTGTATCGAAATCAAAATATAATTTTCAAGATGATGAAGTAACGCTTTTCTAATTTTGAAATTAGACACAAAAGTATTTTTATTCATTAAAATATTATAAATATCAAAAACTTTATCGTATTTATTCTAATATTTGAGTAGCAAATGCTTAAGATATCAGAAAAAAGTAAATTCATCTTCAATTAAGTTTTGAGGAAGGTTAAATTTTTAGAGTGATCTCTTAAGCAATACATCATGAAAGTGTTCCGAAATTGTTACGAAAGTTATTAAACGTTTACGAAGTTATCTAACTTTATTTATTCATAATAAACCCATTACAATTGTAAAATTTACAATCATATTCAGACTTTTTTAACCACGATAAATAATACCATTTATGACTAAAAAAATTTTAAAATTATGTTATTTGCTAGAATGTATTTCATTTTCTAATTATGATATTTCAAGAATGTGTTTTAGTTTAGCCTTGTATACATTTAGATTTTTAAAATTATAATAAAGTTTTTATTTTAAAAAATATAAATTGGACGTATACTATGTACAATATCAACTAAATAAAGACATAATTAAAATACATTTAATATTATTCATAGTTAGTATGTACTTAAAATATGTACTTAGGTAAAAACTTCAAATGGTAGGTTATGTTGCACTGAGCTATTATTAAATATTTTTGTTTTGTGTTAATATTGTTAAGAATGAGAGCATCAGAATTATAATTCAAATTACCTATGAAACTAATTAGTTGTAGCTGAAGATCAAGTTGTAAAAATTTTACCAAATGCTCTGAAAAAAATTTAACCTAAGTTAAAGAGAAATATTCCACTCAAATAGAACAGCAATAATAGACTAAATCTGAAATCATGTGATTGGTTGATTGGACGATACATCAAGTCTAGTCAAACAGTCAAACAGTCAAGTCTAGTCAAACAGATAAATAGTAATTACTATTTATCTGTTAATATTAAGATTCTTCTTATTTTTATGCATAATAAATATAATTTTTTTTAATACATAAATACAATTTTTCGAAATATGACCCCAGCACCGCCAAATAATTCTAATTGTAGAATAAAAGTTTTACCAATTTATTTATGTTTTATTTATTCCTTTTTTAATAAAACAAGTATAATCTCTTTTAAAATTTTCTTTTAAATTTTATTATTTCAAATATACGCTACCTAGTACTATCAAGTACTGCTATCTAGCGACGCGATTGGTAAACGGGTTAGGAAAAAACTCTGGGTTAGAAGAACAAAAATTTAACATTTGCAAATTAAAAAACGTGTAATTACAAAGATTATCACATATTTACGGGAAAAAAACCTAAATTCATTAAGAACATCTATTTCTGACATTATCTGTAGCTTTATTTCATGAAAATTATTATTTTTTTAATTTTTAAACAATTTAAAAAAAATTGAAATGTCGATTTGCGAGTTGGTCAGACACTAAATAAGTCTTCGGTGTTTCCGCCGTCGGACTAACTCTCGCCGGCATCATTCTACCAAACGACTTGATTTTTAGAAAAACCATGTAACCTTTTTTACAAAAATTGGCGAGGATTTTGATAAACTTTCCTAGTATTTAAATAGATTTAATATTTATCCAGTTTTTTAGGGTTAAAAGAAATTTAATATGTAATTTTCGAACGATTTACAATCCTTTCCTTGCATATGTTTTACGTGATTTAACAGCTAAAAAATCAGTAAGAAAAGAAATATATTACAATTCATTAAAAGTAATAAGTTACGTAAAACAATAGAGTGACGGAGAAAAAGACAGAATCAAATTTATAGGCAGATTTATCTCAGGGTAAAGAGAAAAACACGATAGAAAAAGATAGAATTTTTTCTCTTCATACTGTCATGGATTAATTCCTCAGACTTGTTCCAATACCAAGCCTTTTTTCATCTTATCTACGACGTAGAAAACTTTTTTCACACAAAAAGTAGAAACAGATGACAGAACCAAAGTAGGTCGATGTTCTAAAGAGTATTTACAATAAATTATTTTGATTTGAAAAACTATACAATCAATTTCATAATTGTTTGTCATTTTATAATTAATTCAGTTCTCATTCTTACTGTTAATTTATATGCCATAACATATTTCACCATTTTAAAAAATAGTCTTCATTTTTAGAAGTATGACCACATTTGATCTAAAACAGTGCTATAAAAATATTAAATTCTAGAATTTCCTATAATATTTAAATTTTAATAAAAAATTTTAATCACTGAAGATAAAATAGGAATTTGATTAGTAGAAACTGTATACTATTTAACCAGCTAGTAGTACAAACAATGTTACTTTTATGACACGGCAAATTCACGAAATTTTTTCGTGATAAAAGACATAAGATGTTGATATATAATTTCATTTTTCAACAAATAAAATTTAATAAAAAATACTTTAACCACAAAGCAAGAATTCAAATAACAGGAATATCCACCAAAATATTTCTACGATACAAATTTGAACAATGAAAAAATCCTTGGCGAAATTCTGACGCCTTGCCTTTTCCAGTTAGAAGGTTATCGGTTCCAGTCTAAATTTATTGCATTTCATATACCCTCTTATAACATTGAGCTAATCATATTAAAAAAAAACAATAAAAATAAAGAAGTTTAAAAGTTTAGCTGGTATCACGAATTTCATAATTACAAATTATTTTAGCAACTTTTAAGGCTAATATCAACACAAAAAACCAAAACCAGCGATTAAATAATTAACATAAAAATACCGTTTGATCTTAATGCCAAATTCTCAAAATTTATTTTATATTAAAATCTATTCTCTCAAACTCAAACCCGTCGTATTCAGTTATTAAATCAAATATATGTTGTTTAACAAAAGAAAAATCTTAATTTAAATTGTTATAATTATATTTAATACATTTTATAAAACAAATTAAAAATACCATATTAATCCCTTCTCTTTAGTACACGCTATTTATTTGTAAGCTTCATAACTCCCACAAAACAATTACAAATTATAAATTACAGTTATAAGTTAGTGTAGCGTTGTATTATGAACTTTGTTATTATCTTTATCAAATTTCTTCTTTTTTTTCCATTACGCTAATTATCAATTAATTTAGCTACAAAGGAAGAATATAATTACAAAATCTTTTACAAAACAATATTTCAAAATTTTGTTATAAATTTAAGAAAAAAAGAAATTACGAACTTTTATCAAAAAACATTTTTATACGATTGAATTAGGCTTTCTTAAATGAACTAGGATTAAATAACATTAGTAATTATAATATGCATTAGAAAACAACAGCAAAGGTGGTTAGTTGCCTTGATTGCTGATGGAAACAATGTCAGTGAGTATGTGTCAAAGTTCAGTTAACTTCAATAACATATCTTTTTTATTATTAATAAAAAGCTGATAAAATTAAAAATGTACAAATAAAAAAAAAAAAAAAACTGCTACTGTGGAATGACACCCGCAAAAAACACGACGGTCTCTGTGTACACAGAACTATACGCTGCCGCCACCCGGCACTGAACCCTCTCCAGCAAGCGCCAGTTGCGCCCCAGCTTCGTTATACTCCGTACAGGACCACAGAGTTTACCACATGCACATACAGGCGACGCTTCGAAGTACATGGAGCGTCCGCTCTTCCCATTAGCTTGCTCAGTCCAGTCACTATCCGGTCTACCTTCTGGCTTGCTTCCTGGGTTGTGAATGACCGCCGGTGGGATCCATAAGCCGAAGTATTTGATCGACTCTCGAAAGCCTACCGGGTGATCCCCCACCAGAAGGGTAATTGGTGTTAATCTTCTCCTCCACGTCAGCGCCACCGCCCTCGCATTCTCCGGAGCCAAGTGCAGGTCATTCCGGTTCAACCAGCACCGCACTTGTTCGCAGGCTTCAATTGCTTTTTCCCCTCTTCGCCACGACCAGCAAGGCAAGGTCATCGGCAAAAGCCACCGGGGTAACGCCCCCCGGGAAATCCATGCCGAACATCCAAAAACGGACCACTGTGGAACCCCACACGTGACTGGGAACCCAGTCAATCGCCTCCAACACGTTGGTCAGGGACCTGTCTGGTAAATAATCCTGGATGAGACGCATCAGGGAACCTCTTATACCTCTGTTCTTCAACATCTGGAATATCGCCTTCCACCGCAGCGAGTTAAATGCGTCCTTGATGTCCGGAGTGATTAGTACCGGAATCTGTCTGGTTCTCCAAGATTCCAGCAGCCGCCCGGTCCGCCATACCTCCTTCACCGTATCCACCGCTGTCCTATTCTTCCGGAAGCCGAATTGATGTTCACTGAATCGTTGGTGGCCTGTATATCCTCGTGAAATCAGGTCTCCATCATTTGTTCGAGGAGTATATATATATAAGGGTTTAACAGCTAGATAGTTTACATAAGTCTTATTTTGTACTTAGTTGTAAATCGATCTACTTCCTCTCAAACATACGGTAACCGTAAATACTCGTGTATTTTGTTTTTCATAAAATAAACATCTATTTTTTTTTTTTGAAATTATTCATTTCGTTGAAAAATAAAAAATAATTATATCGTTATACCAGAATGATGACAGGAGGGGTTTTCCTTCAGCCTCGAGACGGTTTGCTACTGCGAAAAGGCACTTCTGGATAAAGGATGGGGCCGGTATTAATGATGTGTAGTAGGGCATCACGCAAGTGTTCCGGCGGTTCTTATCAAGCGCCGTGAGAGAAACCTAACCAACATGAGTAGGCAAGTACGTGAACAAAAGTTAATCCCTGCTTTGACCCCGTGATCCTGGTGTTTTGCACTGCATAGCGTACTCTCTATGGAACTATCTGTTAAGCTACCCAATCGCAGCTACCTTGGATAAAGGGAGCAGCCTGTAGATGTGATATACGGTAGAGGTGTCGGAGCCCTTTTTCGGGACGGAGAGCCCTAGGCGGTTAATCATCAAACGCTGCTTCTAAAACCTGGCTAACATGAGTACTAAGGGAACGGGGAAGTCCATCTGTGTGACTAGTCGGCAACCCGTCATGGCGTATGGATGCATGTCTTTAAGAATGGGGGAGGGCTTTGCTTCATCCTCAGCTCATCGTTGACCGGCGGGCTCTATATGGGTCTCCGTCGCTCCGCGGTGAATGTGTGCCAACTACACACTTAGTTGCAATATGATGGTCAGTGGTGGCTGAGCTTCCTTGGTCAGGGTCTTGATATGCCGGACACATGTTGACTTCAGTGTGTGGTGTATAAGGATTCCTCCGGCTTGTACTCCTAGCCCAGCACAGATTGCGAAGTTGTAGATAAAGAATTCTGTGAGGGAGGAAAGGAAGTTGTAATGATAGGCCAGTTTTAATAACAACTGAATTTTCAAGCAGTATTTAACACTAAAATGTAGCCATTTATAAATTTTATGCCAAAATTAAAAAATATTTGAATAAAAGAAATAAATCTAAATTTAATTTACGCTTAATTAAATTGCCTACCCTTTATTACCCGCTTTATTAAATTGCTTGTCCATAACACTAAAGTATACTTCTGCTCTTGGTACAATAATTTCCCATTTATAAAAATACTAATGATTGCTATAAACCTATATTAGGCTATTTTATCACATTTATACACTATTAATTATATACTTGATAAAGAACTCATACTTTAAAAATAGCTTTACTATATAGAAAAAATGTTAAATCACACTTTTTGTTTTCTTGATAAATGTTGTTTTAAATTTTAAATTTTGAAAAAAATTATAATTTTTCAATCTCTGTAGTAAAAGTGAGTACTATTAAAAAAAAAAATATTTTCGATGCAATACCAGGTGAAATGGATATTCCGTTCATTTAGGCCAAATAATGGTCTAAACTTAGAAAAAAGTAAAAAAGTAGAAAAAAGTATTTTTTTGGATTATTGTATTGATTTAATAGCGTTGGGAAATGAAATACCCAATCAATTATGAATTATGGTACGATCAAGATGAAATAAAATAGTTTTTCACAAAATTACAACTCGCTCAGATGTTTTCATTCTATTAACGAAATTATGTAATATCTTTTTAACTCTAGCGTTTTTCAATACTAAACAGATTTAAAAAACTTAGTGAAAAACATAATAAATTTCTACAATACTGTTCCCGTATCACATTTGTAATTAGTTTCATGCCTTTGTAATCGGTGACAATCATACAATAACTACATTTTTCAGTTATAGGACAATGTTCGCGTTCGATTAACCTATCCAATAAAACTGGTATAAATCAAATGTCAAATTTAAATTTATCAATAAATATTAAATATTATATTTCTGGAGCAATTTTAGTGTGGATTTCAAACATATGTACAAATGATCATTGTTGTTTGAATTTACGAATGTTATGTAATTATTGTTATCATGATCAAATTGCGTTTGACAGATCTTCAAAACATGCTTAGTAACCAAAACTAACATCTGTTTATTTCCCAACGGCGAATTACAATCCCAAAAATGATTATTATTTAAATGGTCTAACGTGTATTCCCTTTACTGGTTACCAAATAACTGAGTGACAGAACATATTAGGTATTAACTAGAATAAAGGATTAGCCTATATTACAAATGAAGCTAAAAAAAAATTTAAAAACAAAACAATTCATAAAAATTACATTATTTCTGCAGATTAACAGGAACAGAAGAAGAGAGTAGAGTGGGTAAATTTTATTTCTACGCTAAAAGATAAAGTTAGTTAGTACAAAATATAAAGACAAAAGGCTAATAAAATAATAATAATAATAATAATAATAATAATAATAATAATAATAATAAACACTGGAAAAACAATAAATTAAATAGTTCTCTTTAACTTTCAGAATGAGAACTTAAAATAACATAGTGTAATTCTTCTTTGGCAGTTTTAGTGAACATAAAAGCAGTTCTTTCTGTTATGAGGGCTGGCTCATTTCAGTTGCAAATTTCTGTATGCTGAAAAACTTTAGAGATGCACATATTTTCCTTGATATTGTCTGTATAGCCTATTTATAGTTGACCGTTTAGTGTCTGGAAGAACAACAATTTGTTATCAGCATACATATGAGCTGGTGTACAAAAAATTATTGATGAGAAATGAACCGTTCTAACCATGATTTAAGCAGATTTCCAGGAAACATCCCGATCTTCCGATGATTATCAGGTGAGATGCATCTCGTTTACTTGTATAGAAACTTAAATTACTCCTCTGGACGAGATTATTTGATTTGATTAAGTGTCCTTTTGGATAAACTCTCGTTGTTTTCTCAGTATCCAGTTGGCTCAGTAGATATCCATAGATTCTATACATCATTGTGGACTACTGTTTAAATATTTGTGGAATTTACTAGAAGCGAGATAATCTATCTACCAAATGCGGAACAGCTTGTTATCCGATGGCAAATTTAATTCAGATACTCCCCCTCACCTTCATATTAGGATTTTTATCCCAATATGAAGAGTTTTCAATCCAAAATTCGAATTAGGAACCTTTTATATGAAAGGCAGATATAATGTAGCCGCCAAATAATTGAATTCAGTTATATCTTTTAATTAATATACTTATTAATTTAATAATAAATTGTTGTCAAATAACAGAATTCAAAGTATCTAACTGTTACTTTGTAAAGTAACAGTTGCTGTAAGTTTACTGTAAGTAACTGAAACTTTGTAAGTTAGATAAAAACTGAAAAAATGACTAATAGTTTAAATGAACTGAAATTAATAGTATTATTAATAAATGATGATTCATACTTTTGCTTAAATCACTTTAGCCTTTCCTTTGTTGGTGGATTTATCTGTGATCTTATAATTATCGTAAAACATAAAACAATCTCATCCATTCACAATTAGACGCTATTCAGCATTAATTATTATAGCGATTACGTACTCAATACATCTTCGTTTGAAGTTATAATCAGGCTAATGATTTTCAAGCATTTCATGAAATTCAGTTATTGATATGTAAACTAAATGTATTCAGAGTTTAGTTTATTAAACTAAACTCACTATTCATTACTTTTTCCAATAAACTTTTATTAATAACATTTAACTGTAAATATAGATTAAAAAGATAATAAATACAAAATAATCCTTTACGAAAATATATGTTTTTAATTAATGAATAATTTGATCACTTAGGATTTTTTATCAATGCGTCATCTATTAGGGAATTCAGGTTGGTTTGTGTGATAAATTGCTATTCAAATTTCTGAGCAATAAAAAGAGATAAAATACTCAAAGAAAATAGTTGCTTTTCTTTCAAAATTATATTTAATTTAACAAGTTAAATCATTGTTTATGAATGAATTTATTTTATTTTCAGAGTTGGTCTGGTTACCCGAAAGTCAGTTGGGAGGTTCATTACTTTATGGGATCGATTTTGGCATTAGTAGGAGTTGCTGGAATAGTTGGAAATATAATCGTTCTGTTCGTTTTTACCAGGTAAGAAAATCAGTACAGTAAGTTAAAAGAAGTTAATTTCTCAAATAAAAATTTTGTATAAAAATTACTAGATGCATTTTACTTACAGTAACTATAGTAAAATAATTTTAAATCATTGAAACAACATAATGAGCTAGATTTAAACACAAATCCAGCTCATTAATGTGAATAAAGAAAATATTTAAATACAAATACATGAAAGGTATGATGCTTAGTGAATTAAAAAAATTGTTTGGGTTTTTTCTTAACAATATCATATTATTTAAGAAAATAACTAATAAACAATTTGGTAGATTTTTAAAATGAATTGTATAACATTATTTTTTTATAAACATATAGGGTGATTTTTTTGAATTTTAGTTTATGATGAGTTTTTTATTTTCATACTTCACGGTTTTTTAGGGACTTCTCTTTCAAAATTTGTTTAATTCATTTCCTATTTTTAAAGATATTTAAATATTTGTGATCATGAACTTGGTAATAACTCGCCTAAATGAATACAGTCTGCAAAATTTACTTTACTTCTTCCTCTCTGTATATAATGTGCTATGGAGAGACGAAATTGTACACAACTTTTAAGAAGCCACCAACGAAAATCTCCATGAATGTGGTAATGCTGGTTAGGGAATTATCCCCCGGGTGCGCTTCAAACAGATTTAAGACTAAAAAAAAGTGAAAAAGTGTTGAAATTGCAAAAAATTAGTTAAACTTCAGATTTGTTTCACCGGCTCATTGTTTCGATCAATCGCCACCGACTTGACATCATCACAAGTCATATGTACATTTTAATTTACACATGTAAAGTTCAATCATTGTACAGCCTTCCTTATCTTGTCACAAAATTTTCGCGACAAGACATTTTTGTAAACAAACTTATTTTGTTATCTTTCTTCAGATATCCTTCTCTTTAAAAAGTATGAGTTAAATTTACTTTTAATTCATTTTTTCTACGACTTACTTGGGCGAAACATATCACTTCTAAGCGGAAACACTTGGGCCTCAAATTTAAACACATGTACTGGCTGACAGGACATAGATCTCGGCTTTCAACAGGAAATAAATTATTGATTTATAAATCCGTTCTGAAGCCTGTTTGGAATTACGGCGTGCAATTTCACTATTGACGTACTTGAACTCTACGACAAAAAACACTGCGGAAAATGCTCAACATACTCTGGTACGTAAGTAATAGCCTCATGTATTTGGTTTACTTGGCATTTCTACCGCCACCACCCCATTCGGTCGCCCTAAAGCATAAGACCGAATTTCTTGCCACAAACGGCTACTGAGTCTCGAAATAATATAGCGACCAGTGTCCTAACTAGCTCCTAGAGCTAACCTAAAAGTGTGAGCGGAATAAGCGTGATGCCATACACCACTCGCTTGCGTGATCCACCGACCACTTGTCATATATCACAAATGGGTAGGCGAACCCCGTCAACTAATAAAATATATATGACTACCAATAATTAAATTTATCTTGTCAAAGACAGCCATTCGCTGCCACGCCTAGGCCGCTGAATGCTAGCAAATACCTGTCCACCATTAAAGCGCTTGGAGCCTTAATCTGGCTGGTAACCAGCCATATCTCTCGGTTAACTTCCTATAGCAGCGCGGTAGGAGTCTTTTCCCTTAGGCAAACCACTAATATCGGTTGAACAAAACAACCGCATCAAGAAACTCCCACACGTTCCGACAGTGCGGCTCTCGCCACACTGACCCGCCGCTTGTGACTGGCCAATTTTCCCCTTGACCTCTTAGTTCTAGTGTGGCCGGAGTTTTGCCCCCCCTCTCCAAGAGCTGGGCAGTCGAACATCGTGTGTTCGTACGACTGGACCTCCCTGCAGACGCACAGCTCCTCAGCTGCCAGGTGGAACCGAAACAAATATTGGTTTAAATTTACATTGGTTGGTTGAAGAGCAGTCGGGGTCCCGTTGCCCTTAAAAATGAAGGAGAGGCATACCATCCCCCCAGATCCTATATAAATATATACAAGGACGTTCCCTTAGTCGTAATGTGCCATTCTTGCTATTATGCTTCCGTCGCGAGGCTCCCCTCCGCAGGTGGGAAACTGTTAGCAACTGTTCTAAATTTAGAAACGGTGTCTTGAGATCAGTGTTCCACTCCGGTACAGGACCAGCTCGAAACCGCATCCCAAATACCTCGGCCTCCCTGCCTCTTCGCAATTTCTACATGGTCGCCCGAATTTTCACCACTAAATCGATTGGGAGAGCCCCGAAGACGTTCCAACTCATAGAGGACAGAACTCCAATACAAGGAAGGAAATGCTGCTTCTATGTCAATAAAAATTGCCAAACCATATATACAGTCGGCGCCTTCCACCTCGGCAAGAGAATTTAAGATGCAATCCTCGGTGCCAACCTCTTTCGTGAATCCATACTGGCCTCGATTTAGAAGTGAGTTCATATCGATGTATTACCAGAGCCGTTCCACGACCAGCCTTTCAAGCAACTTGCCGATTACCGGCAAGAGGCTGATGGGTCGATAACTGCTGATCTCACTCGGATCCTTTCCTGATTTTATGAGCACGCTCACCAAAGCCACCTTCCAATCAGTTGGAAAACAACCCCAGCTTAGACACTCTAAGAACAGCCTGCCAAGCGGCTCTCTAATGACAGGCAGCAGATGATAGAAAATATCCGGGTCAAGTTGGTCAATCCCCGGTGCCTTTCTCAGTGCAATTTGAGAAACCTCATGTGTAATGATCTGAAGTTGCGAACCGTTCGGCATGAAATCTCTCTGGTCAGCCTAAGTTTCGATCGGCACCCGAATTATTTGGCTGTCAATTTATTAGATAACACGATCAGTGATTTTTCAAGATTCCTGAAGAAAAACATTCTTGATTTGCCTTATCGTTTCAATTAGGTGACTATGCTCTGGCCGAACGGAGTACTCTTCTATTTCATTATCAAGGTACAAGCCGCTGGGTCTGTGGCTACTTAATGTTAGTTCAAATAAATCTTATTTACTTATTGTTCAATTATCTTGTTGAACGGTTTGTAAAGTTGCTTTGTTGTTATAATAAAAAAAACTGTATTTTTAAGTAGGTTATACCTTTTGAAAATATGTATTATTTAAAATTTATTTATTTATATTAAAAATTTAGGTAGGCCTTTGAAAAACGCTGCCCGTATGAATAAAATTTTCTAAACGAGTGTTTATCGCCGGCCTCCATGATGCGAGTGTTAGCGTCTCGGCCTTTCATCTGGAGGCCACGGTTCGAATCCTGGTCAGGAATGGCATTTTCACACGCTACTTGTCATTCATCTAATCCTCTGAAGCAATACCTAACTGTGGTCCCGGAGGTTAAATAAAAAAAAGAGTGTTTATCAAACTCAAAAGCCGAGAAAAATACAGAAGTAATTTATAAAAACAATTTAATGATGCTACTGCTGACTGTGTGATAAGATTATGTAAAATACTTAAATATTTTGTGTACTTTTTCTTTTAATTTATTCACTATTTTTAATAAAATAGAAAACACAAAACATAATTTACATCTAAGTTTAACGAGTCAATGGAAAATTTTTAAGCAATCATAAGATTTTTCATAAAAAACTTTCAATATCAAAATGGTATCAGGCTACATATCGTGATACTTTAACAATCTAACATTAACCAATGACATCCACAAATACCCAGAAATATGTACAAATAATTAGGCATATCATGAGTTTTTGTTTAATAAATTAAGAAAACTTACTACGGGAAACCCAAAATTGTAATTGTTGAAATCGAGTGTATGATGAAGAGTAAGATTTGCACATGTAAAAAAATAAATGCCAGTCGTATTGAGAACCTTTTCCTTTCCGCGATATGATAAGTAATCTTTTAAATATTAAATGAAACATAAGGTTTTTATTTACCAAGGTAGAGAGAATCCTACATAAATCCTTAACTAAATTTAACAGGTGGTTATATGGATCAGAGATATTACTGAGATACTAATAATAGTTCAGTTTTTATAATAAAAAGAAAAATTGTTTTCAGGCAAATTATTTATGTTTATATTGAAAGGAAAAATTACGTTTTTCAATGTAATCCCTTTCTGATAAACGGTAATATGTAGTCAGTTAACTTACTTAATATATATATAATAAATAATTGAAATAAGTAAATAAAAAATCTATTTAATAAATAATTCAAAGATTTCTTCCCCGTTTTTGCCTGAATTATAAATTATACAAAAAAATAAGTTTAAAGTATAGCAATGAAGAAAAATATTATTCTCTACTACTTAAGACATGTTTAGCAGCAGGTCTTTATTTTTAAAATTTATTTTTTAATTACATACTTTCATTATCAAACAAATTTAAACAAACTGTCAGATAAAACAACAAAAAAAGGAGGAACATTTTTTTCTTTACTAAACGGAAATTATAGCGTGCATTAGTGTTTATTACAGCTAATGATCTATTATTCAGTCTTTTATTTAAAATAAAAATTTAGTATAAATAAAATGAAAATGTTTTTTCCAGACTGAAATGAAAATTTCTGGTGGAATTCACTTAATAAAAATTCTGAAAATGAGTAATATTATTTTTTGTATTTTTTAAATTGGAGCAATATAAATTCAAAAAGTACGTATCAGTAATAGAGCGAAATGAAGTGGAATATCTATAATTCAAGTATGTTCAAATATAAAGCCTAACGAGTATAATTTTCCACTTCTCATTTTGTACCTCTGATCAAATTTCAAAACTCGTACATTACAACTCATTCTGCAAACTCAACCCTTTTTTACCTAAAAATAAATCAAATAATCTAAATGAATGAATTTGTGTAAGAAATAAAATTTGTTATCAGCATTACCAACCAATTATAATTCTTCAGCATTTATTGAACTCTATCACTTTTTACATTTAGACTGATATTCCAGAAATACCAATAAATATTCAACCATTGTAGATTAAATATTCTAGCATCATTATGCCCGAGCGTATGTGGGTATAAATATTTTGTAAGTATTTTTACAAATGTATTATTTTGTGAGTATAAAGATTTCGTCATATTAAAACTAGAAATAAGCAAAAATAGGCAGCATGTTCATAATCGGTACGTTTCTAACATTAAAAATAAATCTTTATATTGTAGCTAACAAATTAAACTAATAAGATATGCAAGCCTAAACGTGCTCGTTTATATAAATATTATAGCATACTTTTATAAAATATTATTCATCTTGTTTAAAATTAAACAAATAATATATATTTGATAGTACTGATAAAAATGTAATATACATACAAAATACGGTAACTAAATACATTTATTATTACTTAGTTAAAAATTTAGCATACATAAAATCTTAAATACAAGAAAAATATTTTATTTTTTAAATGTGATAGTGAAAGGGTAATAATTTAATTTTACACAAAGGTAATTATTGCCGACTGTCGGTGCAATATTTTAAACCTTTCAATATTTCCTTTTGCCAACATTTTCGTTATTTTTATTTGTGTATTTTGTTTACATATTTATATCAAAACATTTTGTTTGTAGAACTACGAATATGAATTTTGTATAATATATTACTGCATATTTGTCCTTTTATCTACATTTCGGTTGGCTCGATTGGTTTATTAGATATACATACATCTTAGAATAATAGTAAGTGATAAATATACGTTGCAAGTATTGAAATAAAGTGGTTAGTTTTCGTTACATTAGAATGTATACAAAATCTAATAAATAATAAAAAATAAATATAAAGAATAAAAACACATATTTCAATATTAAAAAAAATTACAATGTAAAATTAAAATTTTTAGTAAAACTCTACTATTTTATACCCCAAATAGAATGTACTTGGCTGATTGAAGAATATTACACGGTGTAGGTGATGTTTATAAATATTTATTGAATGTACATAATATTTTATGCAAAGTTACTTAATATCTGAGCAATTGTACAGCTATTAACAAACATTTAATATTTTATACAGCAGGTATATTGAAAATTAACTAAGAAACTAAATTGCAATTGTATTCTATGGTTTATTCAGTTCCAACTATAATATACTTTAGTCACTTAAAACAATGATTCATCTGTTCCACTCATCTTTATGACTACATTGTGAATCCTATATCTTTATCCCCTTCCAATACAGCACGAGAACCCTTCCATGAACTAAAGAATGAAAAAAATTCTAAGAAGAAGATTTATTTTTAATTTTACTCATTACGATTGTTTTATATAAATATATATATACTAGCTCTACCCGCCACGCTTCGCTGTGGCACATTATGGTTGCATGGATGAGAAATGAGAAACAAAAAAACATACGTTTCATAGAAGTTTAATTTTGCAATAATTGCGGATATACAATATTTTTTGTTTTTCCACTGTCTGCGTAGATATAAAGGCTATCTGGTTTGCCGACTCGGGAATAAGCAACATACAGTTGCCCATGTGAGAAGCAATCCGCATCTAAAACTAAACCACACAATTCTAAAGATTGACCTTGACCTTTATTGATTGTGATTGCAAATGCCAATCGAATTGGGAATTGCAATCTTTTATATTAAATGGTGTATCGGTCGGGATTATGGGTATTCGAGGAATGAGGACATCTTCACCTTTGAAAGGCCCCGTTAAAATCGTTGCTTCCACTACGTTATTCATCAACAACTTAACTGCAAGTCTCGTGCCGTTGCAGAGTTTTGACTGATTAATATTCCGCAACAGGATAATTGTCATTTTTTGATCGAACCGTTACTAGAATCAATCTAATGTGGAATACTTTCCCAGTTCCTCCTGGCGCAACCAAGAAGAAGGTCCCCCCAATTCCGTCATTTATCATTTGCATTATGCGATCATAAATGCCTTTCTGTTCACGCGTTAATTTGGGAATGTTTGATTGGACATATGACTGAAGATCACCAATGTTGTAACTCTGTTCACGGCGTAAATCCACATCAAATGAAGCAATCGCAGCTCGGGTGGGTGCTCGCATTCCCAATCGAATAAGAACTTTATTTGCAATAGCTAAGCACTTGATAAATATCTTCAATATTAATCAATGCTTAGTTGTAAATGCCTTCTGTAAATTCCATGGTCATATTGGTATTTTCTAGGCGTACTCTATGCAAAATATCCTCAGCCATATGCGATCGATATCTTTCCCATAACTCTGTGAGAGATGAAGGGAAGCAAGGGGTCAATATAATTGCGAATAATGCGCGAATTTGTTTTGGATGTGCAGTGTTGCACGCGTCATTAATACATATATCCCACTGTTGGTCGTTTTCTAATAAATTCAGAGCTTGGTGAAAGGCGCAGCTCAATCACGACACGATCACACAAAATTACCTCGATTAAAGTGAATATTTAATTCAGATTGTATAATAATCTGAATCAGATGCAAGTGGATACGTTTTGTTTTTTTTTTTTTGTTAATAAACAATGTAATTCGGAACATGTATTGTTTCACATGTGACTGCGGTTGTCGTTAGCTAGTATGGCGAGTGTTTCCCTCGCTTCCAGCAGATGGCGCGGTTACTGGTACACAGCTGACCGTTAAAAACTGTTTTCTCGCTGTCGCGGGTATGTGACCGATGCGAAAAATAGATAAAAACAATCTTTGATGCGGGTTACATATCGTGCTAAAATTTGAGCTCAATCGGTGCAGAAAATTTTGAGTTTTTGAAGCGTACACAAACGAACTTAACATTTTTATATATAAAGATTTGTGGGCTGCGAAAAAAGCCCTTAAGTCGTGCGAAAAAACACATCATTTTAAATGCTTACAAAAGCAGAGTAATGCTTACAAATTACAGAATAATCAAACGGCGTTGATTTTAGATGTTGATAAACTGTTAACGTAAGTAGAAGTTGTGCTCCTTCAGTTTAGAACGTGATTCTCGAGTATGAATCTACTAATGAATTACGGTCTCCAAATAAAACAAAACCCCGCAGGTCAATTGAGAAAAAGGTGAGATTTTGATAAAAACACGATTCGTAAAACAATTACACGAATTTGAATTATTTAGAAATAGTTTAGCGGTGTGTTATGTCCTTTGGAAGAGAATTCTGTTATTGTCTTCGACAACGCTTCTTGTCATTAAACGAAAAGAATTCCAGCCGTGTTATAGAAAAACAATGTTATCAAAATGTGGCTTAGTTCAAAAGGAATCATTTTTGGAGAGGTTTAAGTTAATATTCAATCATTCCATAGGGTTTCGCGTATTAAAAGTAATTATAGTCCGTATAAAATTGGTTTGACACACAACGCCATATTGGTAAGTCGTGTTTTTATTCGGCTCCTAACGAATATGTTTGCCGGCCTCCGTGGCGCGAGTGGTAACGTCTCGGACTTTAATCCGGCGGTTCCGAGTTGGAATCCCGGTCAGGCATGGCATTTTCATACGCTATAAATCATTCATATCATCTTCTGAAGCAATGCATAACGGTGGTTTCGGAGATTAGAAAAACAAAAAAACAAAAAAACTTAGTTGTGTGGTTTCAGTGTTACTATTTGTGAATTTTGTTCTTTGCTTTTACATAGCAAAGAACGCTAAAAGACCAAAAAACGATTGTTTGGTCATTATGTAGGGATATTATTTTCCGTGTATTTGGTTATTTCGACTTTTTTTGTTTACATAGTCAAGTTTATCTGGGCTATAAGAAAGTTGTGTGTTTTAATTTATTTACTGTAAGTCATCCTTCTTGGTGACTTTACTTTTTGTTTTGGTGTTTTTTTTGTTTTTTTTTTTTTTTTAATAAAATACAGATATTTTAGCTGTTAAATATAATTCAAAGAAATCTGTTACTTAATCAGTTGTGATTTTGTTTACATTGGCAACGGCCATACGGGCTCTTTGTGATTGGTCGTTGTGTTTGACAGCGGCCATCTTGCATTGATCTGATTGGTTTTCTTTGTTTACATTTCCATCTGATTTATTAGCCTCTTATTTATTAAATAACTGTACAAATTAAAAATAGATAGATAGATTTATTAAAAATAGATGAAAACAATCTTTGATGCGGGTTATATATCGTGCTAAAGTTTGAGCCCAATCGGTGCAGAACATTTTGAGTTTTTGAAGCCGTACACAAACTTAACATTTATATATATACATGTATATATAAAATTATTAAAAAAATATAAATGTAGATATATAATATATATTTTTTAATATAATACTTTTATTTATCTGAAATTGTAAATAAAACAAAAAAGTATTCAGTTTTTATGCATATATTTATGTTACTTATTTATTATTGTAGATTAATTTACTACATAGTCATAAGCTTAAACCATTTGCTTGGGAAAAAGCGACGGAAAGTTTTTAGAGTATGTACAATGTACACTACCGGGATTCAAACCTGGAACCTTTCGAATGAAGATTGAAATATACCACTTCATCAGGAAGCAGTAGGATATATGTAAACAAAAAACAGATCTTGTACTAGTATTAAGGAAACAAAAGGGCAGGGATATTTTTGAACAGTATGAAACGTTTAAATTAAAAATTCATTTCGCTGCTATTTGGTTGCTAAAGAAAGTTTATCTTTTGAAAGGAATATTTGATAAAAACAAGATTTCCACTATATATATATTACCTGTGAAACATATTTGTTTGTGTATGAGTGTGTGTGTATGTGTGTTATTTTTTTATGGTATTGTAAAAGTGAATGAAGAGGGAATGTGAGAAGATTACTGTGACCTATTTCGATGGTTCTCGTAAAAGAAGTCAGTACGACGTTAAATTTGCTTCAATTCTGAAGATTTCAAAATGTTTCACCAGACCTACTAAAATTCTCAACGTCGTAAATACAACAGATAATATTTAAAAAAATCAAACATTGATCTTCTTTAAAAAAATAATGCGTATTTTCTTTGGTAGAACATGGATGAAGGCTATTTCATTAAACAGAGAAATTACTTTTTGGAAGCACAACATTTTTTAAGACAAAAGAGATAGATTACTTGCAATGAAAATGGAGTAATAATAAATTCCGTGATCAATCAGCTAACCTTGATAATGTAACTACGCAGTTATCAAATTGTGATTCGCTAACAACTCCATCGGATCAGTGACAGAAATTGGAGAAAGTCGCCCGTGTAAAATACCTAGGTGTTAGAACTGGGTCACACTTATGATGGGATCATCGTATAAATAATTTTTGCCGTAAACTTAAATACTAAATTACTAACGTCAACCACGTACATCTTATATTAAGAAAGGAGCAAAATCAATGTGAATATTGCCAGGGTTATCATCTATACGTAAAACACATTATTACCAACTGTCCATACCTCCAAACGGAATGAATGAAACACCTCAGGATCTAGAAAAGTACTTAAATAATAATGTGAAAAATTGTGAGAAAACTATTAACTAGCCAAAGAATTTGAATTTTCAGCATTTCAATTCAGTAACAAAACAATCAGTAACAAATTCTAATTAGACATGTGTCTTTTAAATCTCTGGTAAACCCCTGAATTGTAGTTACTCTACAACCATAATTTTGTAATTTAAAATTATATACATGTGACTCCCGAGATGTCGCTAATGACCATTAAGATTGACGCGATATTAGATAAATTAAAAGAAAATTGGTTAGGTTAAATTACAATTTAGCATCGATAAAAAATCCTTGTATAAAAAATAACTTAAATAATTCTAAAAAATAAATAATACGAATTAAATAATATTCTTAACGAGAAGTATGATAGACATTAAGAAAATATATGATGACATTATAAAAATATTTGGTAATTTCTAAAAGGTAACTTTTTTGTTATAGAGATTTTCGCAGAAAAAACTCATAAATAAAATAGATGACACTGCAAAGGAATGTTCAAAAACACTTATTGTAATCTCGAAAAATTTTGGTTGTCAGATTTCAACGGAAATATCCATTTTGACCATCCATGAATTTATTTTGTCTAGTATCAGTGTGACGTCTGTACGTACAAACGTATGTGCGTACGAATGTATCTCGCATAACTGAAAAACGATTTGGCGTACGATGTTGAAATTTTGGATTTAGGACTGCTGTAACATCTAGTTGTGCACCTCCCTTTTTGATTGCAATCGACTGAACCAAAAGTCCAGAAAAGCCCAAAATCCCCAAAAAATTGGATTTTGGGCTTTTTCTTAACTGCAGTAATAAGCCCTCATTGAGAGATTTTCAACGATTTATTATAAGTGACACTTATTTTCAATGGTTCCATAGTTATAGTCAAATAAAATTTTAACTAATAAAATATTTGGATCTTACAAAAGGAAGCCACATCGGTTCGAATCAGACTATTTTTAACTTTTTTTTTAAATTTAAATATTTTGATTTATTAATAATTATGAAACTCTGATAGTAAAAATATTTTTACGATTTATAATAATTCAATAATAACAATAAAAAAAAAATTTGATGTGGACACCACATGACTTCCTTGTACGCCTATTAAACTACATAAACACATTAAACTCGTTTTTTTTTTAAATGAAAAGTACATAAAATTTTATTTCATTAATAACTTGATATTTTTTCATAATTTTTTTATTTTTTTATTACTGATTTATGCATTTATCGTAAAGACGTCACGCCGAAACTACTCAAAATGGATTCAGGGGTGGTCAAAATGAATATTTCCTTTGAAATCTGAATAACGAAATTTTTCGCTATCACAATACTTCCTTTACTTCCTACAAAGAAGTAAAAAAAGGTATGAAAAAACATCAGAAGTTATTAATGAAATAAAATGTTATGTACTTTTAATTTAAAAAAAAAAATATGTGTATGCGTAATTTAACTGGCGTATAAGGAAGTCATGTTGTGTACAAATCAAATTTTTTAATATTGTCAGTTATGGAATTAAAAATAATTCTTATATATCATATTTAACCGATAAATCATTGTATATACTTTTTAATTATAATGATATAAATATCTGGTCTTTAAGACCTTAAAGGCCATCCTACAGATGAGATTAAAGTTTTTATAGCTTTATTAATTTAGTCTTAAATCAAATCAATACTTATGAAAAAGTTTAACTATATTTTCTACGATTAAAAAGATAATAGTATAATTTATACTGGCACTAAATTAGATAAATATTTTGGTGATAATTTTATTGACAAATGAAACCTTCCCGAATATCTGAAAGAAAAGAATGCTGTAATTTTTTGACATTGTTATTTTTCACATACTCTTGGCTATAATATTAATATAATTTTTCTCTATAATATTTCTCCTTGGACATTCAAGATTTAATTATACAATTTTTTTACTATATTCTGTTAGTTAAAAGAAATTAAAGTTAAAGATATTAGGAACTTTTTGAAAGTTATTTGTCCAATAAAATATTTATCAAAATATTTTATTTTATTTAAATAGAAGAAAAATGTTAAATTCTAAATACAGGTACTCTCAGAGTAACTACCTTGAAGTAAAGTTTTTTTCATTAATGTTTTCTCATGTTTTTATTAATTACATAATTTGTAAAGGTTTGAAAAGATCAGTCCTTATATTAACAAAATACTAAACAAAGATTAATAAAATACTAAATAATTTATTGGCAAAAGTTCTTTTTTAATAAATCTTTTCATATTTTAGCCAACTATAAAATGAATGGTCATACGAATGTACAATATGTTTGTGATTGGAAGGCAACAGTAGTGTAATAAAGTTTTATTTGTATAGAAAAGAGAACATTTTAAATTTAATACATCCTAGCTTGGAAAAAAGATCAATCATGTTATTCTGCTAAGGTTATATCAAGCATAAGAGATGATGCTAGCAATAAATAGAATTATAAATAATCCTTCAGATTATTTATAAAATAATTTTTTCACTCTTTATTTAACATATAGATGTAAAAATTAATATATTTTACGTACAATTATTAAATTGTACATGAAAGTTTTTTGTAAGAATAATTTTACGTATTATTTATTAATTCAAATTACAAACTGCAGTTACTATTTACTTATATATTAATTAAATATCAAATAATTGATTAATTTCTAATAATGTTTAGTATTGGTAATTAATTAATTTACAGAACTAAATTAAGATGAGGAAACTAATAAATTTAAGAATTATACTCATATTTTATACAATTTTGTTTATTTTTGTATTATTATAAAAAACATGTTTGCAATTTCAATACTGTAAAACTTTAAATATAAATTATTATAATTATTTTTTGTTGTAAATGAAACTTTTATTGCCATCTTAATGTTTACCATTGAGTCATTTTAAAGTAAAAGAGGATTATGACATTTTAAAAATAATAATATTAATTTCCCGCTCGGAATTTTATTGTTAAAATTAATATTAATTATTAATAAACCATTAAAAAAGAATTTTCAAAACAGGTAATGAAAGTAACAAAATAAGAAATAAATTATTTCCTGAACATCAGGCTCGAATAAAATTATCATGTAGCATAGGGTTATCATGTAGCATAAGGTTATCATGTAGCATAGTAATAACCTTCCTGTTACTTTCGGTTTTTCTCCAGCTAAAGTACTTTTATTATTTTTCTCAAACTCGTCTCTTTTCCTGAATAACCAGTAGCATTCTTAAGCACCATTATGACATCTTTCATCGTCGGAAATTGTTTATGAATTCCGTGAAATTCGTTTATAGCCCATCTCACCAGACACTTGTCAAAGTCATCTAGTCCCGCTGTAGGAATTTCACGGGTTTGTATTTTATTGGAGTAGAGAAATAAGTCTTCGCCGGATTTTTGGCTAATTTTTCTAACAAACGCTTTTTCTCTTTTCTCAAACTTTGGACCTGGAATCGCTACACCTCAAACGCAACTGCTGTTTTCTTTACAATTTTTAATGTGAATGAGGTGTTTATCTTCCTTTTTGGATTTTGAATATCGATCACCTTCTTGTTTATAGGTAAGAAGGTGATCGATATTCAAAATCTTGCCATTTTAGTTTTTTGTTTTTTACAATAGACTTAAGTTTATTCATAATTATAAAACGTCAAAAATACAAAAACCGATTATAAAACATGATTACAATTTACACAAATTCTCATATTAGTACGATAAGTACTGGACAACTAATTAATTATATTCAAACATTCAATAAGGCTTATGGGTAATTATATGTTTTACACAGCCTGACTGTTTGAAAACTATGAGCATACAGCAAACAACATATCAATTTTGTTTCTTGATATGATTCTAAGAAAGGTGACTAATTTCCTGAATTATAATACTTAGCTTGTCCGAGTTAAATTTTCCGATAAATAAATTCACGTTAGATTTTCAACTGTGGTTACATGTCAGACAATTATAATGTTTGTTTATTTATCATTTAACGTATGTCTGCTGACGTAATTTCAGTACTTGTTGAGAATAGGCATACGTTTTTATAACATTTAAAAATATTTTATATTTGTTCTAATGGTAGAACTTAATTGTTTAAAGAATAATCGGCAGAATTCAAAAATATTTAAAAGAAATTCATAATACCATTCAGTAACATAAAATTATATTTTAGATTTACAAGAATGCAATTTACTTTAGCGAGTGAAAACTAAACAGGATGTTTGGTTAACAGCCACCATAATAGCCGACGTAGTCCAAGCTTCCAGATTTATTGCGATAGTTACACTATAATAATCAAATTAATTATTAAGTTCAACACTTCAGTTTTTGGTCAATAAACGTTTAGCTTGATGCGAAGTTTTTATTATTGATTTTGGTTTTTTCTTACAATTCGATATTTTTCAACTACCGCATATGCTTGATTAAATTTTTCCTCAATTATAATAAAGCTCAGCTTTATAAAAATCGATTTATTGCAATTAATACAAAACAACATAATATAATATTATAAAACATATCATTATATTCTATATAAAACAAAAATTCATATATTCATGTTTATTTTTAAAAAAGGCAATATTATGTTCTTGTGTGATGCGAAATATGAAGAAAAAAAACCACAGTTATCTAATTTAATTAGCTGCGTTGGAGACAAGGTGTCTGAACAAAAAACAAAAACATCAAGAACAAAAAACCTTCTCTATGAATCATGAGACCTTGCCGTTGGTGAGGGGGCTTGAGTGCTCAGGGATACAGAGTAGCTGGACCGAAGGTGCAACCATGTCGGAGAGGTATCTGTTGAGAGCCAGACTAAGGAATGATTCCTGAAAGAGGGCAGCAGCTCCTTCAGTAGTTGTTAGGGGCGTGAGTCACAATGACTTAAACGGCCATATCAACATCACTCAGTCCTCTGAGTACTGCGCAGTTGAAAGCAATGGAAAACTACAGCTGTTTTTTTTTTCCAAGAAAATGTGGCTCTCTGCATTTTCAAAAGCAATAATGGAGGCGCCTTCCTTGGTAAAATATTCCGGAGGTAAAATAGTCCCCCGTTCGGATCTCCGGGTGGGGACTACTAAGGAAGGGGTCACCAGAAAAGTAAAAAATAACATTCTACGAGTCGGAGCGTGGAATGTTAGAAGCTTAAAAAAGGTTGGTAGGCTAGAGAATTTAAAAAGGGAAATGGATAGGGTAAACGTGGATATAGTAGGAATTAGTGAGGTTCGGTGGGAAGAGGAAGGCGACTTTTGGTCGGGTGACTTTAGAGTAATTAACTCAGCGTCAAATAATGGGCAGGCAAGAGTAGGTTTCGTGATGAACAAGAAGATAGGGAGGAGAGTGGAGTATTTCAAGACGCATAGCGATAGAATCATTGTAATAAGGATAAAATCAAAACCTAAACCGACAACGATTGTTAACGTCTATATGCCTACAAGCACCCATGATGATGATGAGGTAGAATGTGTATACGAAGAGATTGATGAAGCAATTAAACACGTAAAAGGAGATGAAAATTTAATAATAGTTGGAGATTGGAATGCAAGCATTGGAAAAGGCAAGGAAGGAAATATAGTGGGTGAATACGGGCTGGGCAAAAGGAATGAAAGAGGGGACCGACTTATAGAGTTTTGCACGAAGTATAATTTAGTAATTGCCAACACCCAATTTAAAAATCATAATAGAAGAATATACACTTGGAAAAAGCCAGGCGATACTGCAAGGTATCAGATAGATTATATCATGGTTAAGCAAAGATTTAGAAATCAACTCGTGGACTGCAAAACATACCCTGGAGCAGACATTGATAGCGACCATAATTTGGTGATAATGAAATGTAGATTGGGGTTTAAAAACCTGAAGAAAAGGTGTCAGATGAATCTGTGGAATTTAGAGAAGCTTGAGGAAGAGGAGGTAAAGAAGATTTTTGAGGAGGACATCGCAAGAGATCTGAGTAAAAAAGATAAGGTAGAAAATGTAGAAGAAGAATGGGAGAATGTTAAAAAGGAAATTCTTAAATCAGCAGAAGCAAACTTAGGCGGAATAAAGAGAACTGGTAGAAAACCTTGGTTTTCAGACGTTATATTGCAGCTGATGGATGAACGTAGAAAATATAAGCATGCTAGTGATGAAGAAAGTAAAAGGAACTATCGGCAATTAAGAAATGCTATAAACAGGAAGTGCAAACTGGCGAAAGAAGAGTGGATTAAAGAAAAGTGTTCAGAAGTGGAAAGAGAAATGAACATTGGTAAAATAGACGGAGCATACAAGAAAGTTAAGGAAAATTTTGGGGTACATAGATTAAAATCTAATAATGTGTTAAACAAAGATAATACACCAATATATAATACGAAAGGTAAAGTCGATAGATGGGTGGAATATATTGAAGAGTTATACGGAGGAAATGAATTAGAAAATGGTGTTATAGAGGAAGAAGAGGAAGTTGAGGAGGATGAAATGGGAGAAACAATACTGAGATCTGAATTTAAGAGAGCATTAAAAGATTTGAATGGCAGAAAGGCTCCTGGAATAGACGGAATACCTGTAGAATTACTGCGCAGTGCAGGTGAGGAAGCGATTGATAGATTATACAAACTGGTGTGTAATATTTATGAAAAAGAGGAATTTCTGTCAGACTTCCAAAAAAGTGTTATAGTAATGATATCAAAGAAAGCAGGGGCAGATAAATGTGAAGAATACAGAACAATTAGTTTAACTAGTCATGCATCAAAAATCTTAACTAGAATTCTATACAGAAGAATTGAGAGGAGAGTGGAGGAAGTGTTAGGAGAAGACCAATATGGTTTCAGGAAAAGTATAGGGACACGGGAAGCAATTTTAGGCCTCAGATTAATAGTAGAAAGAAGATTAAAGAAAAACAAACCAACATACTTGGCGTTTATAGACCTAGAAAAGGCATTCGATAACGTAGACTGGAATAAATTGTTCAGCATTTTAAAAAATATAGGGTTCAAATACAGAGATAGAAGAACAATTGCTAACATGTACAGGAACCAAACAGCAACAGTAGCAATTGAAGAACATAAGAAAGAAGCCGTAATAAGAAAGGGTGTCCGACAAGGGTGTTCCCTGTCTCCGTTACTTTTTAATCTTTACATGGAACTAGCAGTTAATGATGTTAAAGAACAATTTAGATTCGGAGTAACAGTACAAGGTGAAAAGATAAAGATGCTACGATTTGCTGATGATATAGTAATTCTAGCCGAGAATAAAAAGGATTTAGAAGAAACAATGAACGGCATAGATGAAGTCCTACGCAAGAACTATCGCATGAAAATAAACAAGAACAAAATAAAAGTAATGAAATGTAGTAGAAATAACAAAGATGGACCACTGAATGTGAAAATAGGAGGAGAAAAGTTTACGGAGGTAGAAGAATTTTGTTATTTGGGAAGTAGAATTACTAAAGATGGACGAAGCAGGAGCGATATAAAATGCCGAATAGCACAAGCTAAACGAGCCTTCAGTAAGAAATATAAGTTGTTTACATCAAAAATTAATTTAAATGTCAGAAAAGATGTTTGAAAGTGTATGTTTGGAGTGTCGCTTTATATGGAAGTGAAACTTGGACAATCGGAGTATCTGAGAAGAAAAGGTTAGAAGCTTTTGAAATGTGGTGCTATAGGAGAATGTTAAAAATCAGATGGGTGGATAAAGTGACAAATGAGGAGGTATTGCGGCAAATAGATGAAGAAAGAAGCATTTGGAAAAATATAGTTAAAAGAAGAGACAGACTTATAGGCCACATACTAAGGCATCTTGGAATAGTCGTTTTAATTTTGGAAGGACAGGTAGAAGGGAAAAATTGTGTAGGCCGGCCACGTTTGGAATATGTAAAACAAATTGTTAGGGATGTAGGATGTAGAGGGTATACTGAAATGAAACGACTAGCACTAGATAGGGAATCTTGGAGAGCTGCATCAAACCAGTCAAATGACTGAAGACAAAAAAAAAAAAAGTTATATATTTTTTTAAAATTTTTATTCGAATTTTGAAATTGTAAATAAACTTATAGGATATTATATCAAATTTTAAAAATCTTCTTTATTTTTATTTAATTTTTTTTCCTGAAGTTTATTTATAGTCGCATCAACGATAACAGTCATTTGCGACTTAACTTATTTGATTTTTTCTCTTAACTACTTTAATAAGATGTACATTATTTCTTTTATAAAATATAAAAGGATTCAATTCTTATGAAAAGGATAAAGTAGTAGATGTACTATGATAATACTACTGTATTAGAATTCTATTATTACTTAGATTTTACAGACAACTTTATAAAAGGATGTAAACCTTTTATGAAAGAGTTCTTCAAACCCGTTAGTGTGATTATCTATGATCTCGACTAGAGAAAACCCTTTAATGCGTGATATTATTAAAAACAAAGGATTAATCACTTTCCGTAGCTGGGTCGTAGATAAACAGAATGAGAGTGAAATTGTACTATAAATTAGCTTCACATGTTCGCATAAAATGTTAGTTCATCTAATCTAATGCAATACAAAAATGAGTTACTGTTTGGATTTTTCTTTACCGATATTAGGTGATCCATATTACTCCGTATATATAACTGTTTACATCGCAAATAAGATTTGTTGGAAAAACATTAGCTGAAACGGGATATAAACTACATATACTTATGGAGTGATAAATCAGTTTGGATCAGAAATAATATATTGATATTGATGAAATTATTTTAAACTTTGAATCCGCTGTAACTGTTACAAATAATATTTTTTTACTAATCATCTATCGGTTGTATTCGTATTTTTTTAAAAATATTTATGTAACATCTATTGATTTTTTATATCTACTGTTATTTTTTCTACTGTCATCTATTGTTATTTTTTTAAGTTATAACATTTCTGTTTTTTTTATTTTTTTATCACAATTAATAATGTAGCAAGGAGGTATAAGTTTATTACAAAAGTATGAGTTGGCTAAAGAAAATGATGTGCGATTTTCGAATGTCTCATCTGTCGATTATGATTTATTTATTTCATTCGGAATATACAACAGTTAATGGGATAAATGATAATGAATTGTTCAGTGAAAGATGTGGCGTGTTCTGTTAAAAATTAGTTCGGATTGGAGGCATTTCAATAGCCTGGGTTAGAAGTTAAAAAATATGAATCGATTGATGGGTGAATGTCTAGTAATACTAATACTTTTATTTCACTGTTTCCTTACAGCCAGGTTAACAGTTAAACAACAACAATCTGAATTGAAACTTATGAAATATTTGTAATGAAAACAAATTACAAATGGTACCAGTTTGAGATAAAAATTCTTCTTGCCAAACTTCTGCTTGTTCATTTAACTTTCATCTTTTCTCTCGTTTCATGTCATATAGTCGGTTATAATAAAAAACATAACAGGAATGAAACTGGAATTTGAAAATTTTATTATGGATATAAAAGAAAATCTGAAAACTTTTCAAAGATACAGATAAATAAACACACTTTACCTTGAACAAACTACTTGCATAATACAGTTAAAAGAGTGAACGAAACCGCTAACAGATTTGGAATTCAGTTTGTTGGTCTGAGACTGACATAATAATTGAAAGGTAATAAAATTAACAAAAAAATTTGTATTCTAAAAAAAAAGAAAGTATTTTGCTTACTGTTGTAAAATACGTTCATCGACTTTTTAATGTACAAATATTAACTACTTCAAAATGTTTAATCAACTTTAAAGAAATTTTTTACTGAATTTTGTGTTTTTGCATTTCAAACAATTGCTCTAAAACTAATCAAATTTTCCTTTAAAATGGTAAAAAAAAAAAAATAATAATAATTAACTGTTGTTTTGTTTACTCTGGGAAATTTTTCTCAAGTAATGGTTTGATTTAGTGAAGCAAAGAAATACTTTAACTAGTTAAAGTATTTCTTTGCTAGTAGTTACTTCTACTAGGGCCTATCAGACTGTGTAGATGTACTTTCTCGTAGGTTAGCTAGTATTAAAAATACATAGCATATTTAAAAAACAGTTTAAACATTATATAAATTATCTAATGATATCAGAATGAGTTAAAAATATTATTTATTTTTTGAGTGGAACGCGAAGAATGTATTCTGGCGGATCACGGCTTACAATTACACGCGGAAGGGCTCGAAGGTGTCTATGGAAAAAATGCAACTACACTTAACTCTGGACTTCAGCCGACTTATCAACCTTCAGCTCCAACGAAGATTCCTGACTTGCTGGATTTTTATGTCAGTTGGAAGTGTTGCATTTTAATATTGATGTGAAAACAGTTACGATTCCACGTCGGATCACTCGCCTGACCTTCTGGCAATTAGTACAATGATTATGAGATAAAAAGTATCCCTATTCTTTTACAACAATAAAATGGACTGGGAGTCGTATCGTAGTTGGCTTGAGGGAAAGCTAACTTTTGATATAGTGCTGATGATGTGGCTCTAGCGACATCCATCGGTACTTAACCGCGTCATGAAGGAAGCGGCACGGAGCTCAATTTCGTTGGAGGTAAATGGAATACAATAAGACGCCGAGGGAGATTGTAGACTTAGTTCAAACAAAAAGGAAATTTAGGGGGAGATGACAACGGTTTGGGAGGCCGGAAGGCAGGGCGATAATGAACAGGAGGGCCCACAGATTGAAGGTACTAATAAATATGCGCACAGTAGTGAATAATTTAAAGAATGTATTGAAAGTCTATCTCTTTTCAGATAGATGATCATTCTTTGTGGAAGGTAACGAAAAAAAATTTAAGCGGCCATCAACATCATTCCTGTAACAACAGCCAAACCAAAAAACCGAGATATTCTCCAAGCACTTAGCCAAGGTGTTCCGGCCGCAAAAGATGAAAGAAGGTATCAAGGAAGAGATTAGTGACTTTTTAAATAACCCGATTCCTTTATCTCTTTCTTTGAGGCCCTTCACAAGTAATGAAGAGGATTAAGAACATACAAAACGTTTCAAGATTTGATTACATTACGCATAAAATGATATCTGAACTACCGTCTAGAGCTCTTTCTTATATACAAGAACTATTTAATGAAATCTTTAGAACATCATACTACCCATCAGAATGGAAAATATTACAGATAACGATGATTTTGAAACCTGGCAAACCTTCGCAGAAAGTATCTTCATATAGGCCTATAAGCCTACTAAGGATTTTATCTAAAATGTTTGAGAAATTGTTGCTGTCAGATGTTAGAAAGCGAAGGAATGATACCCGATCATCAATTTGGCTTTACGGGTAGTCATTCAGCAATGTAAAAAGCCCGTAAATAGAGTGTTATCGTCAAGTGTCTAGAAGAGAAACGGTGTTGTTTCGGCAAGCATTTGACAAAATTTGGTTGCCTGGTCTTCTTTTCTTTTTATTTTTGAAGATATTTAACTATATTCAAAAACACTATCAAACATTATGTTATTTCATAGTTACTAGAATTTATTCATAATATCTTATATTTACTAATATTAATTGTTTTTTAAGTAGATGAGAATTATATTTGGATGATTCTATTTCAAGTAATACTCTGTGATAAGACTTACGTATAACTTTAAAAACTGGAAGCATAAATCAATCGTTAATAAAAAGCTTTTACTCTCAAAAGCTTGAAAAGGTTATAAAATGGCGAAATTATTTGTATTCTATGGTAGATAATATTTCTTTATTCAGCAGCGTTATTCGATTATCTACTGAACTATAATATTAGACTTTATGTGGGCAAAATAAAGGTCGTCCTTTTTAACCGCAAAGAACAGACTAAAACGTATTTCATGGGGTTACTTTGTATCTAATTAACCATTTCTTTTTCATAAGGAAAAAAATGCTTTGAACTCCTACACTTATTTTGTAATATCAAAATAAAAGAAGAGAGGTAATTTTTAATGATGCAATACATTTTATTATTTCGTAGTACAAGTTGTTTGGTTAAAAGAATATTCAAATAAAAAGGATAATGTACGCTTTCTTCTTGACTGTATTCCATAATAGAAGAAAGATTAAGCAATTCTGTGTTTTTCGTTTACAGTTAGAGATAAATTACCTTTTTTAAAGTAAACGTTTTCAGAACTCTCTCACTCTCTCTCAATATATAAGCTATGTTAAAGTAAAATCATAATGCATTGCATTCCATAAGCCACGTGTGTTTCATATCACTTAATACTTAGAAAACTACCGTGTGATGGAATGCAATGCAACTAGCTGCATCCTTTGTCAACTGTGAAAACAATTAGTAAGTCTCAGTCAAGCACTCATAGGGTTAAGTCTTGTGTTATTGGTAGACTCGTTCGATATTACATCGTCCTATTATATAAAGGCATTTGCATGAGCGCGTAATGACGTTAACAATTAATTCTTAACAATTACATGTATACTAATTGTAATGATTTTAAATGTAAAAATAAAGTTCATGTTTTTTAAAAACGGTACTCGTTTAGTTTTAAACTTAACTTGTATAGTTAAACTTAACTTACCATGTTGAATTGCAAATTTATTAAAATATACAATTCGTTTTGTTTATTAGATATTATAATTACATTACCCGACATTATTTATGATATATTATTCTAAATTCTAACGGTATTCTTTAATATTAATTAGCAATCACCACATTCTTCTGTTCTGGTAAAGTATTCAACTGAAATGTTTAACAGAAACTTTCTTCCTGTTCTTCTGTCATCTAATGTTATTAATTTATATTAGTCTTCTTCTTCTTCATTACGTCCTCTGCTTCTGATTTACTTTTATTTCTATATAGTTCAATCCAGACATTTTTTCTTAAGGTTTTAGCCACTTTACCTTCCTTTTCTTAATTTATTTCAACTTTTTTCATGCTCCTCTTCCATTGTAGGTGATATCTATTCATTTTGTACTACTTAGTTTTATTCTTTCTCACTACCCATCGATTAACAAAACCTTTCAATGTACCATTCCTTACCAGTACCTCAAAATCTAAGTTTTTATAACAATAACTGAATACTCAAATGAATCATTTTGAGAATTCTTTTGTCTTACTTTTTTTAATACGGGTTACTTTGAAAAGTTGTCTGAATTTCTACATAACTGCTTTCCCACGTGCTTTCCCAATTCTATTAATTTCCTATAGTTACCTTGTCATGAAACCACACAATAAATTATAGAAAATCACTATTTATTCCTTTCTTTCTCCTTCAATAAAAACTGTTTACAAGTATTTCATCTTTAAACATCCTCAGCAAATGTCAGAAAATAAACAAATAAAGTCGAAATATCTGAAGAAAGAAACTCTGAGGTTCTTTCAAGAGCTCACAGTAATTCCAAAATTATAGATTGCAAGAAAACAATTTCACAGCTGGAAAGAAAGAGATAAACTTACCAAACGTTAGGAAGTTGTCTGTCATTACTAAACACCTCTCGCCGTAAAAGACTGCACAACTCCCCGAACTACGGATCCCATCAGACGCAACCGCATCAGGCAATCGCATCAGACGCTGTTAGATTAACCTCGCATTTAGGGAGGTAATGGCTTTTAGAAAACGGGCTGAAAGGGAATAGAATCGAAAGAAAATAATTATACAACATTTCCATTGGACATTACAAATGATTTCCCTAATATTACAAAAAAATTTGTGACCTCTCTGAAATGAAAATTGAAATGCACTCCTACCTGCCGTCATAATAATTGTGGATCCAGTCATAATTAAATGAATAACCGCCGTTTCGTAAGAAAGATCCAGGAGCAAGGGATAAAGTCCAGGATGTACTGTATATAGGCGGATAACAAACACCTCCTTATTTTTGTTCAGTTCCATTCCAGATACTCCCATTACTTTCATTTTTCTTGCATTACCTTCATTCTGTGTAATTCATTCTTTTGAATCTTCACCGATTTTTAAATTTTTTCTCATTTTTTGCTGTTACAGCATGTTCATCAGCATAATTTATTTTTTGATTATCCATTCTACTATTATTATCTCTCAAAATCATTGTTAACTTCATAATATACTTGTACGTATATAAGTTAAAAATATTTAAAGAAAAACAAAAACTCTTATCATTATTATTCCTATTAGTGCTTTATTATCTTTATTATAACCCAAGTTAATTTTGAAATAGTTTGAAAAAATATTCTATGAATCCATTGAATTTTAATTTAAAAGTAGCTAAAAATATAAGTACCAATTGTTTATTAAAACAAGTTGGAGTATCGGGGTAAATTTCATCTTTACTTGCTCGATAACTTATGCCTTCTTTTGATGATTTCAGTATACTGTTTTTCTATTTTTCAGTTTCCTTGGTCCTTTGATTTTGTTTTTTTGAAAAAAACTATTTCCGTAATTAAACTATCGATGGAAATTTAATATTGTGAAAAATATAACATTAAAATTCATCATAATAATTGGATATTTACACGATTTAAAGAAATTTAAATTAAATTGTGAAGAAAAATAACTATCATTTTAATTTTTATCTGCAATACTTTGCACACGTAAATAACAAGAAAGAAATAAAATAACAAATTGCAGTCATTCAGGATAATTTATTTTATACTAAATTTAAAAAAATCAAAACATATCGAAGGAGAATAATTCAGAATATTAGACCAAATATTATAATTAACTAAAAAGGAACAAAATACTGTAGATTACACAATTTAACAGAAAATAGATTTAATGCCCTGAGGTAGGTTATCTTCACGTCCGGAACACAACATCTACGTTCCACGTCCAGAGTGGCAAAAGCTGTACTTACGTACATTACATATAGCTGGCTAACGGGGCTCCGAGTATTGTTCTCGGTAATGTTCATTTTCGGCTGAATTACTGGTATGCCATTTTCCAATCTTGGAATGGCATACCAGAAGGTTCGCCGTTGAGCGGTACCTTTTTTATGATCGCCATTAATAAATTGATATTAGCCATTCCAGTAGAAGTCAGCAAAAGCGTCTATGTTGATGATTTGGCAATTGTGTATGCCAGCAACAAGACTGCTATGGTGAAATACAAATTGCAACGAGCGATTAACGCTCTAAATGAAGTTGCAAGGAATAATGGATTCCAATTTTCGCCAGAAAAAAACGTGCTGTGTACACTTCTGTAGGAAGAGAATTCCTCATCAATGTCCTACGTTGACAATCGGCAATAATCCAATACAGTATAAGGATAATGTGAGATTTTTAGGACTAGTATTGGATAAATCCCTTACGTGGGGATTACACATACAGGACTTGAGTGTTAGATGCAAAAAAGCCCTAAACATTATCAAATGTTTATCGAACATTAATTGAGGCTCAGGTAAAGAGATATTATTAAGACTGTATAATGCATTGGTTCAATCAAAACTAGACTATGGATGTATTGTATATTCATCCGCTAGGAAGTCGTATCTAAGAAAGTTAGACGTTATTCATATTAGCGGAAAAAGATATGCGATAGGCGCTTTCCGCACAAGTCTGGCGACTAGTCTAATGTCCGAAGCCGGAATAATGCCACTACATTATAGAAGAGAGATCCTTTTACTAAGATATGCAGCAAACGTATGGGCTTTTCCTGCCCATATAAATCACAAACTTTTTACGAATCATTCTATGGCTGCATTATTCGAACGTCGTGCTACCTATTCCAGACCAGCCGAAATTAGGTACCACAAATTACGAAGAAAACACGAAATTGCTATTCCTGAGACACTAGCAATTTCCACGAGAGAAATACCGCCATGGCTCTTGCCGGCGGTATTTGCATGCTCCAGGGCATGCTAGTATTACAGGTAATAAGAGCGCAGACGAAGCAGCCAGAAGGCAACAGTCTGCGATGATTTGGATGCATTTCCTGTAAGAGTGGCAGATATTAAAAATTGTCTAACTAACGTAGTAAAAAAACAAGTGGAATACTGAATGGAAGAGTTTAAATACAAATTTAAACTCAGTAAAAACTTCTCAATATAAATGGAAAAGCGACGTGAAGTTGACTCGCCGAGAACAAGTAGGTGTGACCAGACTTAGAATCGGTCACACTCGATTAACAAATTCATATTTGTTAACCGGCGATGAGAGACCAATGTGCGGTGTTTGGAATAAAACACTTACAATTAAGCATCTAATAGAACAGTGTACAATATACGAGGACCTCAGAAAGAGGTTCCGTCTAAGAAATGATATTACTGCTGATTTAGCTAACGGAAATGAAAGAAAAATAGTTGCATATTTACCCGCCAGTGGACTTCTTAAATGTCTATAAAAATGGAAATTTTATAGCTGTGTTAAAGAGTCTCCAAGAGGTAGTTTCATCCATATATGGGAGTCTCGAAGCGAGGCACGTATAGTGACGGGAGGTAGTGCTCTTGCCTAGGCCACCCTGGCTTGTCGGCATTCAAGAGCAGTGAGTCGGGGTGTGTCCAATGATGGCGTTGGGGACCCTCAAGGGTGGACTGAGGGCGCGAGGCTATGGTTGGGCGCAATGCATGCCTGTAGCCTGTTTATATGGAGAGTCAACTGCCACGGCATCCTGGCGCGACTGATATTCTGCTTAACGGCGGTTCTGGTCGCCCCGAGGGTGCTAAAATTAACAAATAATCGAGACAGGTAGAAGAAGATAATGGTATTGATAACTTGTATTTTTAATTTCATGGTTTTTTGAGAACCTTATCTCAAATTTTAATATCGGGGACCTTTACAACCCAAAAATGTTGTCCTTCTTTTTGTTATTTGTGTTTTAATGTCCTGTGTAGTTTGTGCTTTTAAATAAAATGTAAGGGCCCTTTACACCCTTACATATGACGATCCTGATGGTGATACTAATTTCATTCTAAGAACGTGACGAGGGCTAATGACCTTAGTAGACGATGCTCGTAAAAATTCAAGAAAAAAAAAATAATAGATTTAATAGAATAAGATTGCAATAAAAAGAGTAAATTAGCTCTCAAACCAGATCCGGACACCTTGGTTTATTTAAAATTCATTGAAAATCAACGGTGTGAAAAACGTTAAATTTTAATCCTATGTATAAACTGACGTTTTGGAAGTATATATTATATATCTGTGACAGTGTGTTTATGTGTGTGTGTGTGTGTGTGTGCGCGCGTGTGTGTGTGTGCGCACGCGCGCGCGCTGATTTATGTCCTACGTGTAGTTTACCCTAAGCAAAACTAATATTAAGTCGAGTTGTGGACTGCACGGTGTGTAGACTGTCTTTCTAGAGCTCCGCGTTTTTTGTTGTTTTCGATTGGTCTTATGGTTTTTACATTGATTTGGTGGACTGGAACTTTAAGTGGATTGGACAAGTGAATAATACGGGCTATCATTTTTGAGTTATTTGGTTACGGATTTATCAAGTTTTTATAGTTTTTTGTTCTCATTAGTGAGATCAATATTTTTGTGCTTTTTACTCACTAAATCTTAGATATTATAGTATGTTAAAGTGTTGGTGACTTTTATCAATAACGAAAAGACTACCAGTGTGTATAAAAAGTGAGTAAAGTTATTGTACAATAATTTTTTAACAGTTTTTTGAGGTTATAATAGAGCTTATAAATAGCAAATTATTCTAAGTTATACGACAGGCTAATACCAGTCTGAAATTAACTGTAAACAAGGACTTAGGAAATTTTTCCGTATATTAGTAGTTATACGAGTGAAATTTTTCTAAGTCCTTAGACTAGTTTTTATTGGGGAATTCTTTGTTCCTTAATAATTTCTGAACCACTCGTCCTACATCCCTCATCCCAAGTTATAAATCCATCCCAAAAAGTTTCCTACCCCGTGACCCCCTTCCACCCCAAAATTTTGGACCCTATTTTTAGGTTGATACATTTTACCAACCCCCCCAAATTTCTTTTGGTGCTCCCATCCCCGAGTGCGTACTCGTTGGACTCGGGATCGTCCCCATAGTCCAACAGCGCTAATATGAGACGACGAGGATCACTCTCCTAAGAGGGATCATCGCAGGGAGCTTCTAGCTCACAAAAGGTTACCATTACTAAGAAAACGGAGGGTAAATGTAAAAAGAGACCCCGACAGGGGTCCTCAGAAAAAGAAGAAGGACCGCCGGAGAGCCTTAGGAATCTGGTTTACCAATTGGGATTAATTATGGTGGCGTTGAGACAGCATATGGGACCGAGTCTCTCAAAATACATAAGTACACATGAGCAGGAGCTCGAATGCATATATGATGGGCTCAATGCCTTGACGCAAGTCTCGTCCCCTTTATCAGTTGTTACGCAGGCTACTCAGACGGACCCTATAGTTGTGGAAGATGAGATGGAGCAAATTCTTACTAAGGAGCTGACAGATGAGCAAATAATAGATCTACTGCCCAAAAGGTGGCCAAATAGTTTGCGGAACAAAATTAGTTTGATTAATGAGTTGCCTTCTGAGGTGGTGGACTCTTGTACTGTTAGTGATTTAAGTAAATCAAGTCAAGGGGATGAAAAAGAAGGTATTAGTACCAAATACAAAGTAGGCGACATTCGTAAAGATGTACAATCAATTCTTGGAGACTGTGACGACATTAATAAAAGTAAATACAAAATCTACTATGATGGTAATGCTACAGAGAAGAGCAAAATGGGAGCTATAGGAGCTATATTGAGGGCTTTAAGGAAGATTATTCCTCTGGTAATAATCTGGTAATTTAGTTTTTGTCGTCCCCAATAATAATATTGAAAACTATATGAAGAAATTAATATCTTATTTGCGGAGAGACGAGGAAGTAGCGGTTAAAGTGCTTACGATCCCAGTTGATGGTAAAGCTATACAAGGCAAGTCTGGACAAGCCCATATTAAAAAGTCGACACCACCGGCAGTTGACAGTTGTACTGTGGTTATCAAAGCAGCTGGAAAATCCTATTCTGATTTACTTAAAACGATGAAGTCTGCAGTAAGTAGCGAAGATGCAAAAGAGGTTATCTCCTTATATAAGGGCAAGAATGAAGAACTCCACGTGAGAATTCAGAGAGCGCAGAAAGCTGCAGAGTTTACAAGTAACCTACGAGATAAGGCTGCAGATCTGCATGTTGACCTGCGTACAAGAGCGGGAAGGTGCACAATAGTTCACATCAGGGATGTAGAATATGACACCACTGAGACAGAAATTACTGCAAGAGTAGGTACTGATGAGAACATCAAGATATCGTCAATTAGAAAGGGTACGCCGAGACCCACAGTTATCACCTCGTATAGGGCTGCCTGTAAGCTGGTGGAACAAAGGTTGAGGATTGGCTGGGTAAATTGTCGGCCATATATTAGGGAATCAGGGGAAAAGTGCTTTAGATGCTGGAATACTGGACATCGTAAACATGAGTGCAAGGGCCCTTACAAAATGGATCTCTGCTTCAATTGTGGAGGGAGAGACCACAAGATTGCTGAATGCCGGGAGCATAGTAGCTGCCTGGATTGTGGGAGCCAAGAACACCGCACCGGCGGCTGGGGGTGCTCAAAACACTTAAATGCTTAGGGTGATAATGGTTAATGCAAACAGAAGCACCATGTCTCATGATTTGGTTAGTGAACTGGTCATAGAGCAAAGGGCTGATTTACTGATAATCACGGAGCCAAACAAGTACGTTGTTGCTAGTTCAGGCTGGATGGTGGATACAAATGGTGACGTGGTAATTATGGATGTAAGTGGCAGGATAGCATGGAGATTGTCGTCCAGATCTGGAGGCATGTTGGCCTCATGAATCTGGTGAAGTCGGATCAACACTAGCGATTGGTGCCTATGTGTCTCCAAACTGTGACATACATGAATTTACTAGAAGAATAGACATAATACAAGGAGTAGTAAATAACGCTAGGAAGAAAGACAGCCTCAGTGGTGAGAGACGGCACGCTGAGGTGTGTCGTTCTCAATGATCCACTGAGGACTCCAAGGGTTTAGATAGGTCCTGATGAAGAAGAAGAGTAAGAAAACACCCGGTGCCACGTTATGGCTATTCGAGGTTTCCAAATGGGCAAACAGAAAATCACTCAAAAGAGCTGACACCGGCGAGCCGACCTGCCATGCCGGACGTTCAGCTGGTAGTCGGAGAGGCTCGTTAGTTTACCAGACACTCCCCTGGGTGGCGCAATACCAACCAGTCGGACCGGCCTAGGGGAGTAGAGTAATAAAAAAAAAAAAATAAATAAAAAAAAATCAAATATTAGTGACATAAATAAATCCTGAACTTAAAATAGATTTTCCTTTTTCGCCAGATTACTATTTAGGTTTTAATAACACTAGTCAATAAATTTAACTTTTTGTAAGTAACACTGGTGAAAATAGCTGTATTTTTTGGCACTAAATTTGAAACTGATATGCAAAATACTGTAACACGTACAGGTTTTTTGGTACATGTTGGAGGTTTGACTAAAAACAGAACACATGATTTTTGCAATGTAATTTATATTGAATAAAAAATATATTTACATCTATAACACATTAAATCTACTTAAACATGCAATAAAAGATATAAAATATTACATAAAGATAGTGACAAAATATTTCACCTTTATTTTCTTTGCTCAGTAAAAATCTTCTCTTTTTAAAAATCAGTAGTAGTCACTAATCATAGATGAATCTCAGCATTACTGGTATCATATTTCCATTGTCATATGTCCTGGTGAAATTTTTTCCTTGTTCCTCACTTACTGCACCAAAATTTCCCGAAAAAAATCTAAATGAGAGTACATATTTTAAGGTCACACAACATCCTAGTAATTCATAGGGTTTTAAGATAGTTCATCTGTGAGGGTTTTATACTTCTTTTCTTCTTTTATACTTCTTACCTTTTCTATTACCCAGAAATCCCTTCATTATTTATTTTCTTTGTCATTTAAATTTTCATTAAAAAGGAGATCACTTAAACATTACCTTATTTGAGGTCCAATATTAATATCATCTTTTAGTTTTGCATCATTTAACTGGGGAAATAGTTCTTTAAGTACTTGAAACCATTAATTTCTGTGTCCGTAGCTTTAACAAAGTTTTCTTTTTTCCAAGCTTAATATAGAGAGGCAGGAGAAGCACCTTCCTTTGATCAACGACGAACCATACTGTATATTTGAAGTGAATACACTTCAAAATTCAAAGTGTATTCACTTACTTTGTATTTAAAGTACTTGGTTCAAAAGAAGTTCTATGAGGATAATCGTTCTCAATGAAATTTTCTTGTGCTGCTCGCTGTCTCATAGGCATAAAAACAACAATACTTCGTAAAATCCCCTTGAAGCCCTAGCAATAATGAGGATCTATCACTTTTTAAGTTTCCACAAATATCCCACTGATACTGTTCTTGTTTAACTTCATTTAGTGTAGTTGTCAAGCTATAGATTTTTTTTATTAACATTGAATGTACTAAAAGAATAGATGATCTTTCATTCCCATTACAAAGCAAGACTGGTTTTAGGTTTTATTTAGATGAATCAAAGAAAAAAGGCCACTCGGAAGGTACTATTATGTTCCATATTAAGTTCATTTATTAATAATTATAGTTCAGTATCATCACAGCCCCATAGCTTTCCTACCATTTTATATTCTGTTCCTTTAAATTATTCTGTTCTCGGTAAAGTGAAACATATATCTTTTATATAAAGGTTTTGTTATTGAAATCTGGAACCAAGATGTTCAACTTTTTCTTTTGACAAACCCAGGTTATATAAAAAATCATTTAATTCATTTTGAGTTATCAAATGAGGCTCACTGTTGGTTAGTAAAAACCTAGGGTCACTACTAGGAGTCTCAGGAAGTTGAGAATTGGATCCTGATGAAGAATAAAAGACATCGGGATACATAACATTGTTCAAGTTTAAAGGTGCATATGACACTGGTAATTCATGTCTGTGAGGAATGGGCCTTAGTGCTGAAGGCAAATTTGGATACTCAATTTTGCATTTTGCCTTTTTGAATACCCCCTCTGTTATAGTAATGCAGTAGTAGCAATGACTTAAATGATCAGAATAGTAATGCAGAAGTAATCACTTAAATGGTCAGAAGATTCTTTCCATACTATAGGAACAGCGAACAGCATAGAATTCTCTTGCCATGCATCCACTGCGCTAGATCTACGTGGCAAATCACGCAGAAAACATAAGGAGCCCAATGTTTACCTTGATCTAAAATTTTACAGTTAAAATTTAAAAATTAGGTTTATTTGACTTCCTGAGTTATAAATTCTACTCTGTAATTTCAAAGTAAATTTATATATATATATATATATATATAAAACAAAATATATCCACTGGATTTTTTGGAAAATGAAAGACTAAAATTTGCCATTTTATATAAAATATAACAAAATTATTAAAAAACACATGACTCTACGCAAGATCGAATCAAAGTAAACTTTAAAGAAACATAAGTCTCTAAGGCTTGTAGAATGCGGTGGGAATATCCAGTAAAGCTAGGTTTAAACAATTCCAGGTAATTCAAAACAGGTTAACAGGTAGAAAGATTAATAAAGGGAATAATAATAATTTATCTTTAAGATTTTAAAACAGTATTTACAAAAAATCATTATATAATTATAACAAGTCACTCGATTACGTATTACTTTTAACATATATTACATTGCTTTCTACTTAGGACAAAGTAGGGCATTTTGTCATGTGAATATTATACATTAATTATCATTTATCTCCGCTAAATAAATGTTAAAAAAACTTAATAATTAGGAAAAATAACACTTCAAGTTTTCATTTACTGTTAAGTTATTATAAAAGGGTAATATTAACCACAATAAAAAGGCTATCTAGTGCTAAAGAAGTTAATACGACAAATATTTCGATTTTTGTGAAAGAGTGGTAATGTCTGAGCCTTTCATCCAGAAGGACCCGGATTCGAATCCTGGTTAGGCGTGTCAGTTTTCATGCCCTAAAGATCGCCATTCCATATTCCCATGCCCCAAGTTTTGAACTGACTTGGTGGAATAATCATAAAAAATATAACTGTCATTGACAGTTCCTTTTTTAATTTTATTATGTATTGATGGATTGTTTACAATAAGTGTACTAAATTTAATGTATGAATTCCTCTTTAGAAAGTTCTGCCTTTTGAACAATATCTTTTAATAATAATCAAGCGATTATACTGATTAATAAACAACAACCTAATTCTAAAATTGGTACATAAAAAGTATTTTATAAATATGATGAATTTGGTAGATGAATGCTTTTAACAAGTTAAAGAAGGTAAAATATGATACAAATATTAAAAGGGTAACATGGTTAAATTTAGGAAAATCCGCTTTTCAAGTTTCATAAATAATTTGTGTACGTTAGCTGTCGTCAAAATTAAGTTTATAAATAAGTAGATTTATGCACCAACTTGATGAAAGTAAGTTTTATGCTGAACAACAAACCTTGCGGTAATGGGTAAACAGATTATCAGGAAGTAACGGTGGTAAAATATAGTACTCCACAAAGTTTTATTCAGTTTACAACTTCGTTTTTCTTTGTATTTTTGCAATAACTGTGTTACTAAAAATATTTTTTTTTTCAAACAAGCTCAGTTATATCTATTTAGCCACAATCTTCTGATGATAGCATCTAGTTCGAAAAATAGTAAATTGTAGTTGTTGGAAGTCGGATGCCAGAGCAAAGGAACATTTTACTGAAAATAAATAAAAATTAACATAAGATATTTTTCACTTCCTTAAATTTATTACTTTAATAAATTAACTAATTAATACTAATGATACCTGAACTTAATATTTAAGATTTCATTAAGAAATAAATAAATCATGTACTCTTATTGCGGTGACAACTTTGTCAACTCACTTGGCCTAATGTTTAGTCGCGTTATTGAATTTTTTATTATTATTAAAAAACTAATCTATTATAAACTAGCTGACCCGGCAATTCTTCGCCATTGGTATATTTGAGTATATTATAAGATTAAATGACCACAAACGAAAGTTTGATAAAACATTAAAATACTGGACATTATGGAACTTAACAAAATTTAATCTATCTCTTCTTCTCTTTTCCACTTTCTCCCTTTCACCCTATATCCATTTTTCGCAAAAATCTTTCTTTTCACGTAACTAATACATATTCTGAATATGAGCCAAATCAAACTATGAATACAATTTTTTTAAATATCTCAACCCCAGCACCATCTAGCGGGTTCATTTTTTTCAGAGGTATTCTTTCCATGTAAGTAACGTATTCTGAATATGAGCCAAATTGGATTATAAATACAATTTTTGGAAATATCTCTACCCCAGAGCCATCTAGCAGGACCAAATTAATTCAGAAATCTTCACAGGCGTGCGCACAACAACTCACGAAAGTTTCATCGCAATCGGATGAATGAAATAGGAATGCTTACAAGACAAACAAACATCCATTTTTATATACATACTAGCAGACCCAGCAATGCTTATATGTATAGATTAAATGAACTTTTCCCTTTCTGCCTTTCCTTCTCCTTTTCCTTTCCCCGTTTTCATTTTTACCATATCACCTTTACATTTCCTCCTTTACTTTTCCCATTTCCCCTTTCCTTTCCTTTTCCTCTTTCCCCCTATATTTTTATCCATTCCCCCTTCCATTTCCTTTTCCCTGTTTTCCCATTTTTTCATTTTTCCTTTGTAAAAAATGTGATAAAGCATAGAATGTTGGTAGACCAATGCTCAAGCTTACCTGTACTCTTAAACCTTATAAAATGTGTGTGAATGAGGAGCATGATGAAGAATATGCATCTATACACTGTAAGGACTGCAATTAGTATTTTATAATGAACATTTTATGATGGAACACAATGTAAAAAATGGTGTATGTGAAAATATAGTTAGGGGTAATTAAGAGAGATGGATATCATCAGTGTGAATACTCAAAATGTAAAAATTGTATTGAATATGTTGAGACGGCAAGTCATAAATGTAATATGTCAGTGAAAGTTTCAAAAGTAGGAAGCTGTAAAGGTTATAAGAAGTGCACTGAAGTTTGCGTTAATGAAAGCAAATCTTGTCAGCATACAACAAAATATTTATTCTTCAATTATGAGGCTATGCAAGTAACTGGAAAACATGTTCAAAAATTTGTGAGATTGTTAAAAACTACTATGTAAAGACTTGGAAATTTTATGATAATGATTCGTTTTGTAAATGGTAAATAAGTAAAGAGAAATATAATTACACTTGTATAGCATATGAAGTACAATTTATTCAAGGTATTGTGTAGAGAACACGTTTGCACCTTTTACTACATACAACGAAACAAAACTTATGATGATGATTACCTGAATATGAGATTAAAATTATAGATAACTCTAATTCTGACACCTCACCTTTAGCATTTTTTTCAAAAGACTTATGGGCTTACTGAAATGGTATTACTGTTAATTACTGAAGAAATGGTATTTTCTAAATCTCTTCAACAAACATGAAAACCAGAATTATATTGGACCTATTCTTGAAGTTAATTATTATGGTGCTGATATTATGAAACCTAATACTAGAGAAGAAGTAGAGTAGAAGATAATTATGTCTTTGACATTAAGAAAGAACTAGAAGAATAATGCAAATCTGATGTGGATATTTTGAGAAGAGGTTGTCTGGAATTAATCAGTTTTTGGAATTTGCTAACATTGACCCATTTCAGTATTTTACAATAGCCAGTATATGTATGGCTGTTTATTGAGCAAAGTACAACTATAAAACTGTTATATAACCAGATAGAAAACAAAAATCGAATAAGCAGTCTGTCAATTGGCTTAATACATTTACTGGAGTACAGCATGCACTACAGAAGTTACTATATGTGGATCTAAAGTAGATGGTTTTTATATAATAACAAATACTTATTGATGTCACGGATGTTACTGGCATGGCCATGTAAAAAAAATTTATGAGCCAGATAGTATAAACGATTTTAAAAAGATTAGTATGAATGACTTCTTAAGACTAATGAGAGAACAATACAGTTGAGAGAGTCTAGTTGCAATGAGATTTTGGAATGTGTGAATGTGAATGTCTTTCTTGTATAAGAAAATAAAAGAAACAGATAACAGAACAGAGATGCATTCTTCAGTGAAAGAACTAATGCGAGTAAATTGTAAGTAATCGGTAAGAAATTGAGATAGGTAGATGTATGTAGTTTATATTCTACTGTTCAATATTATGAGTATTATCTCATTAGTCATCCAGAGAAGATTTTTAACCCTAAGAGTTATGATACTGGATTGTTTGGAATAGTTAAACGTAAAGTACTTTCTCCAAAAAAAATGTATCACTCTGTACTTCCAGATGAAGGAGAAAAGTTGTTGTTTTCTTTATGTAGAAAATTTACTACTAAAAATAATAGTGCTAGATGTTTTCATACAGAAAGCAGTAGGGAGATCACAGGAACTTGGATGATCATAGAGATCAATAAGGGTTAGGAAAAGGTTACAAGATATTAGAAGTGTACAAGGCTTGGTTATTTAAAAAAAATAAATATAAAAGAGTTGTTCAAAGGATATGTAAGAGATTTTATGAAGACTTAACTTGAAATTTCACCTTGGTAGACCACCTGCAAAACAAAAGAAGAATATGTATTTGATATTAAAGCGAAATTATGAATAGAACTAGATATTGAAAAAACTGATCCAAATCCTGGTAAGAGAGATGTATCAAAGAGTTGCCAAAATAGTTTATGGGGTAAGTTTTGGTGAAGATTAAATATGAATCAAACTGAATGTGTATGTGATATATTGTAATTTCATAATATACTTTTAGATGGTAGATTGGACAAAACAAACTTGAAAGACTGTTTTATAAATGATCCTAAAGCCAGTAATGTATTTTTAGCTACTTTTACAACAGCTAATGCAAGAATGAGATCGTATGATATGTTGGATAGACTTAGTGAGAATATAGTGTACTGTGACACAGACAGTTATACATATTGATGCTGGGAAAAATACAATAGAGACTGGTTGTATGCATGAGTGGACAGATAAATTAGGAGGTGATGATTATAAAACTTAATTTGTTTCAAGCACTAAAAGTTATGCTTTTAACAATTTAAAAGTGTAGTGTGTGATTAAGATAAAAGGTTTCACTTTGAACTACACAAATTCAGAAATGAATGTTATGCCCAAAATGGTTGAAAGAGAAACTGAATCTTTAACTGTAACTTATAGTCAGATAACAAGAGAAGTAAAGACTAAAACTCTAGTAAATAAAAAAATCATGAAGAAATTTCAGTTTGATTATAACAAAAAGATGATTGTAGAAGAGAAAGATGAAATAATTGATACATTAACTTGGAGGTACTGAAATTTGATTTTAATCTGCTACAATCCATTAAAATTATCAAGGGAGTCTGGGGCCTCCAAGAATACAAAGATGTGTACACTGAAGTCAGAAATTAAAGTAGCAGTTTTTATTCATGAGAACTCAGAGTGGCAATTGTAATTATGTGAATTTAAAGTGAGAAATCGTTTTAAGAGAAATTAAAGTCAAAATCATTTAAACAGAATTCAAAGCCAAAATTATTTTAAAGGAATGTTAAGTGAGAATTAGAATTTGCTAATAATATTGTGACTGAGGGTGTTCAAATATTTTCAGTGTTATTTGGTGAAAATTTAATGCTTTTGCAGCAGGTACATTCAATAGTAGCAAAATCAAAGAAGATCATAGGTTTAACAGAATGGGTTTGAAAAAAAAAATTATATAGGAAAAGTTATTCAGTTTTTACACATTATTTAATCAAATGTCCTTTTGAGTATAACTTCGTAAATTGGAATGTGAAGTGAAATGCGATTTTGTTTATTCCTGATGGAATTTAGTTGGTCATATACTGGTTGGTAGCATCTGATTGCTTTACTGGAATCTTCTGCCTATCACAAATTAAATAGGCTACCACTCATTTCATGAATTCAAACATCAAGCAAAATCTTAAAAATTTTTGTGGGTAATATTCTCATATTTATGTCCATGCTTGGACCCAATTGTTATTCGGTATACTGACCTATTTATTATGAATACTGATGTAAACTGCTACAAGTTACCTGATTGTTCTTATAAACTGCTGTTCTTATTTCATAGATGTAGAACCAGGAAAAAAATGAAGTAAAAAAAATAATTCGCTCTAGTTTTGAGACATTTATTATGTGAAAGAAGTCAATCATATTCAGTAGCATAGTGGCTATATCGGTTGAATATATTAAAACATTAAATAACCTAATTAAAGAGAATCTGATAAATTATTTGAAGATTAACAAGTAATTGAATTGAGTACAATTATTATTTGAGATAATTTAGTTTGAGATATTAAATTTATCAGTATTTTTAAAGATTAGATTAAAAAACGAATGCACACTATTTTATTTTTTTAACTTATTGATAAAAAATAAATGCAAACTTTCTGTTTTTTATTCAATTTTATTCAATTTCTTAAATTTCATAAATTATTTTTTTATTACGACACTACTGTATCAAAAGTGCACCATAATAGAAAATGTGATTGGATTAAATCAGTTAAATCCAATTTGATATTTATTTATTTGAAAGGAATACACAGCACCTTCAACGATGTCACCGGTTCCAATCAGTGAAGTTAAATAACAACGGAATGGTTTGTAAATAATGTGACGTGACCCTCTATTCATCACATGCTGACCTTAAAGGATATCGGTGTCAACAGGGATCCTTTAAAAAAAAAACTGCTGTATAAGAAAATTCGCCAATCACAACCTACGTTAAATTAAGCCATCGGGGAATGTACTTGTAAAATAATATAAGATTATTATTATTATATATATATATACATACATTGTCGCTGAATGGCATTGTCGGCACGTGGCACAGAGCGCTTTATAGCCTTGTGGTAGCCCTGAGAAGGGTTGTTGTTGTCGTCGATTGGCTTCGACGGCTCGTTGTAATTTCTAACCTTGTGGTAGTCCTGAAAAGGACCGTTTTTTGCCTTAGCTCTGAGAAGAGCTGCTGGGTTCGAAAGCTGATCTTCGGTGAAGTCGACTTGGTTGTAGTCGGGAAGTTGCGGCTCGTCAATTGAAATCAGACCGGGCTTCCCCTCAGTGGCAGTTGGGTCCCCACAACAGCATAGCAGTGGTGGCCCTTAGAGTCCCGCAGTCTCGGGTCGGCGTCAGTCGTCTTTTGCCGGTGCGGCCAAGGCGGTTCTTCCCAAGTGATCTCATGCTGGGCCAGCTCCTGCTGCTGAGTCAGCCGGCCAGGGCGATTGAAGACTGATGAGCTGGAGCATGAAGGTAGCGTCCGCGTCCAGCGACTCCCTCGGCGGGCCGGCCAGGCTTGCTGTTCCGGCGGGGATGTTGTCATCCGACGGGAGGTCCCACGTGGAGGCGGCCAGGGAACTTCCTTTGTCTTCTCCATCTTCTTTTTCTTGGTCTTCTCCAGATTGTGGTCGACGATGAATTAAAAATTCACTCTTGTGTAGGCTCTTTTATTGGAGCCAGAGAATGATGGAGCGGCAGCGCCGCTATGTTGGGAGAACTGTGCGGTCATCTGTGCGGCAAGAGTGACTCTGTGCAAGCGCGTACATGTACTATACTGCGCTGACATCTGAGCTGCTACCGTTGCCGTCCGCCGATATTAAGTTATTATTAATAATACCTAACAAAAGTAGAATACTATTACACTAATTAATATGCGCTATCTCATATCAAACGAAACAAAATTACATTAGCTGCAGCTATTAAGAATGAAGAGGCACTTTTAGTTAGAAGAAGAGATTTGTGTACACAACTGTTACAAAAATAATTAAATTATTATTTAATTTATTTTTAAGTATCCCTATCAAAATTAATATTATATCAAATTAGAAGTTTAGTCGTTAATAGAAAAACCTTTTTAAAAGCTCTTGCCTTTAAAAGAATAAAAGTATCATATTTTAAACACAAGTTTACTTATATCATTTATAAACTTTTTTAATTAATTTAATTAAGTAAGCTATCTTTGTTTATAATAATAATTATTTTACCAAATAATAAAAGTGTACAATAAAATACCGAAAAATTTCTAAAACAATTAAAGGATTAAAAGAATAAAATAAATAAAACTAGCGAAAAAAATTTAACTATAAAACATTATTTAAAAAACATGTATATAAAAAATTACAAAACAATTCTACAACACTGATAAATTAGTTATGCTTTTTAAAAAGTACAAAACTTCACCGCTATCGAAAAAGAAAGTTCAAATAATAAATTTTTTTATACATTAACCAATCACTTTGGTTTAGTATGCTCCAAGAAATTTAATTTAAATAAAAAATAAAATATTCCGTAGAGCTTATTTTCTTTATTTCGGTCTGTGAATTTTTCGTTTTTATTTAAATTATAATTTTACAATAGACTGGTTTAATAATAATAATAATAAAAATATAATATTTTCTAGCTCATTATATAAAAATGTCATACTTAAATTTACAGCGGATTCTTCTATGAATATTTTATTTTTTTTTTTGTTTCCGAGAGATAAAGAGAGGTATGGAAAGAATTAAAAACAATTTAACATTTCACTGTTAAAATTATTAAGACTACAAGTCCAGTAAGATTTTGAACTAACTGAATTGTTTACTCGGTGAAAAGGTTAAATGATGACAGAATGAACAGATATCTCTGATTTTCCAGTCCAGGAATGGTGAACTCAAATCAGACCGTAACGAACCGAATGAATCCCCAGTGTACCTACCTATATAAGCTACTCTGCTCTACTTAACAGCTACCTAACAAGCTAGCGTGTAGCAGTAATACTTTAAAGCGTTTCATTACAGTACAGTACGAAAGAAAGAGGTTGTAATGTTTTGACATCATTGAAATTTATTTTCTATTACAAATAAATCTTTGAAAAGAATATTAATTATACATTAACCAATAGTTTTTAGGGTTTTTTTACTTATTATTTACAGCTATATATTAACTGATATGTTAAAAAAGTATTACCGTAAACATAAAAATATTTGGGCGTTTATTCTTTCTACGTTTTGTAAACTAAGATACACCACAGAAGAAATTATGTAACCCTCACATAGTTTTTAAACGAGTAACCCCATTTTTAATTTCGATTAATCTATATTCGCAGTTGTAAAATTTGGGCTGCGCAGAGTTCAAAATATTACAACTCTTAATTTATTTACGTTTTAGAGTACCTTCTTACAACTTTTTTAATTTCAGATTTATAAGCTCTAAGCCACATTTGGAAAATTAAGTTTTAAGGTTACCGAATTTCTTGTAATATAATTCCATTTATTTTGTAATTTATAGCATAAGTTTTGTAATATTAAATCCGGTTTACATAATCATTGATTTGCTTTTGTTCGTGACTTCCTAAAATTTTGGACTGAAAGTTCAAACTATCGAACTGATCTGTATAAATTTTTTACTTCCTAAGTAGAATATAAATTTTAAATTCATTATATCTATACGCCGAATCAAATTAAAAACAAAAAAAAACATGAGTTTTGTAAAATAAATATTGTTGTAAAATGTCACAATAAATGTGACGCATAGTGTAACATTTTATGTTATAAATTTCATGAAATTCTAATAAAAATTTTCCCGTACCTGAAATGTATCGTAAAGCTCTGATACCAATTATTGAGACTCAGAACGAAGGAGTAAAATAATTAAAGAGATTTACTTTGTAAAACATAAAAAATTCACTCATTAAAGATTTTACTGGTGACATTCAATTACTATAGCAGGTTACAAAATAAATTTCTGGATAAATAGCAGATTGAATCACCAGTTTATTACTACAGCAGAGCGCAAAAAAATGAGATATTGAAGAAATTTGTAATCTACACTTGAATATCTTAACAAATAAGCAACATCAAATAAAAGCACTAGTATAAATTTTCAAAATTGACACTTTATTTTATACAAAAACACCATATAACTATTTTATTTGAATGAATTCATCTTCAGTAGTAAAATATTAATAAATTAATATAAATTTTAGCATTAATAACCCATTAGTATTTTTGAAACACGAAAAGGAGAAGAGATCTACACGTTACTCTTAGTAATATTTAGATCTTCGCAGAAGCTACATGTTCTCCTGAAGAGTATTACCTATTTAGATTCACATACAATTTATTGATTATGAGAGCTATACCCTCCAGGTGTCTCGCTGAGTATAAACGTTGCAAAATTACAAATATTTGTTTGATAAATTAAAGTAGCACGGTAACAAAAATTTAGAAAATGAATCAACTTTTTGAAAAAATGTAAACTGGCTCATTAGCAATTTTACTTTTCTTAATATATATATATATATATATATATATATATATATATATATATATATATATATATATAATGTTAAGTTCGTTTGTGTACGGCTTCAAAAACTCAAAATGTTCTGCACCGATTGAGCTCAAATTTTAGCACGATATATAACCCGCATTAAAGATTTTCATCTATTTTTAATAAATATATCTATCTATTTTTAATTTGTACATTTTTAATTTTGAAATGTAAACAAAGGAAAACGAATCAGATCAATGCAAGATGGCCGCTGTCAAACACAACGACCAAATTTCTTTGAATTATATTCAATAGCTAAAACATCTGTATTTTATTTTTTTTAACAACACGAAAAAAAAAAATTAGTACGATATATAACCCACATCAAAGATTTTTTTCATCTATTTTTAATAAATCTATCTATCTGTTTTTAATTTGTTCAGTTTTTTAATAAATAAGAGGCTAATAAATCAGATGGAAGTGTAAACAAAGGAAAACCAATCAGATCAATGCAAGATGGCCGCTGTCAAACACAACGACCAATTACAAAGAGCCCATATGGCCGTTGCCAATGTAAACAAAATCACAACTGATTAAGTAACAAATTTCTTTGAATTATATTTAACAGCTAAAACATCTGTATTTTATTAAAAAAAACAAAAAAAAAACACCAAAACAAAAAGAAAAGCCACTAAGAAGGACAACCACAGTTGGTGATGATATGAATGATTTATAGCGTATGAAAATGACATGCCTGACCGGGATTCCAACTCGGAACCACCGGATTACAGTCCGAGACGTTACCACTCGCGCCACGGAGGCCGGCAAACATATTCGTTAGGAGCCGAATAAAAACACGACTTACCAATATGGCGTTGTGTGTTAAACCAATTTTACACGGACTATAATTACTTTTAATACGCGAAACCCTTTGCAATGATTGAACATTAACTTAAACCTCTTCAAAAATTATTCCTTTTGAACTAAGCCACATTTTGATAACATTGTTTTTCTATAACACGGCTGGAATTCTTTTCGTTTAATGATAAGAAGCGTTGTCGAAGACAATAACCGAATTCTCTTCCAAAGGACATAATACACCGCTAAACTATTTCTAAATAATTCAAATTCGTGTAATTGTTTTCGAATCGTGTTTTTATCAAAATCTCACCTTTTTCTCAATTGACCTGCGGCGTTTTGTTTTCTTTGGAGACCGTAATTCATTAGTAGATTCATACTCCAGAATCACGTTGTACACTGAAGTTGCATAACTTCTACTTACGTTAGCAGTTTATTAACATCTGAAATCAACGCCGTTTGATTATTCTGTAATTTGTAGGCATTTCTCTGCTTTTGCAAGCAGTTAAAATGACGCGTTTTATCGCACGACTTAAGGGCTTTTTTTTTGCAGCCCACAAATCTATATAAATAAAAATTTTAAGTTCGTTTGTGTACGCTTCAAAAACTCAAAATGTTCTGCACCGATTGGGCTCAAATTTTAGCACGATATATAACCCGCATCAAAGATTGTTTTTATCTATTTTTCGCATCAGTCACATACCCCCGACCGCGAGAAAACAATTTTTTAACGGTCAGCTGTGTACCAGTGACCATGCCATCTGCCGGAAGTGAGGGAAACACTCGCCATACTAGCTAACGACAACCGCAGTCACATGTGAAACAATACATGTTCCGAATTACATTGTTTATTAACAAAAAACAAAAAACAAAACGTATCCACTTGCATCTGATTCAGATTATTATACAATCTGAATTAAATGTTCACTTTAATCGAGGTAATTTTGTGTGATCGTGTCGTGTTTGAGCTGGGCCTTTCACCAAACTCTGAATTTATTAAAAAACGACCAACAGTGTAGTATATACCAACAGTATTAATATATGTATTAATGACGCGTGCAACACTGCACATCCAAACCAAATACGGGCATTATTCGCAATTATATTGACCGCTTGCTTCCCTTCATCTCTCACAGAGTTATGGGAAAGATATCGATCGCATATGGTTGAGGATATTTTGCATAGAGTACGCCTAGAAAATACCAATATGACCATGGAATTTACAGAAGGCATTTACAACTAAGCATTGATTAATATTGAAGATATTTATCAAGTGCTTAGCTATTGCAAATAAAGTTCTTATTCGATTGGGAATGCCAGCACCCACCCGAGCTGCGATTGCTTCATTTGATGTGGATTTACGCCGTGAATAGAGTTACAACATTGGTGATCTTCAGTCATATGTCCAATCAAACATTCCCAAATTAACGCGTGAACAGAAAGGCATTTATGATCGCATAATGAAAATGATAAATAACGGAGTTGGGGGGACCTTCTTCTTAGATGCGCCAGGAGGAACTGGGAAAATACTCCACATTAGATTGATTCTAGCAACGGTTCGATCAAAAAATGACAATTATCCTGTTGCGGAATATTTATCAGCCAAAACTCTGCAACGGCACGCGACTTGCAGTTAAGAAATTGATGAATAACGTAGTGGAAGCAACGATTTTAACGGGGCCTTTCAAAGGTGAAGATGTCCTCATTCCTCAAATACCCATATTCCCGACCGATACACCATTTTAATTTAAAAGAATGGCATTTGCTATCACAATCAATAAAGGTCAAGGTCAATCTTTAGAATTCTGGTGTTTAAATTTAGATGTGGATTGCCTCTCACTGTCTGTTGCGTGATCCCGAGTAGGCAAACCAGATAGCCTTTATATCTACGCAGACAGTGGAAAAACAAAAGATATTGTATATCCGCAAGTATTGCAAAATTAAACTTCTATGAAACGTATGCTTTTTTTGTTTCTCATTTCTCATCCATGCAACCACAATGTGCCACAGCGAAGCGTGGCGGGTAGAGCTAGTATATATATATATATATATATATATATATATTTTGTAATATCCATTCCTGGAATTTATTACTATTCTTCCAAAAAGTTTAAAGGATGATTAATTTTAGGATTTGTATGAAATAATTATGTATAAAAATGTTTTGTTATAACTTAAAATTAAAACAAAAAAATCATTTAAATACAATTAAAATTAAAATATTCTGACGTAGATAACTTAAATTTGTTTTACTGAGTGAAGATTCTCCACTAATTTGACATTGGATTTATTATTCTTGAGAACAACTACATCATTTTCAGAAATTCAAACTTGAAACTCAAACCAAATGTTATAGTACTTAATCTGGTCAACATCAGTACACTCAATGATGAAATTTTAATAAATAAAGAAAAATAAACCTTAGGCAGGTAAAAAAATAAAAGAAATAGTACATATTTCATATAAAAAGTATAGAAACCTAAGAAGGTAAGTCCTTTTTTTTTCTACAGTGAAATTTGAAAGGTGTGAAATACAGCGATCTAACTTTTCATCATTAATCAGATATTGATCAAAACAAAACATGGCTACCTACATTTTATCATAACATTTTTTTTACAAAAAAGCAGCTCTCTTTTACAGAAGATATTATTTATGTGATGAGCTATTTATTATCTAATTTAAACACGAGCTTGAATGCGAATGGACATATTTTACCCCCACAACTATTTCGGATAACTAATTTCAATTTCATGCTTTCCTTTATAAGATACAACCTTTAGTTCTCATAACTTAACAAGAGTAAATTGTATGACCTTCTTTAGATTCAATAACATTTCCACAAATATTATAATTTTCACTTAAGTAGAACACTGACGAGTAGGATTAACTGGAATCAATAAAGCAGCACTGAGCATTTTCCAACTTGCATCTGATAAAGTAGAAACAATTCTGCCTACTACGGCTTAAATGAAAAATTGTAACTCTAATAATAAATAGGAATTAAAAATGATCAAAACAGTTAAAATGTCAAAATTTGACATTTTTGTTCAAAATGTTTTAGAAATTGTAAATTGTGGCAATAAAAAAAGAAAAAATCATTAAAAAATTTGCGATTGGGATTAGATGTTAAAAGATATAAGGAAAGAAACAAACATAAAAACTACCGCCGTGTGCTGTATTATTCTACTATTACCTTACTATCTTACTGGTATATTATTATTGTTAAAATTTAATTGAAGTGAAGCTTCTTAATGCAGGCTTCGGGATGATGAGTAAAGTGAGAAAAGGCGTCATACTCTACTGATTCCCGCACTATGCCTACCGCGTGTGGTACGGTACAGTTGATCATCCAGTATCGAAAACACGTGCTTCAACTTATAATATATTATGTTTAAATTTTTCTATGCAAATAGAAAAAAATATGTAAATACATATTTTTTATAATATGTGTATTTCATTGTTAGTTACTTAAACATATATCATTTGTGTATATACACAAAAACATTTATCATTTGTGTATATTGCCTATACTTTATGTTACATCATTAATAATTCGCATAATATTACGAAAGAAGCTTCACTTCCATCATACGTTCACGCATCGACGCACTTGTTTTAATTTTATATGACTGTCAAATCTGCCTCCTAGCTTGTTTGTTACTTGTAATTAATATCCATTCTGGCCTGGTGAACGTAGTACTAAATTATTATATATATATTTCAAATCATTTATATAAAACAATAGTCACAGATATCTAAAAATACTGAATAGAAGAAGCGGGACATATATGCTAGATATTATTGGAATCATACGGCTCTTTCATTCATTATATTCTTTATGTGCTGATTACATACGTTTTAAACGTGTTAGTTGTTTGAGATCAATCTCAGAATCAAAGATAATCTTCTTACCATTTTTTTTATTAAGAACAACAAAACTCTATTTTGAAAAAAAATTGTGTATGAATTTAAATATGTAACACTTATTTTTTGAAAAGGTAATAATTTAAAACAACACTAACTATTAGAACAACATAAACGTATTTCATTTTTAAGGTTCTTCTAAACTGAGTCGAAACAGTTTATGAAAAAAAACTGGCTGAAACTTGAACAACACAGCATTTAAATGCTTAAAATTTAATCCTACTGATTAGGATTTGAGAATTAGTTCAAATTAGAGCCATCTTTATTAACTTATTTGTTTTCCTTTAAAAAAAATTCAAGTTTTATAATCAAATTACAAATTACATTGTTTTAAAACTTCGCTAAGAAAAACCCTTTCCAAAAGTACAATAAAATTTATTTAAAACATCATTAATAATATTTTTTTCTTAAAAATAAAAATATGGCTCTCACTTACAAGTAAAAAAAGGAACATGTCAATCAGCTGAAATAGTAAAATGTTAAAAACATTTACAGGATAAATTTTAATTTTTTAAGTAATGGGAGTGGATTGCTTTAATTTTTTTTTAAATGTTGAACAGTAATTTTTTAAAAGTTGTACAAATAAATTCAAGTATCTTCTGACAAAGAAAACGCGTCAAATTTTTATTTAGTCCCTCTCAGGACGAAATATAAGCTGCTCACGTCTATGTTTTTTCAAAACTTTTAACTCATTTAACTGATTTTTAGCTCAATCATTTTAACGTTCTTTTTTAAAAAAAAACAATTTTTTATTTACATTTAAAATAATTATTACATGTTTAGATACTATTTCTGTATTACTATTTTGGATATACCTTCCAGTATAAAATTTGTGAACAATGTTATGCGTACTTGCTATCAGAGTGAGTTCTAAAGTGAAAATTTTACATTACATGTTCATTGTAACGAAGTGAGCGTAAGACTGAATAAAATAATAGAACAAAGGTTTCAGCATAATAACGTTTTCTAGAATTACTAAATTTCTAGGAAACATTTCAGTAATAGTACTTACATGTGCTAAAAACTATGTTCTAAGTTACATAAATGTAATTATTAGTAAAAATATATATAAATTGACATTTTATAACAAAGATGTAAAGGAATATCAGAAAGGACATTTCTTTACTGTAGTATAGTTTTACAGGTGACATTTACGAACTATAAAACTGATTAAAAACAGCTTCGTTTTTCATTACTTGAATCTAGAGATATGCACTTTCCTTATCGCAAAATTTAACAAAGTAGAGTACAGAAAAAAATATTTTGTCTTATTTGATCAAATAAAATAATTTATTTGTAAACTTCTGTGATGAATTTGTTCATCAGTAAAGAAAAGAAATAAGAACTTTGTAGGTTGCGAAAACGAATTCTGTGTTTTGAATTTCAGAGTTATATCCATTAAAAATTGTTCGTTTATCAAGAAATATTGAACAAGAATCACTTGCGCTTATATATTTTGACAGAGGTTTTAGCTAGCTTCATATATAAAAATATATTCCGAGAAAATTATAGTTAGTTGTAAAATTTAAATTAATAGCTTTAAAAAATATTTTTGGATTAATGTAAAAAGATTAATTCCATATCGGTGGTACTTTAAATAAAGCAAATAATTTAGTTTTCTCGTAAATTAATTTAGAGCATTATCGTAAATCTCATGCAGTTTTAAATCTTAGAAATACAGAATGAAATGTTCTGTTCTTTTCAATCAGTATGCGATCTCACACAGAAAAAAACTCGAGTTTGGTCTGAAGATTAAAATTAAAATTAAAGTTAAGATTAAGATTAAAAATAAAATAATTAAACAGCTGAGGTGTCCGAGTGGTTAAGGAGGTAGACTTGGAGATTAAAGTTGACTAGAGATCGCCTGGGCAGTTGATTGGCTGGAGGTAGGCGAGTTGGCATCGAACCACGGATAGATATAAATTGTGGTGATTATTATTGAATGTTTGATGTAGGCGGAATGGCGACTGCACTGCCGAAGGTATGGGTTACCATGCAGCCGTGAGGTGTAACGGCATCTCAACGATGGTAGTAAGTGAAGTAAATGTCACGCGGGACTCCGCGATGGTGCTGTGTGGGAGTAGGAGGTCTATTCTCCTCTTCCTTGTAGACCAGACCGGAGTCCGTAAATTAACCAAATTAGGGGTATGAACTGAAGTTGAGTTCACTAAGGGAACTAGGATTAAATTTTCGTTGTTGCGAACTGCACATTTGGTGGAATATTGTTTTTTAATTTGCCTCGAAATCTTGAAACATTTACAAGAAGGTGACTCAGTAAAAGTAGAACGAGGTGCGGGTTCGTGCTTCCGCGAACTCGGTTAGCTAGTTCAAAGGGCGACGATGTAGGAATTGATGATGTCCGGACGAGGCCTACAGCAAAGGTAAAAGCTGAGTTTAAACATCACCGATGTAAATGTTTACCGAGGCATTTACATCGGTGGCATCCCAATGAGGCCTGGTTTATTACTGTGAGATGTAAAAAGTTAGAGGGCGAAAGACGGCTCCCGTTAAAGCCCATCAGGGCTAGGAACGGCGGGGGGTGTGGCGACCGGAAGCGTCACAAGGCGGTTGTCTTCCTCTACGTGGTTGGGATGGATGGAGATTAAAATGTTGTAATCAATTACCGTATGCACCATTTCACAACTAACTCAAGCTATTAATTGAGATTTTGTACAGAACTCGTCGGATTCTTTTTAATTTAATGCATAATTTTAACAAATAACAGCTAATAATAGAACTCCTATAAAGATTTTGACTGGTTTTCATCTTCTTAATTTAGCAATTAATTAAGTCGAATTTCAATATGTGTTGCGCTACAACCTTTTTATCATTGAGTCTGTAAACTTTATATACAAAAAGTTTAGAGTTTCAAAATTAATAACTATTGAGATAAAACGAGTTTAGACCTCTTATAATAATGATAGCACAGTCTTAAAGAATATCAAGAAAGATAATTTAAAAAATTGATCAAATTTGGTCAATATTGAACTTTACAAGTATTGAACCTTTAACAAGAGCTTTTCTATTTATAAGGTGTTGAACCTTTGTATGCTTTAATAAGGGGTTTCGTCGGGAAGTTTTATTCACATGATTATCATTAATCAAATTTACTTATGGTCCCCTATGAGGTACCGATTTTAAATGTCAAGAGATGACATAAAAAATTAAACAACTTAAGTTAAAAATGACCGAAGGAATAAATATAAAATTTGTGGCTTGTAAAAAATTGCTAACCTGATTAGTTTTAAAATTCGATCAGTCTAGAAAACTATTACTATGCAACAATGAATTCCTCATTTCTTTAGAATAAGTCTTTTAGGTAGATTTCATAAGAAAGCTACTTATTGAAATGGGTACCATGATTCGACTTCCGGAAAATTTCGACATATCTTCGCGTTTCACATCCCCCACACTCCAAAACCACCGTCAGTTCAAAAGTTTTATATATATATTTAATTTTCTTGTGAACACAATAACTGCAGTAATTTTAATCACTTTCAAATTGATAAATAAAATATAACGACCCAAAATTTCGGTCGAGTTTGTTAATGGGCAAAATCGGACCATGGGGATGGAAATGGAGGAGGGCATTTTCGAAAAATCAAAATATCGCCATAACTTTCTTATTAAGTAAAATATCCAATTCATTTAAAATACCTACTATTTTTTTGGATAAGAGCCTAAAACTTATTTAAGTAAAGTTTTTTTATATCACCAACCATTGGCCCATGGGGTGGAAAAAATGGGGTTTCGAAGACAAAAATATCATACCTTCCTTAACAAGCACGGTATCGAATCGGTTTAGACTGGTTTTTAGTCTTCTAAACATTACCTAAAACTTTTGTCTGAAACAATTTTTGATATGACCAACGCTTACGGCAAGGGATGACCAAAATTTTGCTGGAATTGTAAGATGGGATTCATTGTAAGCTAAACATGTGATACGTTGTTTCACATGCAACCATTGTTGTATTGAGTAAATTTGAAGATTTTCTTAACTTTAAGGTGGAAATCTTTTTTATCCCCTACTTAGCATCGGTGAAATCTATCTCCGCCTTCCAGCGTGCCAAAAGGAATTTCTTTTTTTTATAAAAATTACTTCAAGTAAAATTATTCATAAAATAAATTTCTAGCAGCATACTAAATGTAATTAAAATAGAACTGAGATACATTCAGCCATTTTTGCTTAATATGAATATTCAAATATAACAAGAAATGCAATCAAGAAGCTTTACATCTTATGTCAATGAAGTATTCAATACAACATAGAAAATTTAAGTTCACCTTCGTAGTAGCTAAACTTCCTTTCATCGAGCGCTTAATAAGTTCGCTTAATAAGTCTGTAGGACTTGTATCGTTCGTATTTCAGTATAGTAATGAAATTTCAACTAGTTCAAAATTAAGACTGACTTATTTTAAGTCTATGTTACCATATTAAATTGCCATTATTACGTAACTCTTATTATTTATTAAATCCAATTAAAATCATTCTAAAAATTTAAAGCACGAACCCAGACAAAAAAACCATTGTCTTCTGTATTTACCTTTTATGCTAATACAATATACAGGAGAATAAAAGGTATATAAATAATAATTACAAATTGTACCAGTACATTAAATGAACAAATGCTCATTACATGGAAGTTTTTCTGAAGGATACACAATAACTCAATTTACTGTTTTTTCTAATGCCAAATTAAGTATTCAACTTAAAAAAACATTTAAATTTTAAACAAATCTCTAAATGATTACTACTGTAAATACAACGTAGTGTTGAGATTTATTTACCATCAATTTTGACAGAACGAAGGATTAATTGGTGTTTTGGTTCTGATCAGATTTTGTGTGTGAAAATGGCGAGGAATAAGTTGAGGTAATGTAAAACCTAACGTCTCCTATTCTCAGTAAGAGTTCTGTGGGAAAATAAAACCCCTTAAAGAAATTTTTAGGACAAAAATAAGGGTAAAGTGAAAAGATGCTATTCAGTTTGATAAAGAAACATTTAAACAAAATATAAGGAGAAATGAGATTACCTCTATAGAATGCCTGAAACTAAAATTTTAGCATATATTTAATTTGTTAGTTAATACTGAGTTACACAAAATTATACTACCTGAAAACTGGTTTTATACTCCTATTCCAATGAAACTTGAGGGAAAGAAATTGTTTGCTGATGAGTCTACACAGAGTACGTAAGCAATAATTCGATTGATCAATCAAAAATTTATATTGGTTTCAACCTATGGTGTGTGCATCCTTCTATCAGATAAACAGATTGTTCGCTGGACAAATGTTTTGGAGGCACAGTAGAATGTGTTTGTTTAAAAGTTACTACCACTGGCTACAAGAAATTACTTATTTTACATCACTCATCTGTTTTTTGCCACGAATCAGATATATTTTTATTTTTTCGTGAAGAAGCTATTGTTAATATACCTTTGAAACCTTCTGATGGGTGACTTCAATTCAGGTCTTGTGAGGGGTGTGTAATCACGACCACTTTCCATTTCACTGAAAAAAACCAAGGAACAGTTTAAATGAGATGGCCTAGAGCAATCTTATAGGAGATTGATCTGCGTCTTTACTAGATATCTTTTAACCAACTTACTTTCAAAGCCACTTTCTCTCAAAAACCGGCTATAATCATCTAATTAATTTAAATGTGGTGTGCTGTCTGCTTAATATTAGTTTTTCAGGGTTTTTCTGGATAATGACTTTTATCCACTTCATAGAGAATTATACATTGGCCTTCACAGAAACTTTGAAAATGGTGATCGGAGTGTATTCACGGAGACAGTGATAATTTTTGTGCAGCAGCAGTTAAATTTTCCAGTATTGGGAAAGTTGAGATTATGAAAGTTCTGTGTTAGTCCCAGTGAGCTTTTCTTACAAATTTCAAAATAAACAACATCAACAATAATATAGTTTCACCCTTTATTAACAAAATTAATAATTTCATTAAAAAAAATATACTGTACAACAAAGATTAAGGTAGTGCAAGAACTATGAGAATCTCTATAAACCACTCCAACATATCCAGGTTGCAGGACTAATAACAAAGATATGCAATAGTTATCAAGAAATCATACCACTGGCATCAATCAGCAACCCGAAAATGTTCAATGGCGTCATGCGTACAAAATGTAATAATAAGAGTAAGTTTGGTTCTTCAGACTTTCTAAAGAGCTTGTTGTGTCATTGTATATTTACACTTTTTTTCTTTTCATCACAAAAACCTATAGAGGATTGACTTTGGTTATGGTAATCTTGACAAAGTAGTTACTAAATTTATCAGGAACTACTTTACGAGATACAAAAATTTTCTTAAAAGTATCTTCAGAGGAAAACATCACAAGTAATGCAATTCCAATGAAACCAAAGTTACATTTTGCACAGAGAATTCAAGTCATTACATCTAAGCCAGAATCTAGAAGAAATTTTGGATTAATTAAGTGGATGCAATGGGATTTCAGTGATATTGGTTCTCTGTCCTGCTGTACAGTTCATAAAGTACTATCAAGGATCAAGATATTACCATTTGCAATGTCGAGGTCTAACAATAAAATTTATCACATTTATGAGTTGAATTTCCTCAATTTATTGAGGTCAGAACTATGATTAGAATCGGCAATTTAAAAATTCAAAGATATAAATAAAGAAAATTTCTATGATTTGCTGTTTTTTCACAGGTTCCTCCACTGTAATGACTTACTGCCGACAATGGTATTAGAAAGTCTAGCCACTACTTCAGAAGCCTGAAAACCTATTAAACCTTGAAAATCTATATGAAAGCCTGAAGCTATTAACATAGCTTTTAAAACCTATGTTAATAGACAACATAATGCTGGCTCACCTGCTAATTTTTTCTCACTTGCAGTTAGATGTGTTGCTGTCAACAATGATTTTTTTTACCCATTTACATCTTCTGGTCATTATTTGAATTCAGTATGTACATTCATTAATTTTCTAATTTTTGTGAAACCTCTTCTCACTATTTATTATTAATTTTAGCTATTTCTTTGTTGTTCATTTATATCTGTTTTTAGTATATACAAATTTTCTTTTCAGTAAGAAATTTTTCCATGGAAAACTTTAAATTTCTTTCGTTTCGATATGAAATTTATATATATATATATATATATATATATATATATATATATATATATATATATATATATCTTTCTTTTTTTTTAGGTTTCGAAGACTTCGAGGACCTTTTTCTTGTTTCATCGTCAACCTAGCACTCGCTGACCTGACAACATCGGTGCTTCACATCATGGCTGTGTATTCTTGTTTCAATAAAAGATGGGCATTTGGTAAAATAGGTCAGTGAAAAAAAATTATTTACGTAATTTAAATTTACTTAATTAAATACCCTAAATTTATTAATTAAATTATATACAAATCTATTGACTTAGTTAAATTATAATATACCTCAAATTATAAATTAATTTAAAAAATATTTTTTGTTTAACCTCCTGGAACACCGTTAGGTATTGCTTCAGAGAATGAAGCAAATCATTCATCTCATGCTATGCCTGATCGGAACCCGAGACCTCAAGATAAAAGGCCGAAACGCTACCCGCTCCACAGAGGTCGGCAATTTGAAAAATATTGAGAAGATATTTACATATTTTAGTACATTGAAAACGTGAAAAGCAAGCAATTTATTTTTCTTCATCTTTAATAGAAAAAGTAATTTTTTTATTTCTTAGAATGAATAAAAATCGTCTAAAATTTATAATAAAGAATGATTAAGATTTTTTTGGTATATTTTTTTTAACCGGTTAACTTTAAGAGTGATCCACTATTTGTTTCACGTCCTTTTGTTTTACCTTTTATTATTAAAGCATAGTATTTAATAAATTTGTAAAATTTGAAAGCCAGGAATTCTTATTTTAATATAAAAATAGGAAGTTTTAGTTAATATAATCATGAAATCCTGTAAATAAAGATGGAATTCTGTATTCGGTTACTGCCACTAAACTTAAATATAGTCTAAAATGTTTTTACGTAAAACTTGATCATAAAAGTGAAAAATATATGAAATTCAAAGCAGTAAAAAAAACGGCATCAGTTCTTATAAACCCACTTTGTTATTATCAGGCTACATCATCGAAAACATAATTTTAGTATTTTTTTTTTCTACCTTTTACTTATTATTTCTGCACAATTTAAGTTATATACGATCGTATATATACTAGCGTTCGCAACTCGCGGATTCACCCCCAATATTTCGCCCTCGATCGCTGAGGAGAGGAGAGTAGTAATAGCTGCTGCTGAGTTACTTACTGGTGTGCTGCTGCAGCTACTGGCTGCAGCTAGTGTCCGTTGGTAAACTGTTGTTGTTGACGCCCATCCGTCAACAACAACATGTATTGCTCAGCGAATTAATGTTTTGGTTTTGTTGGTCGAATTTATAAAAAATAAATTGACTTAATTAATGTGAATATTAATTCACATTCACTCCAATATATTAATGTGAAGAACATTCACTCCAAAAATCAAAATGATATCTTAATTCGTTGCCAAGAAATGCACAAAAATTTAAAATAAAAACAAATTACTCCCTTTCACCCTGTCGCAGTTTCGCCCGCACTATATGATTATTTGCGTTTCCCGTCGTGGTCAGGAGATATTGAATTGGTCATAACTCACTTTGCACACCTTCCCGTTTAGCCAGAGATCTCTGCCCCTTCGATTCCGCTGGGTTCATTAATTTCATGTTTGTGAGGAGGATAAGGATGATAAATAAAATTTAAAGCCTGTTGAATTTATAAAAAATATCAGTATATTGTAATTTCTTGAGAGCAAGAGTTTGGTCAATGCAGGACCTGAAACTGTGGGTTATCTAAGAATGTGGGTTTCAAAACAGTCGGCCGGTATCTTAAAAATATAAGCTATAACTGGTACCCGTACTTTGTGGGTTAAAAATATATTTTGTCCGGTTAGTAGCGTTGTTCGACAAACACCACTGGGAGGTGACCATACTTCGTTTCTCATTTTTTTTTTAATGTTTAATTATTTTTATTTTATGTTTTTTAGTCAACTAACCGGAGACAGGTGAAGCCAGTCACGTCGAACAAACAGTAACAGTGTTGGTTGTGTCGCCGCGCAATACATCGTCGCACACCTTAAAAAATCGAAATTCAAGCAAATCGAAAAACGGTTTTAGATATTTACCTGAAGTATTTGTAAACTCCAATCTGGTGAATATCCCTTTAGTACAGTCGGAAATGGGGAAAAGTTTTAATTATTGTTCAGATTTTTTTTACCATTCTTCACTCCTTTCAAAGCCGAATTTCGAAAGATCCAGACATTTTTTATTAGATATTTACATGAAAATTAATCACACTAAAAGTCAAGTTGATATTTTCATTTGCTACCGAGAAATTAAAAGAAAAAAATAGTAGATTTCATTGTTATTTCATTTTAACTCTTTAAACTCAGAATTCCAAAAATATCCTTCCTTACTGATCTCATTAAGAAACAAAACAATTAGATTTATTATTATTAAATCTTATTGAAAAGTAATTGATTCTAATAGATTGAAATATAATCTATTATTATATTTAAAAGTTGAAATCTATGTAAAACAAACATTTCAGAAATACTTTTGTGGTTCAAAGGAATATATCTGCTCAATAACTGCAGTGAAATCCTTTCATGAAGGTTACCACGTGGATGAGATCTTTGCTCGTTAATAAATCCCTACCTAAACGAAGTTGTTTTTTTTTTTTTTTTTTAACCTCCGGGACTACTGTTAGTTATTGCTTCAGAGGATGAGATGAATGATTTGTAACCTTTGTGAAAATGCCATGCGATCCGGAGGTCCCGGGTTCGAATCTCGGTCAGGCATGCCATTTTCACTCACGCTACAAATCATTCATCTCAACCTCTGAAGCAATACCTAACGATGGTCCCGGAGGTTAAACAAAAAAAAGAAAAGAAAACCGATGTTGCCCCAAATATAATAACAAGAGAAATCAAGGGCTTTTTTTATAAATAAAAAAATTGCTAAACTTAAAAATATTTTTTATATTTTTAGGTTTACATATGTTCTGAATTATAGAAATGTTATGAATGTTTTACTATTTATATATACTTCAACTTTTGTCATGAAAGATCTTTCATAATATTTTAACCTGTAGTTTATAAAAATTTCATTCAACTTTTGATCTAAATTTTACAGTAATTAAAAACAAACCTGTACCACATGAATCGACCACTAAATCGTAAATGTCTATTGTCCTAAATAGTGTAAATTAACATTTGTCTAAATAACCCTAAAGATTTAAGCTACGTGTTGACAAGTCATCAAAAATTAATTTAGAATAATATTGTACTATTGCTTCAACAAATTTTTTTTTATCTTTCTAAGAAATGTTCAATTTTAATAGTTCTATTCTATTATCAGTTTTTGAATAGTTTCAAATAAAATTGCTCACGAAAAGTAACCAAAGCAATGAAAAGTTCCATCTGGTATCTACGCACACATTCATGTGAGCTAAATCATTACATAAACAATATACTTGTATGTAGCCGTAAAAGTAATAACCATAATAGTCTATAAAAAGTTATCTCATAAAATAACTGCTTTAAGCATCATTTAAAATTTAAGGTAGTATGAACTTTACTGAGCCATTTCACGGAATCACGGCGGGTTACTTTGTTTAAGTATAAGAAGATTTATTGGCACATCTTAAACAAACCGAGGTGTGAACAGCGGTTGTTGAACTGCGTTGCCACCCTTTTCCGTATTAATAAATGTATAATATTTATAACATGTACATATAACTTAACATGTACATATTACTCAAGTGTGTTGATAAAGTATGGGAACTCTTAAACAAGAAAACCTTTTACTTGTTAGAAGTAGAGAAATTAAATTTAGCAGATGCTTCTACCTCGTTATATTAGATGTATTTTTTGGTATGACCCAAGCAAGCAGGGAGCTTTCTTGGGACAAAGTCATTAATGTTGAAGTTACAAGCCTAAGTTTGTTTTCATTCGTAGTTGTAAATTTATAACTTTAATAAATATAACACAAAGTCTTTAATAATAAAAAAGTAAATTGTTCATGATGTAACGTTTGGTTATTATTTTTAATATTCAAATTAAGGTAATTAAAAAAAGTTAAATTTATCTGCTTTTGTTAATTCAATTCTTAAAAAATACTTTGATAGAAATCGTAATACCTTTTTTCTACGAAAAATACAATTTTTAAAGGGGAGTTTTTATATTAATTGTATAAAGAAAAAATAATAAAATAATAACATTATTATTAAGTGTTATTAATAATACATGTTAAGAATTTTTTATACTGTATTAATTTTATCTTGTTTTATTGTTTAATTCTCAAAAATCTTCTGTTATAAACGAGCAAATTGAGCACCGGAATTGTTTATTTTTGTTCTGTACCTTTAGAGTAAAGATTATTCCACAAAGATTTTTTAGAATTTATTTTGTTTTGTATAGTTTATTTTGGTAAATGCATAATAGAAATGTATAGTGTACATTATTAAAAACTTATATATTACAATAATAAAGGTAATTTAAGTTTAAGGTTTGATACAATAATTAACAATTTAATAGTTTCGTCTAAAATTTGAATAATGAATTTTACATGCAAATTGTCTGGAAGGTGAATAGCTAGGTGATAAAATTATGTGCTGGCATATTTGTGTTAACGCTGTAAACAGTGCTTACTGTTTACAGTTTTATAAATGTACTGAAGGCTAGATCTAGATTATCTATGCCTTGACGACTTTAGATCTGACTTCGCATGAAATTTTCTCTGTTCTCAGTTTAACGAAAACTATAAATCTTAAAAACTTCATGTAGTTAAAACAGCTGATAACTGAAAAATTAAATCGTATTTCTTCTTGCTTAAATTTGAAGATAAAGAAAAGCTTATACAGATGACAGGTTACAACGTAATTTATACCAAAACCTCTTTGAATTATTTTCCCAACCGTATTTTGTTTAAATATTATTAAATAGCAAACAAACTAGTAAACTTTATTGTTATTGTAGTATTTATTTATAAACCGAACTAACTTGTACAATAGATTTTGTTCAGAATATTTTTAAAAGATAATTTGATTTCCATAATACAAATTAAATTTGTATTATGGAAATTATTATAATATTATAATATTCCATAACATTTTTCTATTTGATAAACTTGTCGGAATAAAGTTTTAAAAAAGCAACTAAAAAATAAATCTTTTTTTAATGTAAAAACATATATCCATGAGTTTAGATACTTAATAGATAATTAAATTAGGCTTTTTAAGGAGTTATTTTTTATATAAGTTCTATCAATTTCTTTCTTCCGGAGATATTAGATAAATAAAACCAACTATTCTCAAATACTTTTAAAGTCAGCATTCAGTTCATAACTTCTAATAAACAGTTTATAAATGTTTCAAAAGAATTTTGAATATTATAGTCACGAAATTTTTAATTGAACCTATTTCTTTGCTTATATTATTTTATAGTAACGCCTAGTATTTTCTAGTATAGTATTTTATAGTAACGCCTTTTAACATTGTTATAAAAGAGAATTGGCCTGTTATAAATTATTACACAATGCAGAATTCTAAACTGAGATTTTATTTACAACCTTTTATAAGGTCTAAAAAAATGTTTACTTTTATAGTATTTTTAAGAAGATACAGGATCTTCAAATTTTTAATTTTCAGAGAATTCCGGGAAATTAGTATTTTCAGCTTTGAAGACAATGGTTTTGTTATTGATATCGGTATACAATAACGGTTATTGCTGGGAGTGTAAAGAAACCGAGACTACCATCTAAAGTTAATTTTTCTGAATTGCAATGATTGTTTTTAATTAACAATCCAAAATCTTATGTTTTTTATTTATTTTATAATATAATTTTTCAGTTTCATGTATCTTTTCCTCCATATAAATATGAATACTGTCTCGTCTCCATCTTCTTTATGTAAAACACATAAATTATTTAATTCAGTTGGCTCATAACCAGCTGATAGTTTTGTAATATTTTTTCTATTGTTCATTGTAATTAAAGTTCATGTGCAGTAAACATATATCTTTTTCATACGTTTTGATGTACAACAATATAATACATAAAAGATATATATATATACACTAGCGGACCCGACAGACGTTGTCCTAACGCGGCATTATTATGTAATAAATGCACACAAATAAATATAAGTAACTTAATTAAGTTAAAATTAGCAGGAATGTGTTCTAAATTTCATTAAAATGACTATTAGTATGATATTATCAGTCTGTGATTGTTGTATTATTGTAATGGGTTTATTGATTAATTATGTGTAGTATGGTTAATATTTATTTTTACTAAATATTGAGAAGCCCGATGAAAATTGAATTAAAAAATCGAAACGTCGTAAAATTAATAATTAGTGTAATTAATAAATTTTCATCCACATTACTACTAATTTTCACTTAACATTATTCTAAAAAAGTACCTCCTACATATTTTTTTTTTTTATTTAATAATTTTGATGTTTCATAACCATGTAACAGCTTAATTATTCAATTAATAAAAAAAATAAAGCACTGCAAAAAAGCAACGTAGTTAAAATTTTAGTAGAAATTTTTATCATTTTTCTCATTCTTTATTTTAACATCTATTTTACCAAATTTTAGATTTTTTTACCAAAAAATTTTTACCAAAATTTTAGATAATTTTAGAAAACTTTTATAAAATTAATCAACTAAAACATTATATATTCAATTTTTTAAATATACTTATTTAAATTACTATTTTTAGTAACTTATATTTTAATTTTATAAATGTTATAATTTATTTTACAAACTTAAATTTTTATTTTCAAAGAGCCGTTCAATACTTCATAAGTTACATAGAATCAAATGAGAACTGACAATTTAAATTTGTGGGTTAAGTTGATTGTTATTGAATGCACGTGTATACATCATTAAAATTCATGAAAAATCATGTAAAATACTCACTTCAATACTGCACCTTACAAATTTGCACAATGTACATTTTTTAATTAAACTTTAAAACGTTATTTCAATAAATAATAATATAATATAATATTCTCCATAAGCACGTAATTTTAGCAGACTCGGCAATGCTTCGCTATTGCTGGATCTGAGTATACATACAGATTAAATGGCAATTGAAAGTTTCATAAAACCTTAAAAAACTGAACATTAGCAATTTAACAAAATTTATCCTTTCACTTTATAAAAGTCAGAATGTAAATAAATCCAAATGGCAAAACAACAGCACTACCTATCGGATTTAATTCCTATAAAACCTATAAAAACCTACGAATGCCACTGAAAACTTCAATTCACATCAATGAAAATCGCGTGTACCAAAAACGAATCTTAACATTAATATGAATTTAAATGCGTTACCTTATTCACAAGGACAACAGAATCCAGATTATGAAAATAGTACTAGAAATACAAACGATAATCTTAAAAATAAAACTTAATCTTTATCAAGATTTTTACCACATCTGTTAGTGATGTATACTACCATTACCGCAAACAAATTCTTATTCTGTGCAATTATGATTATTCATGGCGGGCAGAGGTCTAGAACCTTAGCTCAACAGTTTATTTCAATACAGCTAATGGTCGGTTACGGTGGACCTGCATAAATTATGCTTATTACAGTCATCTAATGACTGAAATTATTAGTCGCATACTTATTATAGTATTACTTAATTAAAATTTTTTATTTACATACGTATCAGTTACATTTCTGTTGAGGATATATTTCATGTTATCATTGTAATATTATAAAGGGAAAATCATTCTGATTTTGACGGGCATTATGGTTCAATTTCATGGACCTTTTCCTCTGTGGTGACATCAGAATCTAATCAAATCATTTCACCAATCATATACATCATTACGAAAGTGATGAGATACAACAAAAATAACTAAAGTAATCATTGTAAAAGTGCCCAAAAAAAGCCCAAAATTCCTAAAAATTTGGATTTTGGATTTCTTAACTGCAGCATTAAGCCCTCATTGAGAGCTTTTCGACGATATGTGGTACTTATTTTCAATTATCCAGAGTTAATTAATAAATCAGACTTCATCTCCTTTTCTTTTATTAATTTAAATATATTGATTTATTAACCCGTGATTGTAAAAAATTTACAATAATTATTCAATAATAACAATAAAAAAAAAAAAAAAAAATGAAACAAAATCAAAAGTTATTAGTGAAATAAAATTTTATGGTCTTTTAAAAATGTGTATATGTAATTTAATAGGAATTATTTCATATGTGCATATGTTATAGATTAGATGAAACATTAGATTATTTAATATTAATTGAAAGTTATTACTTAGAATCGTATTATTTTTGGATTTTCTAGTTTAATTTCTGTTTAATTTTAACTACAGAGTGACTGAAAAATAGAACCTCACAAGAAAAATATACACACTTGAGCATATATGCCCGATCTTTAATAAACTGCAAAAAATTGTTATCTTTTAGTTTATTACTCTTCTGATATTGTCGGATAATATTCTTCCTAAGTCATATAGTTTCATTTGGTTTTTGTTGCCAATCATTCAGTCGCTCTTTGGTTTGATGTAATTCTTTCAATCTTAGTTTAGGTACACGTTCTCTAGTTTTCAAATTTTCTTTCTCTTTATATCATCATCATCCTGTCTTAAACTTCTTATTCTTTCCTTGGTCTTAACGTTTTCTTCCTCTTTATATTCATCATCTTTCTCTTATTCTTCTTATTATTTCTTTGGTTTTAACATTTTCTTCTTCATTATATTTATCATCTTTTCTTAATTTTTTATATATATATATATAAAATCTTTCTTTTTCCTTCTTTATCATTTTTGAATATTCTCCAAATAATCCAATAATAAACAGAATATTTTACACCGTAATGTCTCGAAATTAACATTTGTAACCAGTATACAGGAGTTCAATAAACGGAATAGTTTAAATATTATTAACTTTTATTTGTACGACACACCAGAAATCTGAAACATTTGTTAATCTGCAACTCACGAAGATATCAATAATACTGATCTAGTAATGGACGAATAATAAAGGGTCTTTTAATCTATTCTAATATTTCATGTAATATTGTTGAATTAATAAGTGTATAAATATTTGATGTTAATGAAAACTAATATTTCAGCAATTGTGTGTGTAACTGTCTACTTTATTAAAGAATTATTTTTTTGTTTTCCCGGGGGAAAACAAATTTTTTTTTGCTTACAAAAGTTAGGTCCGGGGTAGAAACTCTCAGACCACTCCTTACGAACGTCCGTTCACCACACCGGTCCATACAATGGTGGTCTACTGAGGCCATCGCATCCTCCATAACGCGGCCTCTCCCATCTTCAACCTGGCTGCCCCAAGTCCTGGACTTTGAATTGAAATCATCTCCAACTAGGACTTATTTTTTTTAAAGAACTGGTTCGTATCTCAATTTCAAATAAAAGTTTAAATGAAGTGCACCAAAAAATGTGTTTAACAAAATGTAACATTAACAAAAATGCAATTTAACAATCGTACAAGGAAGTCATGTGATGTCCACATCAGATTTTTTATTCTGTAATCGAAACAGCCCTGTGGCTAGTGAAAGTTGGAATTTTTTTTAGGCTTTCCACAATTTAATTTAAATAATTGTGCTTTAGAGAAGCATGATAGTAGAAATTTGTATTTAGTTTCTTTGTATATAATTTTTTATGAATTCGGGGCAAATAATTGTTTTTGAAGGATATTGTAGGTGTTTTTCGAGGGTTTTTATTATTGACTCTTCTTTTTATATCATTCTGTTTTTATGATAAGAAAATTCACTTATACTTTTTTTCACTTATACTAATGAAATTATTTTTTTTTGTGGTTGTAATATATATTAACAAATACAGAAAGGTTGAGTTATTAACTTTGCCCCTATGACATTTTTTGTAAAACATTTGACAATTAGAGTAATTATTTATACTAGTAAAATTTCATACGATAAACAAAATAGTTTTTATATCAACGTTTGATTTAAAAATCCTTTCATAATTCACAGGGTTTATTATAGATTCTGATTGTTGAGAGATAGTTATACCTGAATATTACAAATGTTATATCTGAGCATTACAACTGCAATGCTAGTAAAGTTAGATTAATCCACTTAAATAATGATAAGATTGATGATAAGCTAGATGTAGTTATCTGAAACATTTATGAAATGCTTCGAGAGCTTTTTGTTTTGATAATAGTTCAAATTTAGAATTTCCAAAATTTCTAAGATTTAGATTCCATTACTAAGATAAATAAATTAAACCACTGGTACCCTGTCCAACAATAGTTTCAATGTAGATTAATTTCCATTTATTCAAAATTAAACTATTTTTTTTTGTAAATAATCTTTAAAAAAAATGTACGAAAAATTGTTTCTTGTAAATAACTCCTAACCGTAAATAACCCTCTACTTATTAGCGATTAACAGCTCTGTAGAAGAGTATAAATATAAAATACATTTCTTTTAATACTAATTTTGAAAATACCAATTAATGCATTAACTACGAAAAATAACTCAAATTTAACCTCTATCATATATTTTTAACACAATAATAATAAAAACAATATTTTAATGCCTCCCACATCTTCCTTTATAGAGAATACTTTCAATACACTATAAAATTTTGAGCAAAAAAAATATTGCAAAAAAATTGCAAACTTAATATGTTGTGCTTAATTATTTTACTGTCATTAATCTAATCTGTAACTGGTTGTCAAACAAAAGCTTATAAATAAATCATGTGATTTTTTTCATAAGAATTTAATTGAAAAAATACCAGTTATACCGTTTGTTCGCACACCAAAAAACCGAAATTTCAATTATTATTTTCAATGAAACTACGCTTTTACAAACCTAAGTAAAGGCACCAGACGAAAGCTTTGCTCTAGAAATTAAACCAACGTTCTGTAATCCCTTACGCCTCTTTTATAGTGCTGAGAGTGCGACGTATTCAAATATATCACTTGCATGTTCGAACATTACGTTCGTTTAGCGAATATTTTGCAAGCAGTCCAGATTACAAGGATCACGTACACACCAAGTTGGAATCTGTAAATTGCTCATGTATGTACAATTCATACACTCATCCTCATACTCGTCGCTATCAATGCAAATAAATAATTTTAACTAGTTTTCATTGGGTTGAGGGGTCGCGATACACTCAGCGTATACATTTTTTTTCTTTTTGGAAATTGTGGAACTAAAAATGTTGAGAATCAATGCTTTAATACAGTCAACTGTCAAATCATCCTCTCCCTCCTGTCACTTGTTGTATTCATCCTTGCTTAATTGAACAATACAATGAACGTTGTAATGAACTTCCAAAAAAGTTACAATGAAATTGTAAACCGTACGGTAAGAGTCTTGTAGATATCATTTATTTCTTCCGCTCAAAAATAAAAAATTTCTTTAATATAAATAAAACTTTTTTTAACAAAATTATACTGATATCAAAAAAGGTAAGACGCTACATTTCTATTGTCAAAATCTGTTGTTAATTTAGAATTTTGTTTAAATAAAATACATGTTGTATATAAATAGTTGGCATTAAGATAATATACAGTAATAGATAATAAACAATGTTTAAGCGCTCCATATAATAAGTAAAAAACAGAAAAATTGATTAAAAAACTCTTTACGGCCCGATTTATATGTATTTATATATAATACATATCACATTTAAAAAAATAATACAATTCTTATGATTATTCGGTGTTTAAAAATTAAATGGGCCGATAAGAAATTGTAACAATTTTTTTCTATTTTTTGCTTATTATATGATAAACATTGTTTATTTTCTCTAAAAAAAAAGTCTTTAAACATGTAAAATTCGAGTTGTATACTCCATAACTCGAACGAAAAAAAACAAAAAATAATATAACCAGAACGATAACTAATCAACAAGCCTTAGTTATCCTAGGCCAAAGTATTAAAAAAAAGTTTAATATCACAATAAAACACTAAATTAATCCAAAAAACGGCAAATAACTCCAAAATGACAGTTAATATGAAATTACTGACCAACCAAACGATACATGTCACTAATTAGCCCGTAAAGAAAAGTTACCGGTACGGCACTAACAAACTAACGAAAACAAAAAAAAAACAAAAGAACATAAAATAACTAAACGGAACATCAAAAATCGAAACAACGACCAACAAAAACCGTGAAAACGAAGACACAGTGGGCATCCAAATACAGATAAAAAATAAAATGTCTGTATACTTACAGATCTCAACATATACACCGGTAGAAATGATATCTGCGAGACTCTTACCGTACGGTTTATCATTTCATAAATTTTTTGGGCAACACTGCGTATTGTTAATTATTCTTTTATTTTTTTATGAATTTCTGATTGTTATCTTATGGATTTATTATTAAAATTTGTTGCCTTTCTCGAACAAACAAATATATTCTCGGCCAATTTCTTTTTGTTGATAGTCATATCTTTCACTTTATACCACGTTTATTACTTTTTTAATAAAACTAGTATAATAATCTTCACGAATCGACGATCCGTGATGTAATATTGCACTTATTACTTTGTAAGTATAAACCTGATTTTTTTTCGTATCCGTGGACACACTTTTTCATTATTATTAAATGAACTTTTTTTTTTATTTCTCCATCAAATTAATTCAAAAAGTTTTAATTGTAGAATAAAAATTGTACCGATCGAATTTCTTTCTGTTTTATGTAACAAATCTTTGTTTCCACATTTGCAACACTTTCCTACTGTTTGTATTTTTGTGTTTTATTAGCAACTATAATCTCTTGTTTCATTAGAGCATTTACATAAAAGCTTACTTACATAAGAGCATAAATGCTCTTACATAAATGCTCTTACTTACATAAGAGCATTTACTATTAAAACAAGCTGTAGTATATTTTCTTTAAATTTTATTATTTTAAGTACATTATCAAGTTTTTTGTAAGAGATCATTCGTAAATTCAAAGGCGCCGTTAAGTACTGCTACCTAGCGGCGCGATTATTAAACCCACCTTTTTGAGGAAAAAGTGACATATTCGAGTCCCGCAGTTCATCAAATGAAAGAAAAAACGTTGTCTAACAAAATTTGAAGTATTTTTTGAATGTATTCTTCAATATAAATCTAATTTAATTGAAATATCATGTTTTCATGCTTATTTTTTTAATTTTTTCCCAGTTTTCATTTCACTTTTAGTTTAGGTCATGTTTAGAACTGTAAACGTAATTCCATGACTTCGCCGAGCCGTCTAGTTCTGTTGACCCTACCGGCGAAGTTCTAACGAACTTCCTAATTACAATAATATAATTGGTAATATCTTTGTCGTTAGATTAATCCTTTTTTCTAACTTTGCAAACGGTATAGCTAATTCACTAATAGTAATTTAACAAATTTATAATTTATTTGAATTCCATTTAAGTTTTTTTCTTTTTATATATAAATTTACTATTTTTTCTGGCAATAGTTCTATCACCAAATGAAAGGAAAATCGAATTTATGTAAAACAGTACTATGTAATGTATAGTATTAAAATGTTAGATAATCGTAAAAAAATTTCTAGTTTTATAATAAAGAAATCAAAATATGATTTAGAACCTCTGTTTACAAAAAAAAAAAAATATTTACCATATATTTACCATGAAACTCAGACTATTAAGTCTGAGTTTCATGGTAAAAGTAAAGGATTATATGTAACCTCTTAGGTTTAGACTTATGAGAGTAAGAATAGTAATAAAAATAATAATATCGAATTAATAGTAACTGTACCAATGGAAGTTTTACAAGCATTAAATGTAATTAATGTTACAAATTCAAAACAAAGCATGTCCTTTGTTATAATAATAGTGCACAGTTAGTTTCCATTACTGACCACACTACCCTTAATCGGTTTAACATAACAATCAGTTTGGTTTATGGGTGTAGTTTGAACTATCAATCAATAATTTCAAACATCCCACCTGTCATATTTTTGAGGATTATTTACTCAAATGAGTCCTAATTAGTCTAAATTTGGCAAAAAATTACTTCTGTTAACAAACTTTATTTTCTTAATTTCTAAGTTAAAAAAATGAATTTATTCAAATTACTACTTAGTTTACTACCAAAGCTGTACTTAGTTTCCACTTGTATTTTTATTCAACTTTTTTTAAAGTGTCTTTATCTTGGATTATAACAAGCTTGGATTTTTTTTCGCAGGGAAAACAAAAAAGTGGTTTACATGATACCAACACACAAAAAACCAAAACAACTCCACAAGAGTTTTACTAAAATAAGTATTAATTTGTAAAAACACCGAGAGGGAAAGCCATAAAAATACATAAAATTTCTTTTTAAGAAATTTCATACAATGTCAGATAAAATATCGCTATAAGATAAAGGGACAGAAAAGAAGCTAAGAAGAATACAAAAAGAAATTAACATAACTTTAAAAGAATAAAAAAAATAGTAAAGCATATAAAAATATATTTGCTACAATTCATGTACAGATGAGCTGAAAAGTAGACTAGACAAAAGAATAAATTTGGATAAAAACATATCACCATCCAAAATTCCGCAAATTGTGGTTTAATTGTCGACATTTCTTCCGAATTGCTGCATATTGCACAAACTCAAACGGAATGTGATGAATCGCTATTTGACAATTATTGAAGGTATGTATTGAAGCATTACCACTTAGGAAAATTCATAATTAATCGGATGGGGTCTGACCGTAACTAATAAAAGATATAAACGTTACACCATTTTACGTTATAAATAAGCTATCGTTATTAAATTATGTGCCTGATTTCGTCATAATAATGAACCTCATTTTCAGAAATTAACAAGGTTACATATAATTTAATGAATAAAATTAAGGTGTACTGTATGTTATCCATTTTTTCTCAGAAAAGTATGTGTAAATCCATAAAGCTTCAGCATAAAAATGGTGAGTATTTTACTGATTTATAGAGAAAAATTTCGCAAACTCTTTATGCAAACTCAATCGTAAACGTTAATTTAGCTTAAAAATAGCTAAACCACTGAAACCTCCAACTTAAATTCCCATCAAGATCTAATACATGGCCTTTACATTAGTTGGATGAGATAAAAAATTCTCTGAGAAAGATATGGATAACACGAACCTTATAACAATCAAACAAATATCACTTTTCAATGGATGAAATTTAAGAGAGAGAATAATAAATTTAATGTTCTTAAGGTAAAAATATTTCACGAAAATATTTTTAAACTAAAATTATAAAAAATTATTGGTCCATTAGTTTTTAATAACAATAATAACTTCCAATTATTATTGAAAACTCTTTTATATACACAATTTACAATACAACGAACATAGTTTCAAGACAAACTAGCAATACGTCTGTTGTAAAACCGTGGAAGAGGTTTCAAGGAAACTTATTTTTTAAAAATAGCTATAAAAAAATAATATTTTTAATGAAATTAAACTAAAAGATCGATAGAAAATTAATTAGTACTTAAATGAAAGGGTAATTTGTTTTGCAAAGAGTAAATATAATGAAATAAATAGTCTAATTGATATAATAACATACTACTTTTGATGTACGTTAATGAAATGTATTTTTATAGGGGAAAAAATAATCCTCTTAAAATGAACCTATAAAAATTAAATGAATCTTGAGGAGTGGGTGGGACTTCCCGCCCATCCCGTTTACCATTACATCCTATAAATTTATACAAATAAAAATGTAAATGTTACTTTGTTCAAAATCTTAAATCTCCGTAAATTGCTTTGAAATTTCGACACAACGTTGCATTCAAATACGCGCGTGTTTTTATGTACCTACTAATTATTTACCCAAGATGTCACACATGTGATAGTTAAAAACACGCTTTTTTTAAAAAAAACAGCCCTGCGTGTTGGACGTAAAAGCAACACACGCTATACTAAATATTTTACGATTTGATTTCAATGTTTCCGATATGTGTCAGACTATAGACTAAAAAATTATAGATTTAAAAATAATGCCATAGTTAAAATCAGTTATCTTAGTTACGGGAGAAGTATTCACACTGACAGATAAATCATTTACCATTCTTTTCTTCCTGTAAAAAATAAGATAAAAATATTTAATCCTATGATTTACATAGTAAGCCAGTTACCCCTTACTTGTTTTACAAGATTGTTGCATAAATATTAGTTTTTTAAACAAATTAAGAAATGAATTTTATTAAATTTATTAATAAAACTTAATTATTTAGATAATTTTAATTATTTTGTTGTTTTAACTATTTGTTATTCAAAATCAATAGTGTAAAACATTCTTAATTTAATATATGAAAGAAAAACCTATTACAATTATGAATAATTATGAAACTGAATTTATCACAATTTCAAAGTTGGTACTGTTGCTGTAGATTTTCGACATATCTTTGTAACGTCAGGTTATTTCTGACAGATAAAATTTCTTATTATTTCTAAGATTTACATTAAAGCTGTAAATAAAAAATAGCAATAGACAAGAAAATATCATAACTTTGCTTTTTATAGGACCTAAACTATGTTTATGTTATATATATTATGTCTGATCTATCGCTATAATTATGATATTTGATTTTAATTGAACATTTTCTTTGCAACTGAGATTTCTAGTTTCACCAATCATTTTTCGTAATTAAGTATAGGGATTTTTCAAAATATAGTGTGATCATTTTAACGTGCATACATACAATAGCGAACAAATTAATTCGAATAAAGGGAATTTTTATTCTTTTGTAGGGAATTTTCATTTTGTAGCAGAATGCTTGCTGTTTGGTGTTTCAGGTTATGTTATTAGTTCATATACAAACAGAATTAGTGGTTTTTGAGCTTTTATAGTTCATTTTCAGTTAGTTTTTGGCGACCTTGTAAGTTTCTGTTAAAGTTTTTTATTCGTTTCCAGTTAATGAAATGGATATAATAACCCAGTGAAAGTGGTCAAAAATGATTGCTATGTCCCAACACATACAAATGATTCAGACAGATTGCTAGTGAGTATAGTGTGGGATTAAGTACTGTAAATGAAATTGTGTAAAGGTTTAGGGAAACACGTTCCGTCACTCCAAAAATAAAAGGAAAATATTGACGTAAAAAGAAAACCACGCCTACACATAAAAAAAAAGAAAAATTAATCCATGATTGTCAGCTGTTGAGCTTACAATGGGCCTTACGACCAGTGGGACTAATGTTTCTGATATGACAGATCGAAGAAGATTGTTGGCAATTGGAAGGATTGCTAGGAAACCTAAAAGCAGTTACTAACACAGGTTATGAAAGACTCTAATCGGCAAAGAAACATAAAGAATGGACTATTGAGATGTGGTAAACGCTATTTATTCAGAGGAGACTCATTTCTTTGTCCAAGGGGAGAGAGTAGCCTACATTCATAAGTCAGCAGATGAGAAGACTTACGCCAGCACACCTGCAACAAGCTCCCAAACCCAGCCAAAAAGATGTTTTGGGATGTTTTACACATGAAAGGCGAGGAGCACTTATGCCTGTGGATGGGTTGAAGAAATCGGACCGATACAGTAACATATGCGAGAGGAAAACAGTCCCACTTATGCAGAAGAACCCAGAACTCATTTCCCAACTCCTGTTGTAAAATGACATGGGTCAAGGTCCTCCTTGCACCATATCACACGTCAAAGAAAGCAAAAGAGTTCTTAATAAACCAAAAAATTTGAGTGCTCTTGTAGCCAGGGAACTTCCCCGACCTGAATCCCATTGAATATCTATGGGCAGAAGACTTGGGAAAATGAATTGTAGCACAAAAAGTAACCTTATTAATTGAGAGATGCAGGTTTGGCTTTGAGATGATAAAATCAAAAATTTTAGTTCTACCTTAGTGAAATCAATGCCAAAGAGGATTAATGAGATTATTAAAACAACGGAGGGCACATAAACTATTAAATTTGAGTAAGTCTGACTATTAAACATTTTTTATTTTAAAAACATTGTGATCGGATTAATTTGTTCGCCACAGTACACTATAATTGCACTATAGAGTATAGTGCAATACAGTAGAGTATGGTACTCAGACTTGATTTGACTCATGGAATGTAGTTATGCACAGCTGGTAATGTTTTGCAGCAAGTGTTGAAAACGTTCATCATTTTCCTGAAGGCAGGTCCGAACCCTTCGCACGATATTTTTTGACAACCTTCGTAGGACATCAGGGCAAGTGGAATTCATTTCAAAATACACATGGTACGAAGGGTTCGGACCTACATTCAGAAAAATGGTGGACATTTCCAATACTTGCTGTAAGAGATTACCAGTTGTACATAACTACATTTCCTGAATCAAATCAAATGTGAATATCTTTGAATTATTCTCCATAGTATCGTGATGTGGACGATAAAATGAACTCACTGTATTTATAACAAACTTCAAAAATTTATTACGTTTCTCAGTGATTTTAAATTTTTTATAATAATGATATATTTCAATTAAAAAAATTCAGTAGAGTACATTTTATTTAGGTTCAGTACATTTTATTATAGAAAAATTTGATCAATTATTTTAATATTGATGATTATCAATTAAAATTATCACCCTAATTAATTTTAATGATATTTGAATTTCAAATATATGTATTACACACACACACACACACACACACACACACACACACACACACACACACACACACACACACACACACACACACACACACACACACACACACACACACACACACACACACACAAACACAAACACAAACACAAACACACACGCAGAGAGAGAGAGAGAGAGAGAGAGAGAGACCACTGCTTCTGTATTGCTTCAAGTTCTCTAACCCCATGGGATATGAAGTTTCTTCAAATAAGCAATATCACTCACTTAAAAATCACTACGTGACACTACCTGTCCAACACCTTTCTTAAGCTAAAAAAGCAATGAGGGTGATTTACAAGCGCTTTGCTTGTAAGAATCCGAGAAAGTTAGAGCTCAGTTACTTTATTAATACTGATTTCATAATGGTTGATAAAATTCACGTAGAGAATGAAATGATAAATTATTTGAAAATAAATTAATAATAATAATAATAATAATAATAATAATAATAATAATAAGCAATAGTTTGAAAAACAAGCTTTACTATTTTTTTTTTTTTTTTAACTCGGTTTTAAGTCATTGATAGTAATATAAAATATTTTTAATTTAACATATAAAAGGAAAAAAATTATATTAAAGGTAATAGAAAGAAAGAATATTATTTTTACCTATTATTACAAGGGAAATTAAAAGAAAGATTAATTTCAAAGAGGAGAAATTAAGTGAATAATATTAACTAATTATTTAATCGAATTGTAAACTAGATCACGACAGTTTGATGAAAAAATATCTTTTGTTCAGTACTAACCTCTTTAATAATAAACAAGTTTCCAAGACAACTATATATCATGGAAAGATGAAAATAAAGAAGGCTTGTATACATTTCTATTCTTTTAACTAATTTTGTAGAATGCGGGTATGATATAATTTACAGTACAATTTCATAATAGCTGCAGTACTATATTATTACTAACATTGTTATTGTGTTTTCATATAAAATAACTAAATTAAGAAAAAAAAAGTGTGTGTGTGTGTGTGTGTGTGTGTATGTGTGGGTGTTTATTTATCCTCTATTTTTTCTAATGCAGAACATTTCCTAGAGAGATAATGCAGAGAGATAATGATCTTCTTTTATAATCAAATTCATAGCCAGTTTGCAATTTCAATTTTCTTATTCTCATTTAAATACCATTTTAATTGCTCTTTGTAAAAAAAACTACGTAATTTATCCATTCAATATTAAAAATCACTACTTAATATATATGAACTCTAGTTTGCATTATTAACCGTAACTAAAGAATACATCATTATATTATCAGTACTGAAAATTCTGATGGTATCTTACGACACGAAGAAGGAAACCATTTATTCTTTTACCTGCCTATCTCAATTTTTCTCATAGATATGTTTGTGGGTCGTAGGAGACAAAATTGATACTAAGAATAGTTTCGTTTTCTGTTAGTAATATATTCATTACACAACTAGTCTGTTTGACAATATGGTACTGATATAATCTCTTGGTCAGAATACAACCTACATTTCAGTTATCTTATGCAGCAGTATTTCCCGCTCAGTGAAAAAGACAACAGGAAGCTACTTCACGCCTTACATTTTCTTAATAAATGTATAATGTTATTCTTGATTTTCAAAAAGGACTAGTAATTAATATTGCAGTTCATTTATAACCCTATTGGTGGTGTTGTCTAACATACATATACACTCGTACATGTTCGTGTTCGAGATTACTTATAAGATTGGCTGAATCAGTTGTAACTTATTTTATCTTTCAGATTCTTTACGTACTTATCTAAATTATTGATTAAACGATACATATGGTAGATCTATCAGCGGTAGTAGTTGCCGGAAGAGTAATATGTAGTTATAAATGTAAATCAGTAAGGTGACCAAATAAAATAAATTTATAAGCCTATATTAAATATAGTTAAATAATGTGATACAATAATAATGATGACTCAAGGTTTTACGAAATAAGCAAAAGGAGGCATCAAAGAATGATGTGATAACCGGAGAAGTTCTTAATTTTTTGTTAGACATGGTCGCTAATATTGGCACAGTTCTGTATGTCAGATTTTTTAAAACATAGTCATGGAGTGACAATGGAGTGTAAAGAAGACCTTATATAATGGCCTAATATATATTATATATAATGATGGTTTACTAGTGTTTGATTGTGTAGTAGAAAATCAAAATTGTTTGCAGCGTTAATCTTGATCCTATTGAAATAGGTTGTTGTATCACGGATGTAATTATAACCTTCATGAGATACAACACTTTATTGAGATTCGGTAAGTATTTTAATTAAAATATTAGTTTTGGATAACCAAATATATTTTTTCTTTATTGATTTGTTTCGATAAATTTATTAAAATTTTGGTTAAAATCTTAAAATTAATTTATTTTTGAACTTACTAAACATTTACAGGATTAAATGCAAATTTAGATTTTATATATTTATTCCATATGTACATACCTAAAAATGCATAAAATTGAAATGAATTCCTGATTTTTGATTAGAAATTTAGATTTTTTTTTGCTAAAATTATTTGGGCTGAAAAACATTCAAAAAACTTTTCTCAAGTAGTAATTTTCATAAACATGCCATGAATAAAGTAAAAATAAAAAGTTTGACTTAGTATTCTACGAAAAAATCATTCGTATCTGGTACATCATTCACAGATAGTGTGTTTAAAAATTCAGCAATGAAAAATTCATAATTACATTGCAAATAAACTTAATTGTAATTCAAATTTGATGACATGTATGAAGCTATTAAGCGATTTGTTTATTCTTATCCTAGAAATTTCTTCTTTCCTTACAAAAATATTATCTATGTTGATTGTGCGTGAAAATTTTCTTGAACTTATAACCCTGTTAACCGTGAAAACTGATCATTTTTATTTTTCCTTTTGTCACCATTTGACCTTTCCTTTCGTTCTGTTTTATGATAATCTCTTAACCTCGGTATAATTACTATAGTTTACATCCTCATCTATATTTAGCTTTATATTTTAGATTTTTTATAAACTGAAAGGGCTTAAAACTCCAGGTTTAAACCTGGATGCCTTAAGTCTTCTTAATTTCTTATTATAAAGCACGATTAATATTTAACATTCTCCTGTAAGCATATTTTAAAAGTCAATTCAAGTGTCGTATTTCAAAAGATTATTTTTCTTATTTTCCATGTTCATGTTCATTTCCACCATATTTCAGTACCGTAAAGCGTTGCCTTGCACAAAATAATTTCAATAATTTCTTTCTAATTCTTTGATCTATATTAGGTATCAGCAGACTTCATTGCTAACAAAGCAATGAAAACTTTTTCTACATAAACGTCCTCATTGCATGTGTTAGCCTGTATTTAATTGATACCTTATTTTGGCCTTTGTAAATTTATTCCTTAAAAAGGAAAAATTCTGAAACTTATTATTTAATATAAATTATTACGTTTAACTATCTTCGGGTTCGCAGTTAAGCAGTTTTTTCCGCAGAGGATGAGATGAATGTTTTGTAGCGTGTGGGAAAAATGTCATGCCTGACCGGGATTCGAACCAAGAAAAACCGAGACGCTACCACTCGCGCCACGGAGACCGGCATCTTTCTATTTAAATTCTAATTATCCTACTTTGTGTCACACTTTATTTTCATTGTTTTAATCTTATTTTAAATTTCTCTCCTAAATAAAAACACAAATCAGTAATAACCTGATATAAATACGAAAAATAATAATGTAATTTCTAACCTCTTACATAATAAATAAATAATAATTTTAATATTATATTCCTCTGCACTACGGTGTGTTTTAAAGAAAATAAGAAAACAGGAAATGAGTAAGAAATGTAAAATGTTATAAGAAATTTAACCATTCCAAGACATCAGGAACATCTGACAATAACCTGTCAAGTACCATGTTGAAATTTTAAAGGATAAGAATAAAATTATAATGGTCAACGCTTTATAAAAAATTAGTTCATTGAATAAATATTTAATCGTGATTAATGATCGTACTTTAAAAACAATATAAAGAGATGCAGAAGAAATTTAGCGATAACTTTTGGAAATCACCTTGTATTAATATGATTCCAAAACTGAATAAGATATGAAATTAGATAGAAACAAAATGACGTTAAGAATTATTGTGAAAAAGATAAAGGAATAAAAGCAACTCAAAATACCAAAAGTTGGTAAAATAATTTTCTTAGGGCGCCGTAGGCTGCCTGTTTGTGAATACTGAAGTCTAGACTTAAGTCATATAAAACAGAAAATAAGAGTAGACTGAAACACTTGAATAGAAAGAAAATCCACTTTTAGGGGACCACTACAATTTGCAGCCATTGAAAAGTAGGTCAGTTAATATAATCTATACTTTTTATCACTACTTACTGTTAGTTACAGAAAGAGCAACTCTACTTAAATTTAGAATGAACTACGTCAATTTCTGTTACGTTTAATCTAAAGCCTAATGTATTATTCTGCCAACAAAAAAACGACTTAAAAATAGTAAATATTCGTTTTTTTAACTAGCTATTACAAATTAATGTAATCTCATTACGTATATAAAATTATTATTTTTTTATCAGAAAATTATACTACAATGATTAAATATAGTTACAAATACTATGTACCAATCGTAATAATAATTTTATCTTATTATTCATCGATATTTCACGTGTAATTTTAAAACATAACTTTTTTTATATATTTACTTAAAGTGAAAATTAATACTGCAGATAACCCGTAAAATTTAAAGTCTGCTTAATATTTTGCTATTTTATCTCTTACGATATCTTACATAAAAATGCGAAAGTTTGTGGATCTATTTTTTAGTTTGTTTGTAACAGCATCATGCGAGAACCAAACAATCGACAGTTTTAACATTTTCAGAATACATTCATGTTATCTGACGGAAGGTTTTAAGCCATAGGTTAAGACCCTAGCCCCCTTAGGGGTTAAGATATTATTAATTACAGAAAAAGACTTAATCCTTTTACTATATTACTGTTACCAAGGCAACAGAAATATAATGAAATAAGATGACAAATTTTCCTTTCGTTAATGAATATATATAAAATATTTAATATTTTTACAACCATGAGGATAACGAACGCTTAGGAGTTCCAGGGGCAGTAGCCCTGACCAGCTAGTACTCTATAAAACTTGATTATTGTAAAACCTTAGTCTGTATTGTATACATTATTTGAAAAATTACATATACTTATAAAAAGTTCATCGACATTACTAGATGAAAAACATTTATCATGAATTTACTACTCAGTTTAGAATTTACTACGCGTTACAACTCAGGAAGGCATTCTTTAAAACAAAATACATTATTTTTAATTTGAATTAACTATTTTTTTGATTTAATTATATTATATTAAATTGTATATTAAAAAAAAAATTAATAATTAAAAATGGGTTTTTAATAAAACCACGTATTAAACAAATAATGAAATTCTATTCAACTAAAAAAAAAGAAGTCATTAATAAACTGTTTTTTTAAAGTTATAAATCTCAAAGTTAAGTTGAGTAAAAGGTTGCCTAGATAATACTTAATATTTCTTTCCCAGTGTACGATATCGTCATGCAGGTGCCCGCGTTCTTCTATCACCAATTCCTATACAATGTAATAGGGAGACACATAAAAGATGACGGCTGTTTGAACTATTGCGTACTTTGAAAAAAAAAATTATAGTAATAGAAAAGAATAATGATATTTTATTATTAAAACATACCAGTCTGGTATGCTTTTTGTTTAAATTTGTATTTCTGGATTCGATAATACGAGTGAATTTATAATAGTATTAAAATAGATCAAATATAATGACGTACAATTGATTAAGTATATGCGGTCCAGCCTCTATGGTATTAAAATTATATCTTTTTAAAAATTAAAATTTTACTTTATTGTTTTCATTTAAGCAAGATTTATGTTTTTAGAAAAAAAAGATTTTTTTTCCTGTATGATTTATTTGAAAAAATGCATGCTTTGGGACAGATTAACACTTCAATAACTCTTTTATTTTGTTGTTCCTCCGAGAAATATTTTTTATCCAGTCTTTATTTTTTCAGATGAAACAGGTGAGTCTAAAATTTTTAAGACACTAGGTAAACGAAATAAGATATTCAACAAGATCGGTGCAGATTTTCAAAAGATTTAATTTGAAATAGATCTACTAATTTATAAAAGTTATTTTTATTTCGAAATAAACTTCCAAGATATGTGATCACTTTCTTCACAGAATAATATGACTTACAAACAAAATGGAAAATCATTATCTGCTATAAGAATCATTATAAAAAATATCATTATTATTAATGGAAAAAAATTAATTTGAAGCATCATTGACAGGTGTAGTCGGCAAAAATTATTTTCAGTTAGTAGTAAGTAATTCTCTTACTGCAATAAATTGTATTTGTTTACGAAAACCTAAAATTTTATCTTCTTGTCAGTGTAATCTTCTCTTCTTTTCGAAATTACCTCCTCATTTAATCATATAGAGAAACTGTGACTGTGTTGAATTTTCTAGCAATTTTTGGAAACGTAGACGTCACGTCACCAAACATGTCAGCTTAAAATATAAGGTTTCTCAGATCTGAAGAATCAATAAGCTCAACTACAATAGAGAAAAGTGTCATGAATTTATTGTGTAAATAAACTTTATCTTCACAAATAACTCAACAAGTACAGCTAATTCTTTGCTAACAAATTTGGCAGATCTATCTAGTTAGGAGTGACAAGATTCAGACATTCCGTTTATTTCTCAATAACATATTTTTAAAACTATATTTAAAGTTTTAAACCTGAGAAAGTTGGTTCTTAATGTTCCCTTTTCAATAAATTAAAGTAAAACTTCGAGTTTTACATTCACTTGTTTTTATTAAATATTTTTTTTTACAATGATGTTTTCGAAAAGCCTTGGTAAAATTATAAATAAGAGTCCCTCTCCTTCTGATTGTGAGAAATATATATTATAATATCTGATTTAAGGACGTATAAGGCGTCTTCTATTATAAGACGATTTAAGAATAAATTAAAGTTATTGAATATATTTTATATATATTGAATCGACTTGTTTCTGTTACTTATTTTAGCTACATTGTGAAGAAGGGTGACATTGCCAGAGGTAGAAGCAAATTTAAAAAATTATAAAATTTCAAAGCTTTTGAAATTTAAATTTTTGTCTCGCTTGAAGGTTACTATAATAATAGAGGTATTTTCAATTGACTTGGATAGTGGTCTATACTTGGTGCCATTAAATATTGCGGTAATATTGCCTTTTATAGCAATACACTTAGTATTTATTTTGTTTTAAATTATAACCAGGATAATTACTAATAATTAATAATTACTTACTAATTACTTTCAATAATCTTCTTTATTTTCTTTCTACTTCCTTAGAATTGAAATATCTGATAGATACTTATAATTTCAAAGGATTAAATAAATTCTTATTGATTTCCTCCGCCACCGTCATTTAATTCGTTTAGTAAATATCAGGGATAGAGAAGAGGAATTAAATTCATTTTAAAATATTTAATTATATATAATCACTTATTTTTATTACCTTAAGTTTTATCATTAAATTTAATTACTTTTTTTTTTGACAATTCTTCTTAAATAAACGTGTGTGTGTGTGTGTGTGTGTGCTCATAAAAATTAACTTATTAAAATAAAAAATTGAAATACGAAAAATTTTTTTATATTTTTGATATAATAAACTTTTATATCTTGAAATAGCAATTTTTGTATACGTAAATTTCATTCTTTATTTTGATTTGATGCCTTAAAATTGTTCACAATTTTCATTGTTGTAAACTTGAAAATAATTTTTAATTTACTGGGAAATACGGGGTTCAACTTTGAGATATTATTAACTGTAATACTGAATTCTAGAACGTTTTCTGACAAAATATCTATGGATCATTGTGGAAATCGTGGTGAATTAAAATTTTATTCAAAAACGATGATATGCGGCTTAATGCCATGAAGCAAGAAATTAAAAATATCCACTTACCGAGGTATACCTTCAATGAATGATAAACCATCCTAATCATTTGGCCATTAATATTTTTTACAATAAGGGTATCGCATTAAAATGGCTAAAAAATCTTGAACTTATTTTGAACTTACGTACGAGATTTTAATGTCTAGCTTTTTAATTTCTAGATTTGAAGTTTTCTTTAATTACTGATCTTTATACTAATTAAAAGAAGTCATAAATAACTATGGCAATAATCGCATGATAAATTTCACATCCAAACAATCTAGGTACAAATTTCATTAAATATTTTATAACGTATATATGGATATAGTATAGTATTATTAATATATATATATATATATATATATATATATATATATATATATATATATATATTAATATAGTATAGTAATATAGTATGTATTAATATAGTATAGTATAGTATAGTATATATAGTATTATAACTTATAAGATATAGTAGATATTGGGACAGTTTAAAACAATTCTTGTTTTAGTTAAGTTACCGTTCGATGTATGACTGCTTCGCTCAGTAGGCTTTAAAGACCAATTCTGAAAAGCAAAGTAAAGCAACAATAATTTGGAAGAATTAAGTGGTTTCCATTTGGGTATTTATCCATCGATGATGCATTTTTTGTATAATTTCGGTTCATAAATAAAGAAGTTAACAGTCTCAAAAATAATCTCTTTTTTGATAATGATCAGGTTATTATGATTATTAATAGAGATAACATTTATTAATACACAACTCCTGGCGGTTTACTCGGCTCCTTACGACTCACACAGCTCCTGGTGGCTCACTCGGCTCCATCCACGCTATAAAACCTGGCTCCAGACTAGAATAAACCAGTCTCTTACCATCATTCAAAGACTCAAATTGTGTTTGTTAATGTGAATTACAATATCAAGATTATAATTGTACAACAATTTTAGCCGCGGAGCAATTCGTTGGTTGCGTAGACTGTATACATTAAGTAATTCCGGATAACCAATTATTAATAATCACTTCGTTTATTTACATTTAAAAAATTGACACTCCATTAATTAAACATTGCAGTGAGTTATAATAATTTATGTAAGTTCACATTTATTTACATTTTAAATATATATTAGGTATGTTTAGCTAGAAGAATAAAAATTTAGAGATGGTTTTCTAATACATCTTAAGGGAAAGTAAATATAATTAATTTTAACAATAATTAAGATTAGCTGGTTCATTAACAAATAAGAATAAATAAGAAGATAACGGGAGTGTTTATTAAGCAAGAGAAAATAGAAACCAAATGAATTTGAACATACTGCCCGTCAAAACGAAAGTTCTTTTTTCTTATAATATTATGAGAATATCAATATACTTTATTATAATATCAGGTACATAGATGTTATACTAATACTAATAAATTACATCATTAATATGATTCAGTAGTACAAGATAAACCAAGCATATTTATTTTACTTTTTTTTATCAGTATAATATATAATAGTGATCACAAATAAATGACACAATGTATGTATAAAAATAGTATTACAGTAAGAATAATAATCATAATGCTCATAATATTAATAATTTTTTTATAACATACGTAAATATATATATTTTTGCAAACTTTTACCTATAATCTTATAGTAACTAAGATTTTTTTAAATATGTTCGTAACGCACGTACTACGAGATGTGTCCAGTGACCCGAATTGCCATGTTGTCATTGGCTAAAAAGTGTAAACAATGATGACTTTTTGCACATTTAGTGACTTATTGCATCCAATATATAATATTTGTGTGGTGTGTGTGTGTTATGTGTTTTATATGCTCTCTGTGAATGTATTTGCATGTAGTATATATGTATATGTAAATGTAGTATAATAATTAGTCTGTAGGGTGTTAGAAGTTTAAGAGCATATGAGTAAGATATAAATAAATTTATATAAATACAGAATATTACATAATAATAACAATATATAACATTGATGAACATAATATAAATTACAGTTGAAAACATATTAATATAAATTACAATAATAAAGTATAATATCAATCAATAAAATTATTAATTTAGAAATATTCTCAATTAGTAACATGTGAAAGTTTTTTTTTAATAAACAATATTCAAGTAACTGTCAGCTACTGGCAGCAAACACAACTTATGCACAGGTCTTCAGAGCTGATTAGCAGTTTTTAAATCGACAACTCAAACTATTGATCAGGATCTGGATAAACTTTAGTGATAAGTCCGAATTTCTATTTCATTGGTGAACAGTTCTCCTTAGAGATTAATACTATGTCTCCAATAGACAGATTACGATAAAAGGAAACAATCTTAATTTCTCTGCTGGAGATAACGAAGGTAGTCCTTAGACCACCGTCTCGAGATGGATTGGACGAATTTCTGGAATAAATGACAATGACCTAGGCGGTTAATTTTCATTTCTTTGTAATCAGGTTTACTAAAGACATAAGTAGACAACCAATAAGAAAATGTCCAGGCGATAGTGGTTCTGGGTCCCTGTGATGTGTAGAAACAGTAAAAATGGGACGAGAATTAAGACAGGCTTCACCCTGTGTTAAAACCGTATACAATTCTTCAAAGTTCAAGACTGTTTGTCCTATTGCGTAAATATCAATATTATTTGATATATTAAATTTAGGATCTGCAAAGAATAGATTTTGAGGTAGATTAACATGAGAAGTTTCAAATATATGGAATGGAAGGTTATTAGTTAAGTATTTCAAAACAGCACAATGCTTCTTGAATTAAAAGTTTTTGTTTCGTGAATGCAATGTAAGTACTACACTATAATCAGATTTGGTTAATGTAATATTTAAGTTTAAAATGGGCAAATCTTCTTTATTCAGTTGACGTCCCAATTTGCGAGCAAACTTACATGTGCAAAGATTTAATTGACTGCCTGAGTCTAACAAGAATCTACATAAATGAGAATCACCAAAAACGTCATCTACATTACATGCAGCAGTAGAAAAATTAAATTTTATTTTAATTGTGAACAATAGCCATTATTACTAAACTTATCATTACTTAATTTAGAATCATTAATTTTATCGATATGAACAAGTGCATTGTGTCCCTTTTGACAAAAATCACAAATGTTATTTGAGTAACACTGATTGCTAACTATGGCTTTTGTGAAAACATATGAGGCAATTATTATGTTCTAAAAAGTCTCTTCGTTCGTCAACGGATAAAATTAAAAATTCTTTGCATTTTTGCAATTGATGGATGATTGAGCTTACAAAATAAACAATGTTTTAAGTTAGGTCAAGAATAATAATATTATGTTGTTTATGAATCTTATTAATGTTTGAACTTGGATGTTTGTGATGAGATTTAAATACATTGTTGTAATGTTGTCCTTTAACATTTCCAGTACTAAATTGTGAGTTTGTAGTACTTATAATCTAGCCTAATAATCTAGCCTTATAATCTTATTATAATCTAGCCTTGTTAGAAATTGAATTACAATAAAGTTGACAAATGAAGAAATGTCATTAAAGAATTTAGATAGAGCTAATGATTCTCTTTTAAAAAAAAAATATTTTTAAAATCCGATCTATATTAAAATATGGAATCATAAATTTGTTATCAAATCGTTTTATCAATAAAACTAATTCCATTTTATAATTTTTATTGGTTAATGGAAGATTTTTAATAATAGATAAGGTTTCGTTTCTTAGCGATGGAAATAATATAATAATGTATAACGTAAATAATGTAATTTATATTTGTTAATTCTTCGAGTGTGGATTAAATCATTAAATATATTAAAAAGTGAGGCCATTCAAAAATGTCACCTTTAGACAATGGTAAATTGATAGGTTGCTATTGTAATCGTTTAATAGCTGTGTCTACAGAATGTCCTTGATTGTTTACTCTATGCTGATTATTTAATAAATGTTGCAACTTACATTCTATGTTGCATAAATTTTCCTCGACTTGTTCTCGATCTGAAGACAAAGTATCATCATCAACGTCCATTGCTAATTGTATATGAATGGAATCATATTTGCGGTGCAAATCAAGCAGATTTCGTAATTTGACTTGCAAAGCGTAGCTATCATCTTGTGACTCGTCAAATTTATCTCCGAATGTTCCAATTCTTGTAATGGAAGCCTTAATTGATTTTCTTTGTCTTAATAATTGTTCTTTATCTACAGTGTTTACAATAACTAATACGGCCAAAAAAAAACTAAATTACACAATAATATTAATAGATAAAGGTGTTAACGTAAAATACGAACTTAGATTCATGTAGAAAACAATATGTACGAAAATAATATCATTCACATAATATCATCGGAAAATTTGAAGAATCATCATTCGTTCATTCATAAGTAATAATACTTTTTATTTATGTATGTGAGCCAGCGAATAATTAAATAATTAAGATCACCAATGAAAATTTAATTTTCCAAGCTGCAGTGTATTTATATATATATTACAATATTAGAACCTCACATGTAGCTGATATTTCACATAATTATTTAATTATCCTGTCTTTCCATATTTTTTCATATCCAGCTCGAAGGACCAAAAATAATGTACAAAAATTTCAGCCGCGGAGCAATTCAATGGTTGCGTAAAATGTGTACATTAAATAATGCCGGATAACCAATTGTTAATAATCACTTCCTTTATTTACTTTCAAAATTTACAATTCATGAATTAAACATTGAATGAGTTTAATTTATGTTTTTAGTTAAGTCCACATCTACTCACATGTTAAATATATATTAAGTATGTCTAGCTAGAACAATAGAAATTTAGTGATGTTGTTTCTAATACATCTTAAAGGAAAGTAAATTCATATAATTAATTTTAACAATAATTAAGATTAGCTGGTTCATTAAAAAATAAGAAGAAAGAAAAAGATGATAGGAGATGTTTACATTAAGCAAGAGGACAAAGAAAACAAATGAATCTGAACAATAATAAATATAATTTATATGATAATTAAAATAATACTTTTTATTTATGTATATGAGAGCGAATAATTAAATAATTAAACCTAACCGAGGTACTTTACCAAAGCGGTAATTATTTCAATACGTTTGGGCCGGATATCATCGGAAAATTTTAAAAATCATCATTTGGTCTATTAGAACCGTGGACTGAATCCAAAAATTTTCAAGAATCTTCATATACAACAAACTTTATACAACCAGGAATAGCAGCAATTATATTTACAACATTATTTACCGTAATACCTTTTAATTTATTTTACAAGTAATTTACGTTTACATTGTTTTATCATTTGAATATCTCTTATTCATTTCACATTTAAATTACTTTTTTAATACTTCACATTCAAAATTTAAGTTATTTAATACTATTTTGGAAATGGAACAATTAATTAGACAAAGAGGATCAGTAAAGGCCTCATTTACTCACAATTACGATCCTTCACAAAGTGATATTCCCACCTTACAAACTAGAATAAGAAATCTTCTTGAATTGCGAAGGAAATATGATACCATTCAATCAAAAATTAAAATATAATTTGATGATAATTTTTTATCATCGGATTGTATACAAGTTGAGGAAGACTTGTGTACGATAGAGTGCAAATTGCAACATTTAATAAATAATAGTAAAAATTCATCTAATCAAGAAGTTAGTTCAGTTGTAACAATTAAGAAAACACAATTACAACCAATTAATATACCTCTATTTAAAAGTAATGTGTTAGAGTGACAGCTTTTTTATAATGTATTTTGACTTAATACATTATAATACTGATTTAACAAATTTACAAAAACTACATTATTAGCATGCTTTATTTAAAAGTTGAAGCTTTAGCCATTATTAGAAATTTGTCAATAACGAATAAAAATTATGGAATTGCTTTAGATTTACTAAACACTCGATATGATATCTAATATTTAATTACTTTTCATAATGCTGATTGCATCGTAAGGTCAGATTCCATAAAAAGAGAATCTGTAGATACTTTAATTTTATTAACAAAATATCCTCACTGATAAATTCGCTTAAAGCGAGATACAACTTCCTGTTAATACATATGAATTTATAATAGTTCAGTTTCTAACATCTAAATTAGATTATAACACATTAAGGCTATGGAATGAGAAATTGTTAAATCAAAGGTTTCCAACATTTAAAGACTATAGAATTTCTCAATTCAAGACGACAACTTCTCGAAAACGTTAAGGTAGTCATTTCAAACACGCAAGTGAATACAGGAAACAATGTCAAAGTAAAGCGCTACAATAATTCAACCAAAACTTTCACTAAGTGCTTAACTTTAACTACTGACAAGCAGTATAAAAGAGATAATGTCAGTTTTTATTCAAAATTTAATCTTAATCAATGTTTAAAACTCAAATCATTACTTATACCAGTATAAAGAATTCATAAATTTGTCCATTGATGATGGTAAAGCCTTTTTGGGGGATAATGATTGTTGTTCTAATTGTCTGCAAAAAGTCCACTCCATTAATCAATTTTATTCAAAAAATCGATGTGAGATTTCTGCTAAGAAACACAATACACTCATCCATATGAATAAAATTAATGGTTGTAAATTAGAAAGTAATAAGTCTGAAATTAATAATTATTGTTTATCTAAAAATCAGTCACAGAGAAAAATTGGTAGAGCTGAATCATACATATCATGTGTTGGCGGTATAATGAAGAAAAAAATATCGAAGGAAAGTTAAAAAAAAAAACATGATTCATGCTATTCTGGGCATCAAAAAATCCAGATGAGACAATAAAGGTCGAACGTCGAAAGACGTTTTGGTACTGTGAAACCACAATATAGAGTATCGATCAAACAATTTTACAATAATAATAAAAATCAATATTCTAAGAATAAATTAGATCATCATTCAAACATCGATTATAATCACAACTATCTATCCCACCGAGGCGACAGTATTTATCAAAGTAGATCTCGTAAGTTATCTCAATAGAACATATCTCAATCGAAGCATAAACATATACAGTATCTGAAAAGGGAAGACTCTTTTGTAACTCCTAAAAAACAACGATGTGACAAAAAAAAAAACATAGTTGCCAATGAAAACCTTCAATTCACATCAAAGGAAATCACGTGTACCAAAAATGAATCCTAACATTAATATAAATTAAAACATTTACCGTATTCTCAAGGACAACAGAATTCTAATTATCAAAATATTATTAAAAATAGAAACGGTAATAATATTGATAGTAATAATAAACGTAATCCTTATAAAGATTTAAGGCTACAATCAAGACATTCAAACGAAGAACAAAGCTACATCGGTTATAGTGATGTACTACCACTACCGCAAACAAATCAAACAAATTCTTATCAATCTGTCTAATTATAATTCAGAGGTCTAAGATTTGCATAAATTATGCCCGTTACCAATCTCAAGAGATTAATTTAAATAATATTTTTAAGTAATATTTTATATTTATGTAATCATGTCCATTCTATGTTATTGTAATTTCATTTTATTTATATTATATTATTATTAACATACTCATAATATATATTGTAACATTTATAATTTAATTTACTTACTTGTATTTCACATTTAGATTATACATTATATTCATCTACATAACTTATCTGTAATTTTTAATTATGTTATTATCTGTAATATACTGGCGGTAATTTCATTTACATTGTTAAAAAAAAATTATCATATGATTTTTGGCGGGCAGTTAATATTATTTATTTGGTGGAAACAGATTATAAATTAGTTACCGGAATGGGGTTTGGAGGAGTTACACATTTTAAATTGTTGGTAAGTGGAAATTTAATTTATACAATTTATAATGTTGTTTACAGGTCTTAGAAACGGGCTGCTGAAGAAGGCGCTGTTATATGAATCGATTCCACCACACTAAAAATGCGAAAATAAGGAGTAAAATGATGGATATAAAAGATTTCAAAACGACCGCTTTTTCAGTAGCCGTTTGGTCAATTGGGACAGTACAAAATATTACGCCAACATGACATGACATGTAACAGTCGACGTGTGACTGAATGACTTAATTTTTTACCATTACATACTTATTAGTTTCAGCATCTATTAATACTGTAATTATTAAAAAGAGTAGACAAGAGACCATACTCTTATCGGATAATTACTTTCGATACTGTCAGCATAATTAATAATCATTACAAATCGTAATACATAATTATATTATCACAATGTAATTTTTTGACCTTTATATAAATTGTAAAAATAAATGCTGTTGCCTTTATTAGGTACTGTGATAAGTACCGAACATCTAGAAGTATCGATTATAATAAAGTATATTCTTATTTACTGCATCGATAACTTTCTGAATGTCAACAAATGTTAAACATGTTTCAAGATTGAATTCCATGCATTTTAAAATTATCGTATTCATTAAAATCATTAAAAAATATGAAATTCACCATCCTTGAAGAACCTACAGGTCTGAAACCATATTATTGTTAAAAGAATAAAACTGTTTCCATTATCTTTTCTTAGTTCATGCTTTAATAATTTTACATTAACATTACAGCCAGAGATCAGAAATCTAATCCACTGTTACTTATTCCAACTACCCTTAGCTCCATTTTAAATAATGATTTAACTGTGATATAGTTCTAGAAAAAGCAAGAATAATCTATTTTTTCTTACACTTATTAACTAAATGCATGAAGCACAATCTACAAAAAATCCATAGTTGTGCAGGATTTATAATTTCCTATCCTCTAATGAATGAGTTATGTAAGCTATTCCCACTGTGATAATGATTAATTTAGAGTAAAAATAATAAAAATATCAAGTTCATAATTCCTAACAGTAAAAAGTGATAAAACTTTAAAAAAAATTTAGAAGTCCGTTTAAAGAAAGAAATGTAAAAAAACGTTTCATTTTTATTATTTTCATTGTTTTTATTTTCCTTTACTAAAAAAAACCCTTTAAATTTTTTTACATTCATTTAAATAAATTTTTAAAAATTGGTGTAACTTCTCACTAAGCTATTATACCTAATTTCATGGCGTAGGATAAACCATTTTCTAGAAAATATATAGCTAAATTCAAGCCTAAACACATATACACAAGTACGCCCAAACACAATTAACTCAATTGTATGTGGGTAAATGTGGACACACGAGCTATATTATAATTTCATCGTCAAATATTGTTTAAAAAATTTATTAATTCATTGTGACTTTATTCCGTACCAGCACGTATAAAAAGTTGATTGAATTATTACAAGTCAATGCAAAGAAATTAAACTTGATTCTTAAAACTTTTAAGAATTAATAAGCAAAATTTAATTGAAAATGAAAGAAAAAGAGTGAAGAAGAAGAGGAGGGTTGTACATAATACTAAATTTAAAATTTATTTTATGGAATGTGATTGGATCTTACATTAACTTATTATTAATTCCTAATAAAACTTTTAATATAGAAGTTTTGCTTCTCAAATTGTTTGCAATGATTAATGTATGCATTGTTACATTAAAAACACTATCTGCTCTTAGGTATGCATTGTTACATAACTTTCGTGTTAATGGGATTTTTTTTCAAAAAATTCTAATCATCATCACTGTAAAATCTTACTTTACTTTTACTTTAATGTAAGTAATACAGTTAAATTCAGCCTTTCTCGCAACCCAGCTTTCTTCTCTTTTCACAATCTTGCCAATTCTGAATTATGAAAATTTCAATAGCATTCGTATGAGTGAATTCCTAAGAGAAGTAATAACAATATTTAAATGTAGAAGTTTGAGTTATAAATTTGGAGATTATCCCAATTATTTATTAATTCTATATCTATGAACGCTGTTTTTTTTCTTTTGTTATAATAATAAAAAAAAAGTTATTCGTTCGATAAAAATAATGAATAATAATTAAACTATTTAGATTTTGTAAGTTGTATACTGATGAATAATATGTATGATTCATACTTATAACTTTAGAATAATTTAATAAATACGAGAGATTAATTTTGTATCATTTTATAAATGAAAGCCAATCTTGTTTTGAAACAGGACCTTCTGAATGAAAAATAAAGATAGTACCGTTTCACAAGATTTTTCAAATGGTCAATAATTTACAAAAAGTTACAATAAAAGCATGTACAGTTTAAGTATTCTCTCATTAAGTATCTGTTTTGAATTACATGAAAACTGTTCTATTATCTCGTTTGATACTGGTGGATGATATGTTTTACGAATTGTGGCTATTCAATAGCATAGATTGAATATTCGTAAATACATATAAATGAGTAAATAAATTTATTAAGACAAATTTAATTTAATTTTTTTATTCCTTTAAACATCGATCTACATTTTTCATTCTTATAATTGTACTTTGACAGCCATTTTTGAACTTAGAAAACTCGAACTGATTGTTTAAAAGCCCCAAAAGGGATCATATTATATACTTCAGACTGGAATATATGAAAGCTTAATAAATATTAAGAAAGGAAGACAAGCTTGGCTTTTAAGGAGCTGCAAAGAGAAAATAAAACATTTCCATTAAATTTTTGAGAAAATGTACGGGTGGTCTAATGGTACAAAAGCAGTATCATATCTCGAATAAAGTGTTCGAAAAGTAAGGTTTTGGTTTTTACTTACCTCTCTATAAGTAATATTACTGAAAAAACAATCATCCTTTTTAAATAATTTTGAAAAAAGTGAAACAAATTGTCCAAAAATGTTCAACTTTACCGCCAACCAGATGTGAAAATAATTTTTTTTTTTCTTCAGTCGTTTGACTGGTTTGATCCAACTCTCTAAGATTCCCTATCTAGTGCTAGTCGTTTTATTTCAGTATATTCCCTACATCCTACATCCCTAACAATTTATTTTATATATGGCAAACGTTGCCTGCCTGCACAACTTTTTTCTTCTACCTGTCCCTCCAATATTAAAGCGGCTATTCCAGGATGCCTTAATATCTGGCCTATAAGTCTGTCTCTTCTTTTAACTATATTTTTCCAAATGCTTCGTTCTTCAACGATTGTGAAAATAATAGAAGAGTTTACCCGATCTTGGTTTTTACTAATTCTCTTCCATTTTAAAGTTATTCAATTTGTTTTATATATATTTTTTTAATTACAATATACCTTAAGTAGCTTAGTGTTTGGTGTAGCTGATGTCCCTTTGCTAAATTTTTAAAGGTAAATGAATTAAATTTTCAGCAGGTGTTAACCAAAATTTCCGAATTCTCATGAGAGAAATCAGAGGAGATCCTAATAAATTTCATGATATCCTTTTAAGAAAATTATTTGCAAGTAGATCTAATTGATTAAGTATCTTTTAACAGAAAAGGATGGTTGTAAAATGTACATTTTGCTTTATTCTTCTTGTAATCAATTTTTTAAATTGAAACAAATGATATTTTTGTTTTTCGCTTTCTAAGTGAACAGCTATAGTATAAAGGAAATAGAAATTAATTACTTTTGCATTTAATTTAAACTTCCAGCAGATAAAGTTTAAGTACTTAAGTTTATTATATTGGATAATTTTATTTTAACTTAAATAAGTTTATGTCGAAAAATTCATTAAAGAAATGAGTTGAAAATTCTTAAGAAGAAAAAAACAATATTTTTTTTCAAACTAATTAAATTTGTTGCCGTTGTCGTAATTCCAGACGAGATGCAACTTTACAACAACGGAAGACTAAAATAAAAACAAAAATTAATTTTATATCTTTAGCTTTCAAAAAATCATGTTTTAAAATATTCTTGAAAATAAAACAGTATATGTAACATGTCATGGAAAGGTGTAAAAACATTTCAATGTTAAAAGAACAGTTCTACAGTTTTCCAGGAAATACTTAAACGTACGGTCGGTGTTTACGATTCGACAAGGATGCTCAGAGATAAAACACGTAAAAATTCCTTACAAACAAAGTTTATACTCTTAAATAATTTATTATGTACAAAATAGTAATTAAAATTAAATATAAAATTGATTTAATTACAATTAAATTATAAATAGAAAAATATAATTCCGATCTATTAAAAACCTTATAACTAATAGAAACTAATATTGAATTAACAGCAAGATAACAATTAAAATATAAACATTTCACACAATGCAAAGAATCATTCACTTTTACTCTTTTCTTTTTACACTTTATAAATGAATATAAATAATGTCACTTTTCAGTCCTGTAACTCACTGAACAGCATCTTCTCTTCAATCACTGACGAAAATGAATACTCATGACGCACTCTTCATTCGTTTGTCACTAGACATTTATTTCTAATGATTCCTTACACTGTGATCGCTTTTATCGCACACTGAACTAAAACGTTGAAAACTTTCACTCCACTGATCCTCCGGCAGTTTTATGCCTCCTGACCTGCAGTACCAGTACCCAATCCATCCTTTTGATTGTTCAAACAAATAATTTCCATTGCTGCAGCTTCTACACTTTTCTATAATTCCTTTTCTAGAAAGAATTCTTTTACTCATTCCTTCTAAATTCTTATTTCTTTTTTCTCTCTTTTTCTGCTTTCTGTCTACCCAACGGTGTCAACACAATAAATGGCGTGAAACTGAAAATTCATAACAATGTAATGTGAAAACAAAATAATAGAAATGTTAATATTATTATGTTCAAAATTCAATAAAGATAGTACAACAGAATTACAATAATTCAATAGATTTTATACATAAAACTAAAAATCAAAACTTTAAAATTTTTCATAGATTTAAAAAATTATCTTTAAAGATTTTACTAAAACTAATTAAAATACTAACAATTCAGAAATTACTAAAAAATTCACAATAGATACAGTCACTGTTATGAAATTATTTTAAATTTAACATGTGATGAAGAAAAAGAGGAATAATTTCATGATTTGTAGAAAGTTGATATTTTGCAGGTAAATTTATTCAGATGAATTTAACAGGTATTTCAGATTTCTCTGTGAAATTTTAAATATTGAACGTATTTAATTTTTTTTTAAATACCTCAAATGTTATACCTAATACACAAACAATAACAATCAAATGAGAGCATTTGAATAATTAAAAATTACTACAGTATTAATGTTAATTTTTTTTAATAACTTCAATAGTTAAAAAATAAAAAAAAATAATACATTTATAACAAATACTTTTCTACTTAAACAAAGCTTTGTTTAACGCTTTTCTGTATTTCTTATTAAGGTTTATATATCTTCGTTTTTTTTTTATGAGCATTAGATGAGACCACAACCAACTAACTGCCTTCCTCCTTTTGGATGTTATTTTGCTATGGGGAATTTTCAGTTCTATCAAACTGCTCATCTATTATGTTGTAATCCCTTACTGGTAAATTTTTATGGCCTCATTCAGTGGCCAAACGTACTTTTTCACTCTTTTAATAGTACAGAATTTGTATCTTAAGGTAATTGAAGTAACTCTATTTATTTATTTTTTTACTTTAATTTTGATTATGATAATCATTGATTTAAAACTGAGTTTGTTACATTAAATTTTAAGTTTTTCAAATTTGTTTACCTTACTTTTTCCACTTTTTTACTTTATATTTGAAGCAATTGGCAAAAAATTATTAGTTACAAAATTGTACCACAGAATAATGTTTGTAGAAGTATGTGCTACTACACTGCTTGAAAAAAAAAAACTGGATGCCATTTTAAATGGAGCCAGTTTTTAAGCACTTTTATCGTATGCTATTACTTGTGATGGTTTTTTTTTAGAAAAAGGGCAAAAGCTATTTCTAAATTAAAAATGGTTTCACTGCACTTAAAAAACCTTTAATAATTAATATTTTGCATTTAAGAAATATTTTTATACTTTAGAAATATGAATAAGCTTAAGTTCAACTTCTGGTTCGCCTACACTGAGTCATGTACACTGATGGATGATATTAAATTCTGCATTTAGTGTCAGGATGAATACAATTTTTCAACCGGTATCAAATAAATATTTGCCTAAACACACTACAATTATTCCAGTATTAAACATTATTTTTCACTGGGTTTGCAGCTTTCGGTTTTTTATTTGAGAACCTATATTTTACTTCATTATTGGGAAAATTCCCGATAGCCTAATTAGATTTTTATTATAATTTTTTTCTTATGTTTCAATAACTATGTTAAAATTATTTTTTTTTATTGTGTTGGATTAATAATTTATCTAAATGAATAACAAATTATCAAATAACAATAAATAACATAAATCGAATTAAGTTTTATAATCCATTACCATTAAGACTAGCAAATAAAATAGGCAAGCATATCATGTATATGGAAATAATTTTAGTCATATTGTTTACTTAAACATTTAAAAAAAGTCTCCTTTATGTTAACGAATGGGTTTGATTTTATTAACAGTTTTGTAATTACATTGTAGGTGATACAATACATTAAATATTTTTCACCGACTAGTCTATTTTTCTTTTTTTAATTGAGGTAGAAAAATCCTCTTATGGATGCTCGTAATAAGTGTGTCGTACTCGTAACAGGTTCCGCTAGGTGTTACATAGAGTATGTATGACGTGCATACCGACCAAACCTCCACCCCGCCATCTAACTAACCGGGAAGTAGTGCCTTAGTAGTCGCTCGAAGGAGCGACTTAATCTTCTGCTATTGTAATTAAATGCCGTTACCACACCCAGGGGGTCAGTAGCAGGAGTGCTACCTACAGGTTTGCAGCAACATGATCCCAGTAAACCAGGACACCCCTGTACTTTGCAGGTAGCCGACCCCACTAACCAGAAACATATCAGTGAGTCGTCTCTTCCTGGCGTCTTCTAGATCACTTAGTTTGTCCACCATCACGTCCGCGCAGTGAACAACCGTCTGCCAATCCCTAGCCGATGCTAATGGCATCAGCATGTTCGTCTGGTATAAACATTCTTGTCAATTCATGCCTATCTATCAGAGTATTCCTCTCTGAGATGAAGTGAGGACACTCAAAAAACACGTGCAGTTCCATCTCCTCTATTTGCACACAGCTGGGGCAAAGGTTCTAGTCATCCAGCTCAAATCTGAAGAGATAGGCTCTGAACCCCCATGATCAGAAAGAAAGTGATTCAGGGTGTAGCTCATTTCTCTGTGCTACTCGTCGACGTTAAAAATGAGTCGGAAGATCCAAAGACCTTTCTCCGCAACAATCCAGCGCCTCTACGATTCGACATTGAAAGAGGCTCGGAGCCGCCCAGCCTTAATCTGATGATCTGCTGGTCTGTGGAGTACATGAATAGTTAATTCGTTTTTATGTGTTGTTCTAGAACGCTATGAAAATTTATCTTAAAAAATTAATCCCTCTTTTAAATTTGGGTTAGAAATAAATTTTGAATCTATATACAGTAGGTTTATTTAAATTATTCAATTTATTGATTAACTTTTACTTTCCGGGTTGTACAATTACACATTACAGCTATGCAGTTTATTTTATAAGAGAAAGTATGCTGTTAATCATGTCAAATATTGCGTGTCTGAGTTTTTGAAGATCTTGATATTTTTTAACCCTCTCTAACGAAAACATATAATTTTAGGTTTGGAAACTTCCGAAATGCTAAACATACGTAAGTTTGTATGTGTTTTTGTTAGATATCTCTAGACTGCATGAACCGATTTGGGTGAAACTGGTGCGATATAGGGCAAGTACCGTTTACTTTTGGTCCCAATCCATAGAGGGAGGAAATAAATACAGACCTTGTGGCTCCTGTATCTCAATTTTTTTTCAAAAGTTAGGTAAATTTAATCACAATTTAATTCCTCTTGCGCAATAAGACAACAAAATCAGTTGTCGTTCAGAGATCAAGAAGTAGTATTTTAGACTGGAAACTACCGACCTTGGATTTGTAGTCGTAGAAAATTTGTAGTCACATTAAAAAAGTTACTTTTGTACAGTTACCAGCGTCAATTAACATTCTTTTTAATAAAATCTACGGACAATGGGGATTTACCATAAGCTGGTACATATAGTACAATTTGTCTAAACTATGCCAAAGCAAATTCACGAAGTTATTAAAGCTAAGGGCTGATTAGGAAAATGATTATTATCAGGCAGAAAGAATTGAAAAATTTTCTCGGGAATGTTACAATTCTTTAATTGCTCTTTTAAAATTTGTAATGTTCAATGATACTAATTTATTCAAAAAGTATAAAGTTATAGATTTTTTAAATTAAAAAAATCAATTTTTTTTACCATTACTTAGAGATGGTACGCATACTACGAAATTAATTTAAAAAATGACATCCCCAGACTGCAGTAATATTTTCTGTGATCATTAGGTTTTGACCCCCGACATTCAAATCAATTTCTAGAATTATACATATAGACCATGTTTCTACAGCTGATGTTAGAGAATAATTCCCAGCTCAGTTTAATTACACTATAGCTAATAATCGCTGAATATTGTATAAGTTATATCTGTAGGCTAACGTTATAATAACACACACAATTTATCTGGAGATGAGTGAATACTAGTCTAATTTTGAGTTGTCAGAGGTAACTTTATTACGAATTTTTATTTTTTTATTTGTAGCAAACAATTGCTTATTTATTATAAAGTTAGCTGCAGAGGCAAATTAGGGCATCAGCAATTAATTAAATTTTAACTTACAACAGTAATTTCTTTAGTTCATACTAAAAATAACTACTAACTATATTAATCGGTGATACTGAGGTTTAGAGGGTATACCTGTTCAAGAGAAAAAATGGACAATTTACGTTGCCCATGATAAAGTAATTAATTTTTCTAAAGACATTTTTCTTTAATATGTACTCAAAAATTAATTGTACTTTAGAACAAAGTATAAGTAAAGTGTCTTGGACTTTCAATTAATTACTGTTTTTTCTGGAATTTTAATTGTAATAAAGCTCACTGTTGGAGGGTTTTAAGAAAAGAATTGTAAATTATGTTAAGAATATTTTAAAACGTATAATGAGAAGAAGTGCAATAGAATGGGTATGTAAGGTCTGGACGTTGTGATATGGGAGCCCAGAATTTATTATTTCTGAAGAAAATTAAGTTGAAGTTGGAGAAACATCATTTGAAATCGATTGTTTTACTATACTATAATTAAACTGCTTCACTGCACTTCATATTCAGCCCAAAAAATGTAGTAGAGACGGGTTTATTTTTTATAAAATGTTTTTTTTTTTATAGATTTTTGTAAAATATAATTAACCTCAATAAAAATCATATAAAACATACATGTATAATCAACAAGTCACAAAATCTTACTTAAAATAATTTAAAAAATAAATAAATAAAAACTTTTTTTGCAGGGAAGCATTAATGATAAAATCATAAAGTCAGTAATGTCTAATAAGGCCATAAATCAAAACAGTACAAAAAACCTTAAAGGCTGTTAATGCTTAAAAAATATATCACTTTAGAATCGAATGTTAAAATTTTTTGTCTGCTATCATATCAAAATACATGTTTAATTATTGGTCATAAGTTAAGATTTTTATATTTGTATGCGGTATATCGTTAAATATATGTGTTAAAGATATGTAACATAATAAAAAAAGCAAAAAGAAGAAACAGAATGTTACTAATTTTCATTTTATGGATGAGATTATATATGTGTGTTTGTATACATGTAAATTGTATTCGTTTATTGTATAGATTTTTAAATCAAGAAGTTCATTAGAACTTCGCCGGTAAGAGTCCGCAGAACTGGACGGCACGGTGAAGTCAACGAACTATGTTTACAGTTTTAAACATGACCTAATCTAAAAGTGAAGTGAAAATGGGGAAAAAATTAAGAAATAAGCACGAAAACAGTATATTTCAGTTCAATTAGATTTGAAATAGAGAATACTTTCAAAAGATATCTCGAATTCTGTTAAGACAACGTTTTTTTCTTCCATTTGATGAACGGCGGGACTCGAATATGTCACTTTTTCTCAAAAAGGTGGGTTCATAAATCGCGCCGCTAGGTAGCAGTATTTAATAGTACTAGGTAGCGTACAAAAACTTGATAATGCACTTGAAATAATAAAATTTAAAAGAACTAAAGCTTGTTTTAATAGTAAATGTTCTTATGTAAATGAACGTACCGAAGATGAAACAATTTTTTTAATTCACATCACTTTTAAAAAAAAAATAAAAGCATTAGTTTACAAGAGATTACAGTTGCCAATAAAACACAAAAATACGAACAGTAGGAAAATGTTGCAAATGTGGCAACAAAGATTTGTTACATAAAACAGAAAGAAATTCGATCGGTAAACTTTTTATTCTACAATTAAAACTTTTTGAACTAATTTGGTGGAGATATAAAAAACAGTTCATTTAATAATAATAATAAAAAAGTTTGTCCAAGGATATGAAAAAAATCAAGGGTTACACTTACAAAGTAATAATAAGTGCAATATTTACAGCACGGATCTTCGATTTGTGAAGGTCATTATACTAGTTTTATTAAAAAAGGAAAAACATGGTATGAAGTGAATGATATGACTATCAACAAAAAAAGAGATTGGCTGAGAAATTCTAAAAATATATATTTGCTTGTTCTGGAAAAGCAATACATTTTAATAATAAATCCATAAGAAAGCAATCAGTAATTCATAAAAAAATAAAAGAATAATTTAACAAAAACGCAATGATATCCAAAAAAATTACAATTAAATTGTAAACCGTAAGAGTCTCGCAGATATTTCTTCCGCTCAAAAAATAAAAATTTCTGTAACATAAATAAAACTGTTTTTAACAAAATGATACTGATATCAAAAAAAGTATGCCACTACATTTCTATTATCAAAATCTGTTATTAATTTAGAATTTTGTTTAAAAAAAAATAAATGTTAAATATATGTAATAGATAATAGATATATCTCGTTCAATAATACATTATAAACAATGTTTAAGCGTTCCATATAATAAGAAAAAAATATAAAAATTTGTTACAAAACTTTTACGGCCCGATTCCATTTATTAAACAACGAAATCGGGCCGGTAAATTTTTCTAAACATTTTTTATTATTGTATGGAAAGCTTAAAAATTGTTCGGAAGAAATGATGTCTGCGAGACTCTTACACTACAGTTAACTATTTAATTGTAATTGTTTTGGGTACATATTACAAAAAATATTCAAAATATTTATTTCTTGCATATTAATTTTCTGATATGATTAACGATTAAAAGAATGCTTAATATTAAATTATTATGAAAATAAAAAAATAATTAGTTGTTTGTAAAATTCATTAACAACATTAAATGTATTATGATAGGGTGTAATTTACATATGTAAGTGTCTCGCGTACTAATTATTTTTATAAAGTGTAGTGGTAAACAACTATTGATTTGTCGTACTCCGTCAACAGTATCTCAACTAACTTCCAGATGACTGTAGTATTTTATTTATAAAGTTAGAGCATTAAACGCTCTTTCAATTTTAGTTTAAGTTTTATTCATATTTCCTGCAGCTTTCCGAGAAAAGATTGTTTTTAAAGGTATACATATTTTTAAAATGTATTTTTTTAAATGTATTTTTTATTTATTCTGTCAATACAAAAATAAATATGATGTTATAAACATTTTAAACTAGTGAGAACTAGTTAGACTTAACAATTTAACATCAGTTACTTTGCAAAAGACATGCATTACTATTGAAGGAGCTTTTACATTTTTTATTAAAATTTAATTCCTCGTAAAATCCCGCGCCCTTTGCCTCTATTTCCTCTCAAAGATGTCTTTATACATCCTGCACCCTTTGTAGGTTAAATTAATATTAATCCGAACTGGTTGAGAAAGCGCACATGTCTCTGGGGTATTTGTATCCTGTCTAGGATAATTCGCAGTTCTGTGGCTCTCGGCACACTTAACACAGCGATAAGGCTGAATCTAGCTGTTTCGTGTGTCCATACTTCTGGCATTTAATACACTGGTCTAAACCGAGAGGTTTCCTTGGTATTTCGAATCTAACACCACATTTGGCAATGTATTTTGGATTACATATCTCTTTGTCATTTTCATTCGGTTCCAAATTGACAAAGAACATTGAAAACGGTTCTTTCGTCATCATGTGGCGTGTATTAATTATACTTCTTACCTTGTATCCATTTATGCCTCAGCACTACTAGGAACGTCCTTCCGTCATTTTTCGTGAATGCGTTCCCAACTAATCCTTGCGTACGCACAAAATGAATGATCTTGCTAGCATCAACGTCCTTCGTGACAGCTCGTTGTTGTTGAGTATTAATTTCCCTTAAGTAGTTTTCAATCTTGGTCACGATCGTTTCAAGCAGTCGAAAAGCCTCATTACATAAGTTATGCTGTGTAGCACAATTGGCACGAGCTTAACACAGTTCTCCTTGCTATTTTCATCGATGTCATCCTCAATCGGGAGGTTTTCATATTTCTTAGACAAAGGCAAATCATTTGCAACATCTTTTGAGCATCTTGACTTGAGTATGCAGCTCTGGTATTGTTTTTCTAGATATGGAGGCAGTCTGAGAATTTGTAACCTCAGCATCGGTTTCCCTTTCAGATATGTCATCCATGTTGAACATTAAACTATCCTGATTAGTTATCGTCCACGTTTTATGTTAGAAAAGAAATTAGCATCACTGGAAATCTCGTTTGCATCGTCATGAAACAGTTGATAACTGATCCATGATCCCACCCACAAACGTAGGCTGAAGTTTAACCCTCATAATCGTTTAAAAGACTGACTAAAATAAAATCTTATTATTAGCTAAAATATAATTATCTAAAACAATACCCTTTTTAAGTCCTCTTTTATCTTCTTAAGATACATTCACTGTTTACATTCTCACAAAAGTCACGGAATACTATACAATTATATTATACTAAGCTTTTATGCAAATAAATTAAATCGTACAAGAGCATATAGTTTCCAAGTTCCCGAACTAAAAGCTTAACAAAAAGGACATTGTTATATGAATAAAAACAACATGGAAAACTGCAAAGGAAACCCTATGGCTTCCTTTGAAACAGTTCAAACTACTCTTTTATTACGATTATTCTGTGCAATCACAACTTGTCTTATGGATTATTTTATTTAAACTGACCTTTTTATAAAGTTTTTTCCTTCTGAAACGTCTTTCTTTCATTCAGATTGATGAAATAAACATAACTCTAACAAATTTTATATTATTGAGATTAATATTAATTTATTTTAAATTGCCTACTTTAATTTGCATAATAAATATTTTTAAATAGTTTGTATATCTTATTATTTTATTTATGATATAAATGAAAAAAATAATAAAAAAATCAATATGAAATATGAATAATGTATTAATTATACATCACTAACAACGAAATAAATCTCCTAATATTTTTAAATCTAGAGAAAAATAATTAATTTTGAAATTCCAATATCACATCTCATTCAATTCTAATTTATATAGATATTTTAAGAAGTTCACTGCAACATTAAACAACTTTATCATTGTAAATGGATAGATACTAACATTGTAATTTTAATATTATAATTTACGATTGAATAAAAAAAGAATGTTTAGAGGGAAAATTTTCCATTTTTTAAAATAATTATAATGGTATTGGATATTGTAATTATGGGAAAATCAAATACAGATAATAAATTAATAAACTAGTGAAATAAACAAATTTTAATATAACCAATATTAAATTAACATACTAATCAAATAAAATGTTTTTTAATGAGTATAAAACCTGGATTTAAGTCTTACTGTTACGAATTGAGAGAGGGAGAGAGATAAATAAGGAGTAAAGAAGAATTTTATATTAATTATCAATACTATGATTATTAATATAATACAAATAATGTCTTTTTTTTATTTGATTAATCAATAAGTAAATACAGAAAGAAAGATTTTGATAGAAAAAAGAGAAGAATATGAGAGATATAGGATAATGGAAGGGACGGAAGGAGTGAGGAAGAAAATAAAACAGTATAATATAAAATAGATGAAATACTGAGAAATAAGATTCAATAGAAATTAAATAAATAATAAGATAATAAAACAGAAAAAATGTCTATCAGTAGAAGCCGAAAGAAAAACCAAACAGAAATTATTAATCTAAAATGTTGATAAGAATGTTAATTCCTGCTTATTTTATTCAATGAAATTAATTTATAATTAAACTATGATTTTTCAGTACGAGTCTAATATCAATTATTTTAAAAGCCAACGAAATTTTAAAGATCGTATACAGCAATTGATTGCAGGACAAACATTGACACTTAATGATTATTCTGCGAAGAGAAAAGTTTTAGCGAAAGAACTGTATATAAAATTATTTTAAACAAGAAATTTATTAGGTTCTTTATCTAAGGTAAAATTTTCGAAAGAAATGATTTGAGGAGCAAATGTTCACGATTATATTCTATAATATATATTCAATAAAATTTCTATAATTAGATTTACATATGCAAGTTAGTATTATATTCGCATATTTTATTGAAGAAATTACTGGAGAAACGTTCGGAACATTGATTCCAAAGGCAGAGGACCAAGAGCTACGGAATGAATAAACCCGGGTCACCAGCTCTCAGGTATGAGAGGAGGTATCACTGATGATGAGGATGATGATATATACGAGTAATACGGTATAGGGAAGCATTTTGTTGGTTTTATGGAAAACATTGTTAATTTAAATTAAAAAAAATGATAAAACACCTTATGAAACGGGACAATTTATTTTGACACAGTGTTCTGTTTAAGAATTACAAATGTTACATTGCCTTTAAAAATATTATCAATATCTAGCGCGCACCCATGGTGTGTGTGTGTGTGTGTGTGTGTGTGTGTGTGTGTGTGTGTGCAAACTTATTAGAAAATTAAGATAAACAAATCATGTAAGGTAGACTATATAAAAATCTGTTTTCTTTTCAGGTTGTATGATTTATGCTGCCGGGGTTGGCCATTTTGGATTGTTATCAATTGTAACCTTATCAGCAATAGCAGTTGAAAGGTTTATGGTAATAACCGCTAAACCATTATCTGGGCAATGGAAAATAACAGAACGAGGTGCCAGGCAGGTATGTAATAAAATATTATTTCTTTATACATTAAAACGATGATAAACTTACATGAATAAATTGTACAATTGTTGAATGTAAATTTATACGGGAATTTTTAGACCGAAACTAATTTAGATAATTTGCAATAAAGATTTAAATAAACTACTTTACACCTTTATTAAAAAATTATCTATCTCACAACTTCCACAAAACTTATTTCCTTTTCAAAGATAATTTGAAAACAAATAATGACTACTCTTCGTGTAACAAAATACAAGATCCGAGTTTTGAATACCGTGTTCTCGTTAGTTCAATGAAATAAGAAATTGATAAAAAACGATTTTTAGCTTGTTTCTTCGCAAAAATTATTCATGTAAAATGCCCTTTATAAAATAATTATTTGAGTTCTGATTTAATTTCGTTCCTATTAAAGAAAAACAAATTGATCTTTACATGCTTTTGTTTAGCTCACATTCGTTCCATGATTAATGGTTTCCGGTTCCACGGAGTAGTATACATGCGCAGTAGGTACACACTTGCATATGTTTCTGTATATTTTAATATATTAACAGTATTAGCTTTTTTTTTAGTTTTAATGAAATTACATTAAAAACATTATTGTAATTATATAATATATCAAATTTAAATGTAATTAATTAAATTATTTAATATGTAAAAAGTTTTAAATTAATAAATAAATAAAATTTTTAAAACATGTTTTTAATTAAACACGAAACACCAGCGGCAATCTCAGTTTTATGTCATCATAATGTATTTATGTTTATACAATACCTTTACATTTTACATTTATACAGTCACAAGACTAGTGCCAATCACAGTTTTGTTCAATAGAAATAAGTCAAAATTCAATGTTAGTTCAGAAAAAGAACAAAACACCAGAAGAGAGAGAGTTTCGATTGGCGGTTAGATGTCAGCGTTATTCGCAAATAATCTGTTCTATTACCTTATTTAATCTATCTGTCTCTTTCAATTTCAATTACGGAGAACCTTTCCCTAAATGTTTTTACTCCATTATTAGTATAAAGATGAATTACCTGCTAATTGTTATTAAATGAAAATAACGATTGTATTACATCGACACTTTCTGCGTTACCTTTTGGTAATAAAATGACGCAACAATCTTGAAAAATTACTAAAATATACATTACTATTTCATACGAAGGATAACATTTTATTTTCCATTTGCAAAATAAATGTTTAAGTTGAAATCGGACTAAACATTCTTTGTTAAGGAATTTAAAGTATAAAAAATGAAATTTATAATTTACATATAGAAAACAAGAATAAATTTAAAAAAGAGAACATTTAATAATTTAATTTAAAAAAGGGTAAATAAATACATTATCTCAGTAATATTTAATAATAAAATTATATGTATAAAATTCGCACCTTCTTAATTAACACTAAACGAAATTTATTTGTTTTTTTTCGCACACATTTACATATTTTATTGTTAATAATAATATAAAAAAAATAAAAATAAATGAATAACTTTTATGAAAATTTAAGTACTCTCTGTAGATAAAATCGTGTTGAGGGTTACCACCACAATAACATTTTATAAAGTAAAACAGAAATTCTGAGATACACCACCAGCAATTTAAAATTGTATTAACAATCTGTAAATATTGTAATCCTAAAATAGTAATGTTTTTAACAATTTCTTCAGTAATTAAACTGGAACAATAACTTTTCAATTTCATCGATTTGTAGAAACCATTCAAATAACACAGCACCGTATTCTGTAAAGTTTCTTGATTTTTTTTTACATTATTAGGTAACAAACTGTACAACTTCGAAATCATAAATGAATAAAAATGTTTATACAGTTCCAATTTTGGCAAAGGTAACACGTATTTATCATTCCTTCCTAATTTACTCTTGACATATGTGTGCATTACTCTATACATATTACACCTTTTATAAAAAAAATTTTACAACTCTAAACATACAAATAATAATAATGGTTTTATATTAAAATAATACATACCTCCCCCATTAAGTTATTCCATACATTAATCTCGATTCTAACAATTTAAAAAAAATTATTTATTCGTACTTTATCCTATTTCTTATTTTCTCTTAACTATATGTTCCTCCCGTGACAGATTCACACTTAAAATTATTCCAAGATACTTAACCGTATTTACTTGCGGTATAGTTTGACATGTTCAATTTATGTTTTTATTACAGTTTAAATTGTGATGTTTTATGCTGTATAATATTTCTGGAAGACAATTTAACTAAAAAATTATATAATTTGTCTTCATTACATTTAAACTCATTACATTCCCATAAGGTCTTCTTTAATACTTTTCCTTATTTTGTATGCACTTTCAGCTTCATAATTAATGTTGTGTCATCAGCAAATTTTGTCAATGTACCACTAAACCTTTCACTACATATATCATTTATGTATATAATAAGTAAAATAGTTCCAAGTACAGAACCTTGTGGGATATCATACTTAGCAGTATGTTGAAAACTCATTTCTTCTCCAAATTTAAGATGTAGATATCTTCCCCTCAAATACACCTCAAACCATTTGTTGCATTGACCTCTTATTCCAGCTTTCCATAGTTTGTCAAGCAAATTATTATGATCAACTACATGAGGTTTTTCAAATCCAAGAACACACCCCGCTACTTGCCAACTCCAAAATTTTCACAACTTAACGGTTTCCTTATTACGATAGCATTACAGTCTATACACACACGTACAAGATATAAATCTTGTATAACTATTCGTTATAAAATTAAAACTATGACTTTTCAATATAAGTTAATATTAATCAGTTATTGAATCAGCAATTATACTATTTATATTTATTTCACCGGCATATATTACATTCTCATTTTCAATCGCTTAAAAATAATTCTCTAATTCCTGTAGATAGATTTCTTTTGATACCGAATTAAATTTGTAAAAACCATTTATGTTGATATTAAAACTATTTTGCTCAATTTTAACTTGTATACCATCCCCACATTTAAAATTTATTTAAAATAATCATTACAATGTAGGCTTATCCCTATTTTAATTTATACTAGTCAATAACTAGAATTACAGTTAGAGAAACAGCTATAATTATCTATTTTATATTTAAATAATTCTTCAAAAATTCATATTTCAGTGAGTACTATTATTTGAGGAATTTTTCTTAGTAATAAGAGCTATTGTAGAAACAACGTAAAGTTCTTACACATACTTCTAATATTTTGAAAAACTAACATAAATCGTTTTCTACAATTTCATCTGATTACAAACAATCATAAACATAGAAATACCAATAACATTTTTGGTCAACTATACTAGAATATCTAAATCAGAAATATATTTACGTACCATGACTGACTGATCTTCTGTTTTCCTAACTAATATGTTTCCATTACGTATCCATAAGTATTTAAACAATTTTTTGCTTTCCATATTCTTACACGTAGTAAGAAGATTGCGTCTTTTCATAGGCTTTCGTTGATGTAGGTAGATATATCCGATAGAGACGTAGAGAGACGTGAGATTTTAACAAATCTCATTTTATTCTCCTCTTTCTCAACAGATTATCTTTATCGATTTTTCTTGTCTGGATTTTTCTTGTTAAATATTATGGGCAACGTATTTTCTCTTCGTTCTGGATGTCGATGACAGAAATCAATTTGCTGATCAGAAATTGCATGATCCAAGGCCTGGCCGACATCGACAATGTCTATTTAGGTTCCACAGGATAAATTATGTATTTTGATAAAATTTTTCTTAGAAATTTGTTGCAAATCTGAGATACTTTGTCGCAATACTTTGTTTTCATTTTTCAAAGTGTGTATTTCGAGGGAGAGGGCTTCTCTTTCTTCCAAATATATTGAATTGTTTCTCTTGTTGACTGTTTTTCCTTTATATATCTTCAATGACTATGGCAAGATTCAATTGAATTGCCTAATTGTTGCCCAGTGTTTTTAATATCCTCTCTCATATCGTTTATCAAATTGACATCTTTTAGCGATAAATCTTCTTTCGCTGGTCATAATTGTATACTTTTTTCGTTCATACATTCTTGACAATTCTACTTTTTCCACTTGTTTTCAAAAACTTTTATTTTTTCTAACTTCAAATTAATACATGCAGTGAAATTTATTGTTATAAACACTTCATGATATTTTCAATCCATTTCCACTTCTTAAAGATTTGTTACATATTTTACCCGACATTTTAGAATGGATTTGATTGTAATTCGAAATAAACTGATTTAATTCATGTGAGTTAACTATATACAACAGGACTTAACTATAAATACCGTTCGTTATCATATCAGATAAGGCTGACGGAGTAAAATCCAAACACAACCATTCATTTTGCTTACTGGTTACTGATAAATGGAAATACTCGTACAAATAAATAGAAAATATTTTTTCCGTTAACATTACCTTTTTGAAGAAAAAATTCAGAATTTTTCTGATGTTTATCTTCTTTACCATTATAATTAACATCTCTGTGAACAGTTCTATAAATATGTAATTTATGAAAAACAAATACTGACTTTTAATAAAGTTATTTAAAGCACTAAAAATATAGGTTTGAGTTGTGTTTTATTTATATATATATATATATATATATATATATATATATATATATATATATATATATGTATATCATAGTAATAATTAATAGCTATATGTTTTAGTCAAGAAATATTCTAGTTACATATGAATGTATATTCTTAATCATAAAAACGTTTAGCTTGTCGTAGAAATTTATATAAAAAGGAATAAAAAAATAAATAAAACTTTATCCAGTAACTTAATTTAGAAGGTTTAATCTTCATCGTGGAATCGGAATAGATTCTACAAATTGTATAAAAAAGAAATAGATTGCAAAATGTTATTTAAATTCCTTGAAAAAAAGTAAAATAATAGTAAGACTTTTTTTATTCATAGGCCACATGAAGTAGAGAGCAATCGTACGTAAAGTTCTATTGTATTTTATTTCTACTTTATTATATGCACTATTGTTTATATTATATATTTATGCGGTACTTTAACAATAGAAAACTTACGCACACACATACAAATGCCTACACCCATATCAATACATTTCAACAAACGCACATTGCGTATGGGTGTTGGTTACACATTATTAAAAATTAGTTTCAGATGTTTAGAGATAAACCCGAAAAAATACATACGATAAACGTATTATAGAACTTAAAGTCATCTCTTCATTTTATAAATGTAAATACTTCGCAATTTGTTCCTTGTTAATTAATTTACTATTAAAAAAAAAAAAATCGTTTACCGATAAAATTAAAATATTATTCCATTTTTCGAAGATTATAATGAACGTTTAGTGTATCTGTTTTACATTTTCACTTAATGAACAGAAAAAATTCGGTGATTGACAATAAATTTAATAGAATTTTCGTTTAACTCTTTTATCTATTGTTGAAAGAAAAGTGCAGCAGGAAATGAAAGACGCACCCATACGACAACTTGAGTGACTTATTCTGAAACCTAGTGAACTGTAAATAAATTTTAATTTAAACAATATTGATTTTTCATTGTTAATATTTAACTATAAAATATTAAAATATAACACACCTTACAAAGTGTATTTTTTTAAAAATAGCTTTAGGTACCCAGTAAAGCAATTTATGACATCGCAGCAGATAAGGAGATAAGGATTTGTTTGATTATAATAAAAAATGTATAATTTACAAGAAATAGCTATATCCCCTTATTTTTTTTAAACTAAAAATAAAATTTACATAGGAAATTACATAAAAATATATAGATTGAGTAAAATTTTTGATATAATTTATACAATAAAATAAAATTATAATAATAATTAAAATTGAAAATAACTGTTATTTTAATTCGTCATTAACGTAAATAGTCATTATTTCTAAATTACATTTGCATAAGTAAAAAATACTATAAAAATTTTACGTCTTTCTAATAATAAATTAAAATAAAATATTTACTTCACCGCACTTCGAATAGAAATTCTAAAAATTCACTGCTTCTACAAAAAATCAAGAAAAATTATCTTCTACATATTTATCTAAAAAATTTAATTAATTAATTATTAAAAAAAATTATGTTATACTATTTTACAATTATTATTTTTTACATGATTCAATAAAAAAAATTTAACATGATTCTTAATAGGAAACACATATGCTTCCATAAATATAACATCTGTCATTCTACCAATTCTTTAATTAATATTATTTTTTCTGCCCAGTGACTTTCAAGAATCTGAATATCTGTATAAATTGTTCTGACGGTCTTTTTCTATTATGTGGCTTAAAAGTTTTGTGATTTCAGCATCATTTAGGTGAAAGTTATGTAAATTATGGAAAATTATACTTTAAACAAAGATAAAATTATAAGATAAACATAATATTATGATCATTTCAATTCCAATATTTTTCATTTGAAAAAAATTAGCTAATCCCATACATTATTAATGTAAATTAACGTCAAAAAGTTCTGACGCTTAACTAAAAGCGAAATAAATGTACAAATAGAAATAGGAAGTGAGGAAACTAACAGATCACAATCCTTTTTTTTTATCGACTGCCGAGTGATGAAGTTCAAAGATAAAGTATACTAATAGATTCGTTATCTTTATAAATGAATTTTTCTAATGTTATCTTCAATAATAAATTTTATTTTTGTTTAAACTTTAATTTTCTTTACTTGAAGTACGCGTAAATGATGATGGATATTCCAAAAATGTAAAAATTTTAGTGTCGTATGTACAATAAAAAGGCCAAATGAAACTACGTCTATAGAATAAAAACTGTCTATAAAATGATTACAGCATCAAATAAATGGATTACAGCCATTTGTAAATTGTTGTTTCTGTTAAAATATTCGATTCACTTGGTGGGATGGTTCAACAAATTGGTGGGATGATCTTTGTAATTAACTGATAATTTCTTAAAAATGTCAATGAGGCGTAATAAGATTTTTTTCTTACAACCCAAAATATTGTGTGGAATTATAGAAAAAAATTACTTATGAATATGTTAAAAATTTTAATTTACTAAATATCGATGTAAAAGATAAAATATTTATGGATAGAACTAATGACCTGAAAGCCCATTTTTGTATCTTGAAAAATCGATCTGAATTTTTAAGGGACTCATGATGAAACATATGAATTATAGAATTTATTCTCATGTTTGAGTTTTATTGAAAAAAAGTACATAAAAAATAAATTCTCATATATCTCTACGAAAAAGGTTGAAAACTATTTTGTTTAAACCATTTTCAACGTTGCTATGCCCCATTTAATAAAATATACGCAATTTAAAAAAATTGAGCTCGATAGTTTGGATTTCAAAAATTGTTCAGTGGAATTATTTCTAATGACTTTTAATACAAACCTTTTTAATTATCTAAATTTTGATATCAAAATTGTGATGAAGACCAAATTATTTAACAGAATTAACTCTGTATCACGCAAGTGAGCACTTCAAATTTCGTATTTAAGTCGTTCCTGAAATGAAAAAAGAAGTCAAAGTGGATGTCTCTCTCTCTCACTCGCTCACTCTCTCTCTCTCTCTCTATTTCTCTCTCTCTCTCTCTCTCTCTCTCTCTCTCTCTCTCTCTCTCTCTCTCTCTCTCTCTCTCTCTCTCTCTCTCTCTCCTCTCTCTCTCTCTCTCTCTCTCTCTCTCTCTCTGTCTGTGTGTGTGTGTGTGTCTGTGTGTGTGTGTGTGTGTGTGTGTGTGTGTGTGTGTGTGTGTGTGTGTGTGTGTGTGCGTGTGTGTATGTGTGTGTGGGCGCTAACATACGTTCATACATAATTATCTATTCAAGTTCTTAGAACTTTCACTGTAAGGTGATTTCAAAATGTCGATAGATATAAAGGGTCATTTATGGATAGCAATACTATCCTTCAGTTATTTACTATAACAGGGAAAGTAAAAGAAGAAAGCTGAGGCATTCCCTATTAAATAGTATGTAGCATTTGGTATTACGACTGATAAAACTTATTCAATCACGGTTTTTCTGAATACAGTTTTTAAAATATAAATAAAATAAATTAAAGAAAAGGTCAATTTTGATATAAGAAACAAAGTGATTAGCTTAGTGAATATTAGATTAATATAAAGTTAATGTTATATTACTTTATATTAAAGTTATATTAAACTCTGTATATATTTTTTTTTATATATAAAGTAAAATAAATTTGAACAAAGAATTGCTATTAAATCGATATATGAAAATCGATGTGAGTAGTAACTCACATTTTCATATATCGATTTAATAGCAATTCTTTGTTCAAATTTATTTTACTTTATACATAAAAAAAATATATACAGAGTTTAATATAACTTTAATATAAAGTAATATAACATTAACTTTATATTAACTTTTATATATGTAAGTAGTTTTTGCTATTTTACTTTTTAGTTTTAAATTAAAATAGTTTTTTATTATTTCAAATAAATGATGTTTTTCATATATTTACAAATACTAGTTATTAGATAGCAGAACTGGAAAAAAACTTTTTTTTTCTGATTGGGAAAAATGATGTTTAAAGTTTGCTGTGTTATATTCTTCAAATCTGGGTCATAACTCCAGGGTCACTTGGGGAGTAAAGTTGAGACCTTCATATTTAACTTTTTCAGTTAATAGCTGACAATCACAGGAGTCACAGGAGCACAAACAAATACACTAAACTCCTATTATAGCCGGTAAAAACATATTTCATCATGAAATTATTTAGTTGACGTTTTTACTTTTAATTTAATTATTGACTTTACGGTTGAATTTATAAAACTGTAAGTAAGCCTTTTAATAAATTTCAAGTCACAGTATGAAGTACACATTATATATCTTTCATGGACTAGAAAGGTATTAATATAAGAGAAAAGACTGATAGGATTTTCAATAAATTTGTTGACCTCTTCAAAAATCGGAAAAATTAATAACTGCATTTATAATTCAATATTTAACTTTTTTGTTGACTTAAATATTTACCAGGCCACTTTTTATTACATTTAATATTCTCAGTAAAAATAATTTATTTTTAATCACATATATTTTTAATTTAAAATGTTCGAATAAAAGAGTAATTATCAATGTGTAATACTAATTATTTTAAAATATTGGAAATCAGGAAAAGTAATATCTGTATTCAAACCAAATGTATAACTTATTTATTGACGTAAATATTCCATGTATTCCACTTTTAATACATTTAATATGCTGAATAAAATATTATTTTATTTTAATCACACACATACGCGCACGCGCGTACATAGGCTATGTTTTTTGTTATAATTTTTTTTTGGGGTATTTATGTATATGAATATGATAATTTTTTTTTTGAGTGATTATTTTTTTTTAATTCTTTTTCTATAAGTTTATTTTTTTTTCTTTTTGATTGTATTTCTTGTTTTTTATGTCTTTTGTATTTTTAATTTTATATTCTGTGCGTGTGTGATATTATATATATATATATATATATATATATATATATAAAACATCAAATAAATCATTCTTAGTTACAATTATTACAAAATAATACTGGTCAGAATATTTAATAATCTAAGAACTTCGTTAATTTTGTATAATCGTAGAAAGTATTATTCGTCTTATTTCTCGTGTCCCTAAAACAGTCCATTTCGGATTAAGAGGCATTCCAAATAGAAATATTAGTCTAAAAAAAACTCTTTTTAGGTTCCTATGTAAAACTCTGAAAATATTTTTATTTTTAATTTTTTTAATCCCTAAAAAAAATATATGATTTGTAATTCGTTTTATCAAATATCACGTTCAACAAATAAAATAAATTGAAAGTAACAAGCCTTATTACTTGATTGTAAGTCAGATAGTTCCAAAAATAACATATTTTTACAAATCGAACAAATTAAATCGAATCCAAAATACAAATTTGATATTTCAAAGTTCATGAGAATGAGGAGGTAACAGAATTAACTAGATTATGAATGTATATTTCCGAATTTTTCTAGTAACACGCAATTGTTTTAGTCACGCTAAGTAACAGAAAGCTTAAAAAACAGTGCCTATTTTTTTCACTCTATGGTCGTAAAAAATTATTAAAAATGTTTAGTTTAAGGCAAAATTAAATAATCTAGAAGTAATGCAATCTGAACGATTTTTATTTTATAAAGACTCAAATTGGAATAATCATATTTTCTATAGTGAATGTAGACCCAGAGAGTCGGTTTATTTCTGAGAAATTTGAATTGGTACTTCGCTGTCTTGTTTACAGATTTTTTGTCGAATTAAAATCTTATGGTTTTGTTAAAGAAAATTCTGGATTTACAACTATTCTAATTACGCTATTATTATTATTATTATTTTATTATTATTATTATTATTATTACTATTTTTTTTTTTAACTGAATTTTTACGGGCATCGACTGCTAAGGTTAGCCCTCGTCACATTCTTTAAAAGAAATTACTATCACCATCTGGATGGTCATATGTAAGGGTGTAAAGGGCCCTTACAATTTATTTAAAAACACAAACTTCACAATAAACATAAGGACATAAAAGACAAGGACAATCACAAACACTTACGGGGTGTAAAGGGCCCCAATATTAAAATTTGAGATAAGGTTCTCAAAAGACCATGAAATTAAAATTTCAACTTATCAATACCATTTCTTTCTTTATATATATATAAAACTACCGCTTAGAGATTCTTTTATCACAGCTTTAAACTTTCATTTTATAGACTTTTAAGAAGTCCACTGGCGTGTAAAAATGCATCTATGCATTTTCATTATCCAGATCTTTCTTCATTTCCATTATCCAGATCAGCACAAATATTATTTCTAAGACGGAACCTCTTTCTGAGGTCCTCATATATGGTACACTCTTCTATTAGATGCTTGATTGTCAGTGTTTTATTACAAACACCGCACATTGGTCTCACTTCGCCGGTTAACAAATATAAATTTGTTAATCGCGTGTGACCGATTCTAAGTCTGGTCACCGCTACTTGTTCAATGCGAGTCAACTTAAAGTCGCTTTTCCATTTATAAGGAGAAGTTTTTATTGAGTTTAATTTTGTATTTAAACTCCTCCATTCAGCATTCCACTTGTTTTTTACTATGTTTGTTAGACGGTTTTTAACATCTGCCACTCTTACAGGAAATGCATCCAAATCTTCGCAGACTGTTGCCTTTCAGGAAGCTTCGTCTGCGATTTCATTACCTGTAATACCAGCATGCCCCGGAGTCCATACAAATACGCATAGCTGTCCTCGTTGGTTTAGAACGTATAAAATGGACAGGATGTTTGCAATTAGGACCATCCTTAATGTTCTTGTTCCGAATTGCGACAAGTGCACTTAAAGAATCGGATATATTAACACTCTTTCTTCGCAATAGTGTTCAGTGTAGCGAAGAGCTTGCTGAATTGCAGTGAGTTCTGCCGTGTAGCCACTGGCCACATCTGGCAGTTTCCAAAAGTGGGCTTCTTCATTTACATATATTGAGCATCCAACACCATGTTCGGTTTTAGAACCGTCAGTATAAATTCTAATATTTTCTTCGTAACTACTGACGGTTGCCAGAAATTCCTGTTGGATGATCACTGCTGGTTTCTTTTTTATTTCTCCTTGAGAGAGATCCAAATTTGTATTTACCGCTGGCAAGAGCCATGGCGGTATTTCTCTAGTAGAAATTGCCAATGTATCTGGAATGGCAATTTCATATTTACTTCTTAATTCGTGGTACCTATTTCCGGTTGGTCTGGAATAGGTAGCACGACGTTCGTATAATGCAGCCATAGGATGGTTGTTAAAAAGTTTATTATTTATATGGGCAGGATAAGCCCATATATTTGCTGCATATCTTAACAAGAGGATCTCTCTTCTATAATGTAGTCGCATTATTCCGGCTTCAGACATCAGACTAAACGCCGGACTTGTGCGGAAAGCGCCTGTTGCGTATCTTATTCCGCTATTATGAACTACGTCTAACTTTTTTAAATGCGACTTTCTAGCGGATGAATATATGATACATCCGTAGTCTAGTTTAGACTGAACCAATGCTTTATACAATCTCAATAATGTCTCTTTGTCTGAGCCCCAATTGAAGTTCGATAAACATTTTATAATGTTTAGGGCTCTTTTGCATCTATCACTCAATTCCTGTATATGTAATCCCCATGTAAGGGATTTATCCAATACTAATCCTAAATATCTTACATTGTCTTTATTGGATTATCATCAATTGTCAACGCAGGACTTTGATGAGGAATTAATTCTCTTCCTACAAAATTGTACACAGCACGTTTTTTCTGGTGAGAATTGGAATCCGTTATTCTTTGCAACTTCATTTAGAGCATTGATCGCTCGTTGCAATTTGTACCTCTCCATAGCAGTCTTGTTGCTGGCATACACAATTGCCAGATCATCAACATAGACGCTTTTGCTGATTTCTGCTGGAATGGCTAATATCAATTTATTGATGGCAATGGTAAACAAGGTACCGCTCAACGGCGAACCTTGTGTTATGCCATTTTCCAAATTTCTTACACATGAATATTCGCTACTGACTTCGTACTTGGAAAGTACGGTCATTCATATAGTTGCTCAGTAAGACTAGCAGATTGCCACGAATGCCCCATTCATGTATCTGGAGCATTATACCATGACGCCAGGTCATATCGAAAGCCTTCTGAAGATCAAAGAAGACTCCGACACAATCTTTCCTTTTAATGAAGCTGTTATATATAACATCCTCTAAGCTGATCATTTGATCAGTGGTAGAATGGTATTGCCGAAAACCTGCTTGATACGGTGATATCAGGTTTTCTTTTTCCAAAACCCAGACGAGTCGATTATTAATCATTTTTTCAAATATTTTTCCCATAGCGCACGTCAAGGAAATAGGACCATAGCTATTGGGGTCGGTTAAATTTTTATTTATTTTTGGTATTGGAACAACATGAGCTTTTTTCCACTGCTGCGGGTACATTCCATCCCGCCATATTTTATTATAAAGTTCTAATAGTCTACGCTTTGCAGTGGTATTCAGCTGCCTGATCATCTTGTAGTGGATTTCATCCGGACCAGCTGCTGTGTTACATGATTTTTCCAACGCTTTGCGAATTCTTCCATTTTAAAAGGTACATTATATGAGTAATTATACTCAGTTCTGAAGTTTACTAGACCTTCAAGTTGTTCTTTTTTAGTACGAAAATCTTCTTCGTAGTTGGCCGTTCTGCTGGCCTTTTCGAAGTGATTGGATAACAGCTCTGCAATTTCATATGGAGTGTCTTTTATTTCATCTTCATCTTGAAGGCTAGTTATGGGAGCAAAATCATTACGCCCACAAATCGCCTTCACTTTCCTCCAAACATCTGATGCAGTAGTAGTTTTGTCAATGGATGACACGTATTGCTGCCAGGATCGTTTTTTCGAGTCTATCATAAGACGTTTTGCATACGCCCTGTATTTCTTAAAGGCAACAAGATTTTCTATACTAGGACGCTTCTTAAAGGCGTTATACGCCCTTTTCTTTCTTTTTATAGCTTCACTTATTTCATCGTTCCACCATGGAACGGGTTTCTTCGTAAATTTCCCAGATGTTTTGGGGATATATCTCGATGCCGACTCAATTATTGCATTTGTTATGGCGTCGACATCGTCTCCGATAACTCCAGTTGTTTCTGGGAGTATCGTTCTAGCTGTGAAGCTCGTCCAGTCTGCCTTTGCTATAACCATCTTTTAGGGATGGGATATATTGTTCTTGTAACATCAGTTACAATTTGCACCGGGAAATGATAGCTTCCATGCAGATCGTCTATGACATGGAATCTGTACCTCGGTGCTATCGATCCGCTTATAAGTGCAAGATCTATACAGGATGTCGATCCATCTCTGGCATTGAAAAATATTCCTGATCCGTTGTATAAAATAATAAGTTCTGAATTCATCAGGAACCCTTCCAGTTCTCTTCCACGGGGATCTACTCGATCCGATCCCCAAAGAGAATTATGAGCGTTAAAGTCTCCCACCAGTAAAACTGGTGGTGGAAGCTCGGAAACTTGGTGGTCTTGCTATGTCATCCTTATTCCAATCAAAATTCGGCAAGTATATGCTGCAAACAGTGATCTGAAGCGGACGCTTCATTCTAACGGCGACCGCTATAGGATCTTTACTATTGAAAAGTTTCATTTTATTGTCAATAATTCTTTCAATCATATTAGCCAAGGTTGGAGCAAGTTTATTGATGAGTTGACCTTCATCGACAGCAACTGGAGCAGGAACAGGAACGGCAGCCGCAGCCTGAGGATAAGTTGTTGTTGCTCTAGGCTTACGGGCGTTAACTATCTTCTTTGCATCGAAGTAGCTGACCTTTTGCAGGGTTTTTACTTCCTGCACAGCTACTTCATCTTTGTAGACAGGACAATTCCTTGATCTACAAGAATGTGCTCCTTTGCAGTTGATACATGTAGGAGGCTCTTTACACGGCTCTCCCTCATGCACCTCTTCACCGCACGCATATTTGCGGTCTTTCTCATCTAAGAGCGGTGTGGCCAAAGCGTTGGCACTTAAAGCACCTCATTGGCTGTGGGACAAATGCCCGCACATCCAAACGGTGAATCCCTGCTCTTATCTTTTCCGGCAAAGTAGGCCGGTTGAAAGTGAGGACATGAGAAGCTGAAGGTAAGACCTCACCGTTCCTTCTCATGTTCAATCGACGGCACTCTATTACTCCTTGTGCTGCCAGTTCCTCTACAATCTCTTGCTCCGAACAATTTAAAAGATCCCGACAGACCACAACACCCCTTGAGGTGTTGAGTGTGCCATGGGGATCAACGCGTACAGCCAGATCTCCTATTTTCTTCAGTCCTAGGATCTTCTGAGACTGTATATCATTTACATTCTCTACATGAAGTCCTGTGAAGGTTTTCCTTATTTCTTTAACAGGGCCTCCAGCACATTCGGTTATCTCCCGAGCGATGAGAAAAGGACTCACCTTCGAAAAATTTCCATCCTCCTTTGTAATGACCGAATATTTAGGTTTCGGTGCATTATTGCTCTTGAAAAAAGCTTTTTGTAAGCTTTTTTTAGCCTGAATCTCAATCCTTTTAGTTTCCGCACTCTTTCGGCGTTTCGCCTCAGGCGAAACGGCCGGTTCTAAACGAGGGTGTTTACGTGAACCCTCTGCCACGTTTAGTTGTTCAGTTTCCATGAACAAATAATCCCTTCTGTAGTAAGGCTAGCCGCCGGGGTACACCCCCACTCCAGGGCTACCAACCCTGGAGGTCCGTTCCGGTACTCCGGTGGAACCGGCATATGTCCTGGCAGAGAGCGGATGCGCAGTCTCTGCACTGACTCCAGGCCCTTACACACCGAAGCTTTCAGGGCTCCCATGCTCCGAACATGGGCACCTTAACTACATGCTTGCCATCGCGGGGGGCATGTGGACGACGAAAGGTCTCCGTTACCCCTGCAAATAACTTTGACCGTGGCCGCCACATCGCCAGCTCTAAAGGCGGTATTAATCCATTTCCATAATCGTTAAGAATTTCGTATCTGCAGGTGGCCGCAAAGTCCAGTCCTGTAATTCGGCCTATAGATGAGTATCGGCCGAAAAAAGCATATCCGAGAAACAACACTCGCAACCCCGTTTGCCAGCTATATGTAATGTACTTGAGTACAGCTGTTGCCGCCCTGGACATGGAACGTAGATGTTGTGTTCCGGACGTGGGGAATATCTACCTCAGGGCAGTGTTTATTATTATTATTATTATTACTGTTATTATTATCATTATTATTATTAATAATATTATTTCTATTATTATTATTAATAATAATAATAAACTAACGGTGCGATCTACTGGAAAATTTCTAATAGTATAGATATAGAGTTTATACACAGAGTTGATAGAGGTTACTAGATATCAAAACGTTACATCACTACACTTTGCTAATAGTATTTATTTTCTAATTTTCCATTTTTATGAACGGCATCAATTCTGTTTTGTTTTTGTACAAAGTTGCTAAATTTGTTATTAAGAACAACGGGCAATTTTTTTTCTCAGTTTTATTTTACCATGAGAAGCTTAGGACTGAAATTATTCATACATTATAGCATGAAATTTAAGGATAAAAAGTTTAAATAACTTAATTTTTCCAAGAAAAAATAGAAAAATGTCCATTTCGTGTACATTTAATAGACTACCTTAACGTGAAGCAAAGGGTCAGAAACAGTATAATAGTATATTAGAATTGGGTTTATATATATATTTATAAGTGGTCATCATTTCCGTCTTAACTGTAGTGTATGTTAAATTATTTCCATTAAAAAAAAAAAAACAATGTAGAGCAAAGTGATTCACAGTAATGTCGGCAAGATTTGTAAAAATTTCCTATGTATAGTAAATTAATTTTACATAAAATAATTCTGTCCGTGCATTTATAGTATGAGAAAATTTGTTCGCATTTTGTCAACACAGTTATTTGAGATAAAGATCACATTCAGTGCTAAATACTTATATATTTACAAATTACAAATTCTGCATTTATCTGAGTGTTCTAAACCTCTACTTGAATTATCTACGTATTTAATAAAAACAACAAAAGAATTTCTATTATTAGCGAATTATAATATTAAAATGGTATTACTTATGTGCCAAATTTTTTTTTAAATAAAAATTTCTCTTTTCATCAGACTAAAAAAAAGATACAAATAAATCTAAAAAAATCTTTGCAGAGATTAATTCATAAATTCTGTTATGGTTTTCAAGCTTATGAAAAATGAAATCTCTTTTCAATTCTAGGCAAAGCTCTCAGAAACATATTCATCCCTGTAAGGCAAGCTACTGAAGTATTAAAAAGCTTACAGTCTACAATAGGACAATGTACCAAGTTTCTGTTCTCCTTTCATGTTGTTTCTCATTCTTATTCTCTTCTCTTTCACTCACTCTTTGCATCTATTGATTAGAATACAAAGATTTGCACTAACTTGGAAGAGCACAAAGGATTTAAATTACATACATGTACTGAATCGAATATTTAATTTACTGTTCTTTTCAAAAACAAATGCAAAGAATATGTGAATAAACGAAGACAAACAAATTTGGGAGAAATAAATATTTCATTGAGTATTCATAAAAAAAAAATATGGACGAAAATTTTTAATTGAATATCCTTTATTTAAAAAAAAACAACTAATTATTGATTTTTACACTAAAATAAAATTTTAGTATACTGAAACATAACAAGTTTACAAATATAAACTTTAACAAATTTTTTAATAATAGCTGAAAGACTTTAATAAGTAAAAAATCATGAGTTATGTGAAATAGGTTATTTATAGGTTAAATTGTATATTTTTCAAAATCAATTGATTAACCTAAAAACTAAAAAAAAATTTGTAAATTGTTTTTTTCAGACGAAAATAACATTGCTAAATGAAATTGCTATATAAAAATTTATTTGTAAATTTTGACAGAAATAATTGCTTTTCTGTCAAGTAAGAAGGAATTTATTATAAATAAAATATAATGGAAAAATAAGGAAGATTTATATATAAAGTTTTTAATGATATCAAATGGAAAAATATGACGCGTAGACAATACATAAAATAAATCCACTAACCTTTCTACGACGTGAGTAATTTCCAGCCTACAAAAAAATATGGCTGTTTTATTCTTTTTTAGTTACAACGATCAACTACTCCCAAAAATAATATAGCTTCTCCTAAAATACTCACATCCTAAGATTTTTATATTTTTTAAGTATGCACATAAGCATAGTATATTTAGTAGCAGTATCATACATTTAGTTTACTACGTGCTACTAATAGTGTACTATACAGTACTACTAATACAGTATGCCACTATTAAGTAGTAGAATTCTACCATTAATTATATAATTCATTAGATAAATTTAAATATATAATTACTCTCGCATAGAAGTTTCTATTAATAACAATGATCTTTTTCTTTAAAGAAGTAAAATGTTTATATATTTATTAATTACTTTTTCAATATTAATAAATTAAAATATTATACATAATAATTAATTATTATAATTAATATAAATTATTACTAAGTAAAGAAAGTATTGTGATCGCGAAAAATTTCGGTTTTCAGATTTCAACGAAAACATCCATTTTGACCATCCCAATCCATTTTGACTAGTTTTGGTGTGACGTCTGTACGTACGTATAACTCGCATAACTCAAAAACAATTAGCCATAAGGATGTTGAAATTTTGGATTTAGGACTGTTGTAACATCTAGTTGTGCACCTCCCATTTTGATTCCAACCGACTGAACCAAAAGTGTCCAAAAAACATTTTCATTGGTTCCAAAGTTATAGTCAAATAAGATTTTAATATATGAAATATTTGGATTTTACAAGGGGAAAGGACATCGGTTCGAATCAGACTTCATCTTCTTTTTTTAAGTTTTTTTTTTTATTTTAAATATATTGATTTATTAATATATTAACCTCTGATTATAAACAAAAATTTACGAAAAATAATAATTCAACAATAACAATAAAAAAAAACATGAAAAAATATCAGAAGTTATTAAGGAAATAAAATTTATGTACTTTTAAAATGTGTTTATGTAGTTTAATAAGGCGTACAAGGAAGTCATGTAGTGTTCACTTCAGATTTTTTTTCAATACTAATTTACTAATTTTTCATTTTTTTTTTTTTGTAAAAATAGTCAATTAGAATATATTTTTAAAAAATTCTACATACATAGAATATAATTATTTTAAACATAAATATATATTTTAAATATAAAACCCTATAAGTATTTTAAACCTAGAAAAAATAAAATTATTTGTTTTGTTTGTCATTAAAAGCTGATTTAAAGAAAATTACACAAATATTTTACAAATTATTTTTACTGATTTTATTATAAAACATAGAGAACTCAGTAGAAAATGATAAAAAAAAATTAATAAGTTGGTATACGTAGAACAACTAGAACTTTTATTTTTAACGAATTATAATAAATAACATAACGTACACTTTAAATGTAAACCGCAAGGTTGTAGAGGATCTAATGTGATAAAAAAATCATTTAATATAATTGTTTACCGACATACAAAAATAAATAAGCATCCAATGCCAGATTGCTTAGTAGTAGTTTCTCTCTGACTTTTAAGTAGTTTCATCACTGAGACCAAGCTCTTCAAAATGTAGAAGATATTCAGTTCTACAAGTGAAGACTTCATTCTTTTCTCGTAATGAACTTCATTATTCTGGGAGAAAACCCCTACTAGTACTGCTTGTTCCTTAGGTACTTTAAAATCTTCATAGTTACAAGAAAAACTGGGATATATTTTGTAAGAAACAGAGTAATGTGCCCCTTTCTGTAGGAAACTATGCTTCATACTAAAAACCGACTTCCACGAATAATAATACTAAAAAGTTACAAATAATTATGTTTTTACATGCTTTTCTTCAGCTCACTTTCGTTCCACGGTTAACGGTTACATACATGCGCAGAAGGTGAAGAGAAGTAGAACACATGCTCAGAAGGTGGAGAGTAGTACACATGCGCAGTAGGTTTTTGGGATGAACACAATGAACCAACGTAACGCGCTTCGAACATCCTTGTACGAGATATCGAAAACTCCCGTTTTGTATTTACTCCCGTAAATATTTTAACATCGTACTAACATAAAGTATAAAATTTTTAAAAAAATTAAAGAAACATGCTTTTAAACAAATCTAAAAAATGGATTATACAGTGAACATAAGTAGAAGGTAATTTTGTTTTCAACAAAATATGTCTATTTCTAAATGACTATTTTTCTAAAGTTTTCTACTTTACCCAAAACCACAATTAAAAGCATGGGGCGCACTTTCATATTAAATATCTACATAATTTTTTTAAAATATGACAAAGGTTCTGATGCAAAATAGAAATGATAGCTTCAGTATGCAATATCTAGTAAATTTCTTTGAATGAACTAAAGTTTATTCGCTTAGAACAATATAAAACTAAAGGAGGACAGTCTCTATTATGAATAGTTAAAGGAAATCGCAATGAGATGGTGAAATACTATCGCAAGTCTCGTTAAAAATGTTTTACGATTGCATTTGAAACAAAATTAATTTAATTTATTAAACACAGAAAAAATCTTTGAAATGAACAATTCATAAATGAATAACATCGTAAAAAGGGTTGGCAAAGCGAACTAGAATAGATGCCTAAATATATAGAGAAAAATGACTATTGAATTTCGTTTGGGATGTTTATAACTGTTCAGTTTATTAAATGACCACAATAATATAATACCGCACTAAATGGTATTATTTAAGTTATTTAAAAACTATAAACCGTATCTTAGTACAAATTAGTATTGTTTAGGCTTATGTATTACTTAATTTATACATTTTAGTAAAGGCTCATTTGTAAATAAAACATGGGTATTCATGAAATTCCTACTAGCACTTTAAAATTAGTGTTAGATGCTATTATTATCCTACTAACAAATTAAATTAATGAACGGATTAACAGCGAAGTATTTGCCGACTGCGTCAAGACTTGCGTTGTTGTTTGCTTCTTTACAAAAGGCTCGGCACTTAATTTACAAAATTATAGGCCAGTATTTTCTAAAGAATCTTAAAAAAATTATTTAAATAAAGATTTTAAATATTTCTTAAAAAGTATAGCGTGTTGACAAATTTCAAGCATAATTTTAGAAAAACGTTTTCTATTTTCACAGTTATTTCCCAGGTTCTAGAGAATATTTTAAATAGCATAGAAAACAAAGATTCCAATTTAAATTTTTTGCTGATCTCAGTAAAACATTTGATTTAGTTTCATATTTCTTATTGATGAAAATGCCGGCTAGTTTATCAGAGGAGCTGATTACGTTTGATTATCTTACAGACCGTAAACGGGCATTTAAAATCTATTATTTCATAAAAATGTAGGTTCTCATATCAAGTTGTAGAATACGATGTGTCACAAAAATGTGCTAAGTCGGCTGATTTTCTTAATATTTATTATTTACCTGGCTCAAAAACTTGATGTATTTATTGTCAATCTTCATTGCAGATTGTTCATTGTTTTACCTTCTTTGCAGATGATATAACTGTATCTATATCCGAAGATATTTATTTATCATAATATTGCTTCATGTTTTTGTATTTTAAACAATAAGTATGGACTTATTTATTTACGCACATATAATAATCTTTCAGTGAACTTCTCAATATGGTGTCCGATTAGTGGATAACCTCCGTGGTGGTTAACAGAGAATTTTTTGTGAGAACATGACGCAGATAATCCGAAGTTTAGAATGTAAAAAGTGATGAGAGAAGATGTATACATATGTGCACGGAACCCAAAATTAATAATGTTGCATCAAGCAGTCAAACTGCTAGACGACAGACGTCCACATCGCAACCAAATGTGTAGATGTATTTATTTTACTCCATTTAAGTAAATAATTGTATATGCAGAAAACAGTAATATTGTGAAATTTTAATATTAAAAATATTTTTAATTACACGTTAGTTTAAAATGAAATTTTAACCATTAAAGGAAAGGACAGATGGTTTATCCATTTATTCTAGTATAAGAATGGGAAGGCTAGACATGACTGATTAGGTTGTAAAACCTGATGTTATTAAATACAGATAAGATAAATATTGGTATGATACTAATATATCGATAATACTGATTAGTATTACTGATTATATCGTTTACTAAAACAGATTCAAAAATTTATTAACATCCTACATTTTACAGACGTTTAGAATGAAAGAAAAGACACATTGGAACATTTCTTATTTCAACGTAGTTAAGATTAAAGTTTTAGCGAATGTGCTTTTTATTGCTTCTACATTTTGAAAGGTGAGCATGTGAAAATACAAGATGAATGGTTACTGAAGCAAATTCAATAAAACTAATATTGTGTCTTATAAATTTTTTTGTAATTTTTTATTTTTTTAATGAAAAATATACACTACTGAATAAATGTTATACGAAATACTAAAAAATACCAAATATGAATTTCAGTCTACCGTAACATACAGTATTAAACAGAATGAGACAATATTTGTTTTAAAAAAGGAAAAACCGAATTATTTTTGACAAAACGAAACGTATTACAAATCATACAGTTTATTATAATGCGTTTTTAAAAAAAAAAACCATTAATTCATTTTATCATATCATTCACATGGAAAAGCGGCTTTAAATAACCATTGATGATTTCAGAAAGGAAATGAAACAATATATTCAGTATGGAATACATATTAAATAATTTTACAGAAATAAATCATCATAATCTTCATAAAATAAAATATCAAATCTAAAACAACCAAATGAAAGTCAAAAAATTCTTTAGGTATTAACAAATAAATTATCAATATCGATAGACTTAATGGTACTTTAGGAGAGAATTCGGATTTTAGAAATTAAATAAATTATTAAATGTATTTTGTAATTTTTAATTCTAATTATAATTTTTTTTTCTCTTTAGTTTGCCTTCCTATAAAGGCTCAATGCTATCGTCATAAATCATTTTTCATTGTCATTGACGTGATGTCAGAGTGAACTCTGGCGACGTCGGAAAAATTAAATATAATTAACAATTATTATAATATTAAATATACTCATTAAAAATCTGTACTGAATGTTTTGTGTGAACATAAACTTGTCTCAATGTTAGGTATTAACATCGAGGTTTTACCTGTAGTCTTACAGAGGTTTAGTCTGTAGTCTTGTAATTAACGGTGGAATTTAACTGCAGTTTACGAGTGTCTAATAGTTAAAATTCAACAGCGTTAGGGACTGAGAAATAAAACAGTTTACTATTTCAGGAAATAAATAAAACTATTTATTTAGTGATTAATGAAACTTATAAATTTTCCATAAAATTTGGTTTTATTTTCTTTTAAATGAATGTTCAACTTCAAAAATCATATCACAAAAACTGGCGGTCCACTTCATGAAGATCATAAAAAGAGTCTAAAACTTTTATTTGGCTTAAATACACTTCTAATAATTTTCTAGCCTTTTTTTAATTAAGATATAGAATATTTAAAAAAATCAAATTTGGTTATAACATTCCTGTAAAAGACCTCTTAAAAAGAAGCGAAGGAACAAAATGTTCTAATTTTTGCAACTGCAAGTTAGGAATTTGAAAATTCCCGTCCTGCTCAGTTTTCATACGTGTGATGACACTTTCCAAATAATTTATTTTATAAAATAGTTAAGTATCCTATTTAAGGTGTAATTGAAAATGTCACGTGATTAATAAGATTGCCAAAATAAAAATTTTAATTTTAGTATTTATTTTTACTTCGGTACACTTATCTCACAAACCACATCAAGAGCTGTTCATAGGTTTCCCTGCGTGCGGAAATGAATTACTAAATGAGTGTGTAACAGTAGTTGGTCGCAGCAAGTTGCAATTATTTCAAAACATTTTCCATGTTACACATACTCATGCATTTCTTTTAATAATATATCCAGAATAAAGGCTTTACAGAGAACGGTTTGAAGAAAACAATATTTTTCAGCAACAACTTAACACTAACGATTTAGTTAGCTAATTATACATATTGTAAATTAGAAGCTAATTTACAATAATTATGTAATTTATTAGCTACTTTTGGCAAGGATCTCTTACGTTAAGACTTTTAAGAATTTTATCATGTTGGGTTGGCTAAGATTACAAAATGACATTACATGGTATAGACTATTAGCTTAAACAGTTTTCGGTATCATAGAGATTAGGCCTACAATGAAATTAGATAAGGCTACCATTTAAAAATTTAACAACCGTAAGTGGCTGGAATTAATGGTAGAGTTGAAATTCAATTAGGAGTGGAAGGTAAAATGAAGTAATCTCAGACTACTAAGTCCTCTCACTCTCTAACTGAACTATATATAATGCCAGTAAAATCCATGAAATCTTTTTTCTAGGGAACCTGCGCTTTTCATGGGACGTTATATATTTTTATCTTTTGGAACTTTATTTTATAAAGTAGTTAATCTTGCTTTTACTTCCTTTCACTTGATCTCATTGAACAAAGTTATTTATTTCCTAATAGTACTGTTTATAAACAATTTTTTTCTCAAGGTAATGAGTTTTAAAACTGATGTAATCACATCTTTTCCTACTAATGACCTTTTTTTTTATCTTATCTCATGAAAAGAACTCTTTACTTTTTAATACAACCATTGTAATGCTAGAGATAAATTTCATGGAAAATAGTCTTTTCACGGAGTGCTGAAAATAATTCCTGACTTAACATATCGTATGTTGATTATTTTTTTCCTCATTATTTCAAGGTATCAAGACAAACCGACTCAACATGTGCAAGAAAAAACGTAACTTATTTTATTATTATATCAAGCGCCATTCCTTAAATTACATCTTTTCATAACAGAGCGAACCGAAACTTATAGATCAATTTATCCCACCTTGGTTCACTTTTATGAATGATTCACCATTCATAAATAGTATCTGTTTCTCACATTTTACCCATTTTAACAATATAGAAAATCATTATTTTCACTAAAAGCAAAATTAAAGTAGTAATAGTAAATGTTAGTTTTATATTTATATTTCATTCCTCAAAAGAGAAACATCTACGCAATAACCTTAGATAAAACTTTCTTAACAGTCAATATTACAGAAGTACTGTCACAAATTCAAATATTTCACCTCTTCAAGATTGTAGATTATTTGATTTCATACCACTGTATGATGCAAGTTTTATGAAATGTTATTTTCCAGTACTGATCAAATATCAATTGTTTAGAAGAAGCAATGATGCTTACAAAAAAAGAAGAGATAACACTGGTCATAGGTGATTTTAAATCAAAATTGGCTTTCATGCTGAAGATAGTGCTGTGGGGAGGTATGGTCTTGGCGAATAAAACACGAGGGAAGACAGATTGGTACAGTGTTGTGTACATGAAGCTTTCGTTTCTAATACCTTCTTGAAACTTCAACCTATGAGGCAATCGCGACGAGTTTACCCATCCGCTGATAGAGAGGGAAGGATTTTCAGGAATAAAACGATTTTATTCGGGTGAAACAAGAGCTAAATTCTATTTAGCGCAAAAGTTATAAATAAAATAAACTCAACTATGAAAGTATGTTTTGTAGAAGATTTATTATGTTTTATTGTGTTTCCTGGAAGATATAGTTATAAAACTGATTATGTTTCGAGTGAGTTTAAGGTATTTAACAATGACGTTAAATTTACTAAAAACATTGAGAACAAATTTAGTAAAAATTTGTTTTTTAACGTTAGCAAAAAAAAATAAGTAAAAGTTTTAAAATAGCAAAAGTTCATTTTTAAAGATAAAAATCTGACAAATATGTATTAAAGCTATGCAAAAAGATTGGCAATCATAAAAACTTACCTGATCATCACAAAATCAATGGTCACTGGATAATAGACCGAGCTATCACTTTTACAAACCCAAAAGATAGACCTATAATATATATATATATATATATATATAAAATTGAATTTAAAATTATATTTTTTTAAATAATAATATTAAAAGAAAACTTCTTCAACTTACTGTACATAATGTAATTAAGAGAAAATATTTCTAGAAACATAAAAAATTATGCTATAATTTTTCATCCTGTAGATTAACGAGTTGGAATCTTTGTTCTCTAAAATAAAATATTTTACTGAAAAATTCAGCCAACCAAAATAGTAAAGATTGAAATAGCAAATAAATCAAACAAACCATGCAATATTACAAAGAAAAATCCCTGAAATTACGAAATAATGAAGTTACCGCCTTATCGCTTTGAAAAATTTGATAAAGTTTGATAAAATAATCGAGGAGAGAAAAATGTAAATTTATTTACAAAAAGCAAAATTTCTGAAACGGAAAAAAGACAACTAAAGGACTTATGTTGAATGTAAATACATAAAAAAATACAAGGACGCATTACATAACAGGATAGACATCACATACGTGAGTAATACATATCCATTAATTTTGTAATTGGAATAATATTTCATTATATAGTCTTTTATTTATTGTTTATAAATTATTATCTGTGTACAATCTATTGGTCATGAAAAATTATTGGGACTCCTCACGCAGAAAACTTCTTCGAAAGAAAGTGGTCCTTGTCGATTGCGGTTAGGCCATACCAGAGTCATTCACGGGTATCTGATGGTTTTAGCAGTAAACGCACCAATATGCGTACGATGCAACTGCAACTTACTGTGCGCCACATCTTTGTGGATTGCATATGTTATGCGGCCTTGCGTCGTAAATAAAAATTGCCCAGTAATATTCGTCAAATCCTGGGCAATGACAAAGAACTCTGAGACTTGCTGTTTCTATTTCTTCGACGTGTTTGTATTTTACATTCCTTTTAATATTGATGTTAATTTTTTTTTATTATTAGTTGTATAAATCGTAAAATTATAATGTAATTATAAATTGTGGTTCTTACAAATGTTAGGCCATGCTGTTATCCTTCAGGATTTAGAAGGTTAATGATTGGGTATTACGTGTGAGTGGGAGCAAACACAGAGATGTGAATTAATAACATAATCGTATTTTGCTAGAATAAGGTAAGACTTATTATTTGTGTACGTGTTGGTTATGAGGCAGATATGTTCAATTTTGTCGGCAAAATGCTTCTGTTTCTTTACACTTGGAAACGTTTTTACTTTAAAGGTAAACGTCGTGTGAGCTTAACCTAACTTTTCTTTTATTTTTGTTGCCAGATATTTTTCTAATCTTATTTACATTTTTTTTTTTTTGTATTTTTAGAGTTGGTAACAAAAAATTACGGTTATAAAAATACTAAGAACATATATATTCAGTAATATTTTATAAATATTGATATCTGAAAAAATTTGGACGGAATTTAATTAAAAGTAATTTATATATTTCGGCATAAACTTAATTTTAATAGAAAATTTTAGGTGAATTACATTGCAGAAGAAATAATAAAAAACAAATGGCGAGAGTAGAAGTGACACCAATTCATTTCAAATATATGTTATTTCTGTGTGATATATTTGAGTGAAAGGATGGAGTGTATTTTTTGCTTATTTTTCGATATTTATCTTTTCTAAACTAAAATATCGTTTTCTTTTTCTTTCTTTTTAAGTCATTTGATTTCCATGCATGTATATTTTTGTTACTTAAAAAAAATAATAATAAAAATAAATAAAAGAAAATAACTAGTTAATTACAGCAAGAAACCAATTTGTGGTTTTTATAATTCATCAAAGATAAAACTTATTTTACATTTAAAATTGCATTTATACCATCTTTAGCGTAAAATTTCTTTTAAGTCACGTAGAGAACGTAGGGTATTTCTTATAAACCTAACTGGGCCACTCCAATAGAGACATTTCATATCAAATTTTTTCAACAGTTTACAATGTCGCTTGTTATTCAAGCGTTGAAAAATAAAGATATGATGATTTGCTTTCTTATATATTGTTTCTCTTTTTATACAATCTTGTTATAATTTAAGCAATTTACTGAAATGGAAATTTCGTCATATTTTACCCGTTTCTTTTGTCATAATCTATGAAATAAATTAGAAATAACATGTTTCATATATTTTTAAAATAGTTTATAATTTGGATATTGAAAATTCTGTAAAAAACTCACTTAAAATAAATTCATTTTATAATTTCATTTGGTGGCAAATGAATCATTGATTGTTAATCAAATACATTTTATAGAAACAAATATCAGCAATAAAATTTAATAAAATATATAAATGATTACAAACCCGTATTTAATTATTTTGTCCAGTTATCATTGTAAATGCAAACAATATAGCTTACATCTTGATTAAATCCTTCGTTCCAGTTAAATGTTCTATTCTGATTTTTAATCTCTTTTAATTTCAGGACTTGAATTCTTATTAATAATGTCAAAAATAAATTAAACTATTTTAAATTATTTATTGTATTTAAGTCGCAATTAATTTCCAGTCATTTATTATAGAACAATGTAAAAAAAAAGTTTATACATTTATTTGTCTTTATTTGAAAAATTTAACAAAGTATTTTTAATTATTTCATATGAAAAGGTTCAATTTAAAAAAAAAAAAAAAATCTAATATATTTACTTTAAACATGTATAAAATTTTATTTATAATTTTTTTAAAACAACACATTTATTTTTACAACAATAATACTTATTCTAAAACATTGTTATAAAAACTGCGCCACGCTTTTATTTAACTAAATATTTTCTTACTTTTAATTTTAAAATTTAATAATTATATTATATTTATTTATTTTTTATTTATTAGAATTTATATAATTTATTTTTTACTTTTCAGTGAATTTTTATATTTTTTAATATATTATATTTGTTTGTTTAAAATTTTCAATTTCATTTAATTATCATTTTTTTAATTTTTAGAGAGCTTTTCTAATTTGTTTCCTTTTTTATTAATGTTAATATTAATATTAGTTCAATAAAAGCTTTTTTAAAAAAATAATTTTTTATATGTAATCAAATATATTTTTGTAATGTTTTTGTTTTTTAATTTTTCTTTAAGACTAAAAAAAAGTAAAAATATTTATTTTTACACATTGAAGTTACATACGTGCACCAAATTTCATTGATTTCCATACGATAGATCAAAAGATATAGCAGTTTCAAGATTTGATTATTCCTAAAGCGAGTTAAATCAAAGCTTTTAATCAAATAATTATTTTTATTATGAAGAGAGAGAACCATACCTATGACAGTCATCAATAAATATAAATGGATTGGCAACCAAGGACTGCAAACACGGTCGCGGTGAAGTTTCTCCCACTCTTTTACATCGAATTAGACAGTAACTTATACAGTTAGTATTTATACTTTTTGTAACTGTGCACGTTGTATCTAGACTTCTGTTTATGGAATTTTGTAGTAATTTTGTCTAGTTTCTAAATTTCCCTTAAACTATAAAATTTATTTACTGTTAGCTTTATAATTCAATGTTTATTTGTATAAACAAATATTTAAATAATTTATTATGAAATTCGTACTATGGTTTGAGTATGTAAATAAGTTCACAAAATGTTTCAATACCGTTTTATTGAATACTAATAAATATGAATAAAAATAATACAGATGAATAATAGAGTACAAATGTAGTTTTCAATACAAGTTTTTTTCTTTAAATAGAGGTGAATATTTAACCTATATTATCCTTAAATGTTTAATCCTTAATGTAGTACTTTTTTTTATTTCTTACTACTCGTATACTTGAATGAAATTAATTTTATTCAACAACATGAAAAGGTTTGAAGTTTTTGGTGTAACCCTGTGTTTAATATAGCAGCAATAGTAGATTTTTCTTTAAGTAAAGGATTACATGTATTTGTAACTTAAAAAATAATTGAGTCGTCTAATGCAAGTAATCTTTCCTTTAAAATTCGAATATTATTAATATTAGTTAAAAATCCAAGGGCAAAGATTTTTCTGGGGCGATCCAAAGTTGGTATGCCATTTGTTTTAAGTGAAGAGAAGTAAACATCACCGTACTTAAGCGCTTATTGATTAACTTTAATGAACCTTTAAACCCTTTCCAAAAAGGGTCTTTACAATTTAAATAATGAAACAACGAATTTATACTTTGATAAATTGTACTGTAGTTACATCTAGCAAACTGGGAATGCTTTTTGGAACTCAAAAACTTCAAGCGTCAGTTATTCTAGAAATCAATGTCTGTGCGTAATCTTTCAATTTATGATTTCTATAAAATTCACGCTTGTCGGGTAACTTATCGAATAGTCATAGACCTTGTTTATTTTGAAATTATTTAAGCGTTTCTGTATACTTAAAATCAACAATAATGTTTATCAATGCAATACCTCTCATAACTGACAGAGCATTATGGCTTAATTTTAACATGTGAAGAGCGTCCAGCACAACACAAACATTGTGTTTAGATCTATTATTGTAAGGAAACATTCATCCTAACTTTTTCTAAGCACATATTTGAAATAGTTCTATAAAAATTTACATTCTGAACTTTGATACCCATTTCATGCAATCTTAAAATTTACTGTTATATCATTTTATTTATAAAGAAATAACCTATGGCACATTATAAACTTTCCTTCAGTGAGAAAATTTGGAAAACTTGTGGATTAAAATTATTATTTAAAGATAAAAAATACATTTTGTAAAAAAACGCGAAATCTATTTAAAGTCGAAGGGTTTGGTAAGAAAATATTTATGAGATTTCTTAAATATCTGTAATACTTTGGAGAGTAAAAATGTTGGGTGAACGCACATCTGGTGAGAGCAAACAAATTTCTCGCACACATACAGACGAAGCATGCAAAAAATTTTGAGCAGTGAGCTAATTAATCAAAACGAAATATTTATTCTTTAGTTAATACGAATTCAATTAATTAGAGTGACTACTCTACTTTCTTTCCACAACTAACTACTTTAGCAATAGAAGAGAAATAAATTTGAAAAGGACATCATGCAGTACTACAATAAGCAAAATTATTTACACATTAATGAAATTAAATAAAGAAGGTAAAAGAACAACGATAATAAAGAAATGATGATAATTATAAGATAAAAAATAAGAAAAAGAAATAAGAAAAATTAGTATTGATAAAAATTATACAGAATAAAATTACAATAAATATAACTAATAGAGTATGAAGAATTTACCATATACTCATATTATTTTAAATACTTTGTTGTAGTATTTTATTGAAAAATCAAGTAACTTGATTTCTTCAATTTTTATCGCCTAGAATTACCGCTTAAACGTTGATATGGTTTACTTGCTAGATTTAATTTAATGTATACGACGTGGTCTTTCTTCTTTCCTTTTTCAATACCGTCTTCGAACCATCAGTTTTTAAGTTTTTGATTTTCTGGGGTGAGGTGGGTGGTATTTGGCAAATTTTTTACAATTAAATTCCTTTCCTGACGATGACTTACTTTGATCGAATAGGTATGAAAATTTTTAGCGCGTGGAAAATGCTACGCCTGACTGAGATTCAAACTCAGAGCCTCCGTATGATAAATAAACCTTCCACCACAGACGAAAAAAAGACTATTTCTTTAAAGTAATTACATTGATTAAATTATGATTTATTTTAAATTACATTTAAATCGAATTAGTTTTTGTTTTATACATTCATAATTGTTTCAAATAAATTTTTCATTTTACCTGGCGTTGCCATTTAAATTTAAAAGTAGTTATAACTTATTGGATTGATGACTGAGACAAATCGTTCAATATGTACTTCGTGAAAATCAGGCACAACAAATACGCAAATATTCCTTGAAAACACTACTCTAATCCAAGCAGAGGCAGAAAAAATTGGAATTCGGAACTATATTTGACTCTGACGCAGGATATCTTATTTCTACTGCCAATGAATACAGACTGACTTTAATAAGATTTTTTTCAATCAAATTTGTACCAAATGTACAAAAACCAAGCTATGCGTATAATAAAATCTACTTAACATACGTCCAAATCCATTTTTTTTTTTTTTTAATAATTTTATAGAATATATTTAGTATAATTCATACAACAATACTAATTATAAAAAGGATTTGTTTATAAGTAAGTGTCGATTTTATCAATTTTGTCTTTTATTTTCATATACATAATTTTCCATTTTACATTATTCTAATTTAGTACTTTAGAGAAGCAGCTTTTTTACATTCTGAAATTACCACTTTATATGTGCTCGTACTAACTAAAGCCTGTGCCAAGGTTCAGCTATTACCCATTCCTTCATATGTAACTTTTGCATGTAAATCTTCTTTGAAAACTTACGCCCTTCAATTTTATGTAGACAGCCACTTCTATATACATCATTTTCTATTAATTCTCCTGTTAATGGTTAAACTATGAATGTTGAAAGATTATACTTTAATGCAATAATTACGCTTTAATGAAAGGTCTTTTAAATAAATTTCACTATTTACGGTGTATAGATTTGTATGAATGCAGTCTTTTATCTTTTCTTTTTTTTTGTACTGCTGTATAAGATTATTATTTGGTTTTTTATTTATTACCTTACTCTTAACCTACAATATTCATTAATTATATTATAAATTTAATTTCCTTTACCTAAAAAGTTTTTTTGTAAAATTGTTCATTGAAATAATGCTTAATCATCGGTTAACTCAATAATCACAACAGCTGTAAAAGAGTTGATATAAGATATAATATGCTTGAAAATATATAATCTAGCCTAAAATAAATAAATCCTATTCCACACTTGTTAAGACAATTGAGGGAGTGAAGTAGGTTCACACTATCTTTAGTAAACGAATATACTGTTGCACATCAGTACATCAAGCTATCAGAAATGCAGGTGATGATTAGCTCTACAAATGACACTCCATTCTATTCACCAAAGACACTGGCTGATATGGAACAACACTATATTTAGACAAAGCGACCGTTATTGATGCTTATTGTTTCTCAAGTACTATACTTTCATCAGAGCCATTAAGAAATGGGTCTAAAATAACACTTCAGTTTCATTATTCCTTCAATATTATTCCAATACCTTATGCCTGTGTGAAGATTCTACACAAATTTTAGTGTAAAGTAATCATTATCCTTAGAGAGTACTTTTTGGCACAGTAAAAAGGTGAAATTAAACAGTCCAAGTCAAATACATGTAATTCGAGCGTCCGTTTATTCATATGATAAATATCATATTACAGTGGGAGTACTACAAGGGCGGTACAATCTCTTTTAGCGCATGTATACGATTACGTTGTCGCATTCGTTATTTTGTTCCACAAACAACCAAAATTATTTCATTAATAAAATCTTTATTTGTCATGTAAAATCAATTTACATACTGCAATTTTACTTTTTTACGTAATGGAATTCACGATTAAAAATTTTAATTTGTTATTATTTCATAAAAGTGACAATTCTTGTTGTATTTAATTGAAGGAATTTAAAATAATATGTAAATAAAATATATATACTTAAGAAAAAGGAATAAATGAAATTATATTTAAAATAGCTGTTTGAAAGATCTTTGAAGAAGAAAAAACAATAAATATGCGTAATAAATAATTAAATTAGAAATTACTGAAGAGTATCGGAAAATACGTATGAGAAGTTTTATAATAGACTATTTATAATGGGAGATATTTGTATCATTAGATTCCCATAAATAAGTTATGTTATCTAACAGTTGGTTTGTGAGTTAGCTTTGCCACCTTTATTTACATTATTGATAAAGTGAAGCGAGATCCTGTCTTAACTCGATCCAACCGACTCCTCAGGGATCATAGATATCTACAACCCAACACCAAAATAGTGAAAAAAATATATAAAATTTAAAAGAGATTTTCTCATTCCGTAATCATTAAATTTGAATTTAATAGTGAAAAACTATCTCCATAAAAAATAGAATATGTCAAATAATATTTAAAATGATTACAAGACGAGAATTATAATAAATTAATTCAATCAACTGCATTTAAATTGATGAAAAGCTAATGGGATTTTTGTATTTTCTGTATTTTTGACGTAGTCACACGCGTCTATCCGATATTTATTAAATTTTGCAAAATGGTTACTAGCTACTCGGGCAGAAGAATATACATATATGCAACAAAATTTTACAAAATTTTTCAGATACAAATCGATGGCTGTTATTTTTATTAGACATGACGTATGAACAGAAACAGGGAAGTAGTTTCGCCAAGCCACCGACTAGTGACCTCCTAATACTCCTGGTCCAATCTATTCCTGTTGTCACCCATTATCGCCTGTCTCTCATTCCTTACTATTTACTTAAGCTTTAGGCTTAATTTTTGTGTCTAAAACTGTACTGCTTTTCAGCGTTTTGTATATCATCGTACTTTTCTCAATACATTATTTAATATTTAATGTTACAGTGATTTTCAAATTAAAACATAAAACTCCCATAAGGATATAGTGGAAGTACTTCTTCATCAGTTAATGTTTTTCAATACCCTTTAACAAACAAACATTATTATATAAATTATATTACAATATTCGTTACAATAACATTATTTTCAGTCCCGACTAAACCTTCTACTATCAGTTATGAACAAGCATTTCGACATATTTTTATTTTCCCTTTTCTAACTAGATTTTGTTGTAATTCTCATTTTCAGTTTGTTGACTTCAGAACAAAATGCACAAGGTCAGCAATTAACAGAATTACTAGTGTAATTTATAATTTATTGTGGAATTTTGTAGTGCAGATTGTTGTGATAGCTCCAAAGAAAAAAAATTTAATTTTCTGGAAAGCCATTAAAAAACAAAAAACAAAAAACAAAAAAACGTTTGTCTTGTGGTCTACTTGAGAATGAAATATATTTTATAAAATATTAAATTTTTGTAACTTTTTGAAAGAGCGTTTGGAAGATATGTGCTTCAAAATTGAAACGTATAATTCCAATTAGTTGAGGTGTGAAAAAAGTAATATTACATAAGGAAGCTAAGATTCGTCTATTTATGCATGCATATTTGTGTTTATGATTCAATTACTGAACAGAAAAATAAATTTTACATGAATATTTTCGCTAAAAAATAAATAGAAACAACAAGTTTTAATAAGAATGTTTTGATTAATTAAAAAGTAAATATTATAAAGTAATTTATATCCAAGGAATATATATATATATATATATATATATATATATATATATATGTATGTATGCATGCATGCATGTATGCGTGTATATGAAAACTTTTAAATAAAAATCCATAAAACAATTTGAAGTAGATTACATTAAACTTTTTTTTAATAGCAATCCAGTTAGATATTTCTATCACAATATAATTTAATAATGTACACATTCTCAACACACTCAGGTTTAATAAAACAGAATTAGCTTTAAATTTATCGTTAAACATACTATCTCATTAAATGAATTTATACATTGAAATTTTCAAACAGTTAATTACTCTTGGGAAACGTAGCAAGGAAATTTGTATGATAAGAAAGCCTACTCTAATAAAATGCCGCATTATGTCACCAGTTACTGCAGATTCTTAAGTTAAAATTAATTATCATTTTATTCGAAAAACCTTATTAATGTTCGTGTAATTTATAATCATTAATTTTTTGCATTTTGTTTTAACATTATTAACATTAGCAGTTATAGTACTCATAGATTACTATAACAAAAAAAATAAAAATACGTTCGATCATAAAGAAAATTTCCAATTACATTTCTGAATTTTAATCACTTTGGTCAATACTGCTCCGTATAAGGTACTGAATTTACCAAATAAATCTAAAACTCCTATTACAAAACAAAATTAAATATAAAAAATTAATATATATAAAAAAAAAGCCAGGCAATGACTCAATGAGTGCGGACTAAAAGTCAGCGCTTTTCTCACAGTGGCTGCTAAATGAAAACGGAAAATTTTATGAAAAATCATTACACATAAATTGTTCTACCTAATAGCAAGAAACCGTACTACAATATTTTATAAAAATCACAATAATTAAACGAATGAACTTATCGCTCCGTTACAGCACTCCTTAAGTTGGAACAGTAATAGTAATCACTCTTACACCGTTCTTTATATTGTAGGAGAGATAGTTGATTTATTTCAGAAGTTTCAGTAAAAGGTTTTGGAACTGTACACATCTTATTTTAAAAATAGTTACTTCTCTAAGAAGTCTAAGAAGAATGTCTAAAACAATTTTCAAAAAACAATACGGGAAAAAAAGATTAGAATAATCGTAAGACGTTCACATTGTTCCTCGATGTTTGTTAAAACGCTGTTCTACGAAAATATTTTCAGAAAAACTGGTCAGTTTATGAGGTATTTTTTAACAATACCTCATGTGTGCTAAAAATTATACATTTCAACAATTTTTCCAATATGATGTTCGCTTCATGAACCTTAAAATGTGGAATTATCATTGTATTTGCCGGTGTTCCTCTAGCTATTAATTTTTATCATCTGAAAGAACAGAAATCTTTAAAATTTCTGAAAAATTTATTTCGTACCAAAATGTTTCATATTTTATTTTTTTATTAATATTCGTCCCTCTGATTTTTTAGTGAAATTTTTTCATAGTGTGTATATATAAAGTGACTTATAAAACTTTCCTCAGCAAGATGAGTAAAGGAATTCTTCATTAAATATTTCAAAACATATTTGTGAAAATAGCATGCAATTTCATATTTCTTTATTTTTATTGCTTAACATGTTTTATTAACATGTGGATTAAAATTAATTTTACAAAAATTAAAGCAAATTAAATTTTTTACCCTACTATTTTTTTCCTTTCTACCAATAAGAAATTTAAAAATAATTAGTAAGGAATTTTGGAAAAAAATATTAATTTAAAAAATAGATAAAATTAATTAATTTTGAATAAATTGGGTTTTTTTCTAAAATCCATTGTACTATGAGAAGATGGCTCCAAAAAAATGTATATATTTTATTTTAAAGAAACAAAAATGAATTATAATATTTATATCAATTTCCAAAAAAAAGGTTTACTTCATAAAAAAAAATATAATTCTGATTAATTAAATATATATAATAAAAATAAAGTAGATAACTTATATTGTACTCGGATGCGAACCTTTTATTTAAAAAAATAATAGCCTACATATTGGTAAAAAGATTTTTTTTTTTTTTTTTTTTGCCCTGAGGTAGGTTATCCCCACGTCCGGAACACAACATCTACGTTCCACGTCCAGGGCGGCAACAGCTGTTGCCGCCCTGGACGTAGATGTTGTGGAACGTACATTACATATAGCTGGCTAACGGGGCTCCGAGTATAGTTCTCGGTAATGTTCATTTTCGGCCGATTTACATCTACAGGCCGATTTTAAGGACTGGATTTCGCGGCCACTTGCAGATACGAAATTCTTACTGATTATGGAAATGGATTGATACTGCCTTTAGAGCTGGCGATGTGGCGTCAACGGTCGAAGTTATTTGCAGGTGTAACGGAGGCATTTCGCTGTCCACATGCCCCCCGCGAAGGCAAGCATGTAGTTAAGGTGCCCATGTTTTTCGGGGCATGGGAGCCCTGAAAACCTCGATGTGTAAGGGCCTGGAGTCAGTGCAGAGACTGCGCATCCGCTCTCTACCAAGACATATGCCGGTTCCACCGGAGTACCGGAACAGACCTCCAGAGTTGGTAGCCCTGGAGTGGGGGTGTACCCCGGCGGCTAGCCTTACTACAGAAGGGATCGTTCTAACATGCAAGTTGAACAACCAAACGTGGCAGAGGGTTCACGTAAACACCCTCGTCTAGAACCGGCCGTTTCGCCTGAGGCAAAACGGAGAAAGAGCGCGGAATCAAGGAAAATTGAAGTCGAGGCTAGGAAAAGCTAGCAAAAAGCTTTCTTCAAGAGCAACGTTCCGAAGCCGAAATATTTAATAATTACAAAGGAAGACGGTAATTTCTCGAGGGTGAGTCCCTTCCACATCGCTCGAGAAATAAATAAATGTGCTGGAGGCCCTGTTAAGGAAATCAGAAAAACGTTCACGGGACTTCATGTAGAGACTGTAAATGATACACAGTCTCAGAAGATCCTAGGGCTGAAAACAATAGGAGAATTGGCTGTACGTGTTGATCCCCATGGTACACTCAACACCTCAAGGGGTGTTGTGGTCTGTCAAGATCTCTTAAACTGTTCAGAGCAAGAAATTGTTGAAGAACTAGCAGCACAAGGAGTAATAGAGTGTCGCCGATTGAACATGAGAAGGAATGGCGAAGTCCTTCCTTCAGCATCTCATGTTCTCACATTTAACCGGCCTACTTTGCCGGAGAAAGATAGAGCGGGAATATATCGATTGGATGTGCGGGCATTTGTCCCACAGCTAATGAGATGCTTCAAATGTCAACGTTTTGACCATACCGCTGTAAGATGTGAGAGACGGCAAATATGAGTGTGCAGCGATGAGGTGTATGAGGGAGAGCCGTGTAAAGAGCCTCCTACATGCATCTATTGTAAAGGACAGCATTCATGTAGATCCAGGAATTGTCCTGTCTACAAAGACGAGGTAGCTGTGCAGGAAGTTAAAACCCTGCAAAAGGTCAGCTACTTCGAAGCGAAGAAGATTGTAAATGCCCGCAGACCTAGAGCAACAACAAACTATGCTCAGGCTACGGCTGCTGTTCCTGCTTCTGCTCCAGTTGCTGTTGATGAGAATGTAATCATCAACAAACTTGCACCTACTTTGGCTGGCTTAATTGAAAGGATTATTGAAAATAAAATGAAGCCTTTCAGCAGTAAAGAAGCTGTTAAGCCAAGAATAATTGTACAGCCTCCTGAAGACATATCTCCGAAACAGAAAGTTCCTCCAGTACAGAAGAAAACCGATGCTAAACCTGAAATCCCAGACCGTCTTAGTGAGATTTTAGTCGATGAAAAGAAAGTGACAGCTACAGAGTCTGTTATGGAGGTTCCGAAGCCTCCTGTAACTGAGGTGGCCTCTAAGCCACAGAGGCCATAAAAATTTCACAGGGGGGGCGAGTGTCCTCCCTTCCACAGGTGGTGACTGGTGCTACTCCCGTGTCGGAGGTCGGCCAGGTTGCCGCTTCCCAATCGGCGCCGACCGATGTCCGTCGTCGTCGGCGGCTTCGTTGATATCCGATTCGGAGACCGGAAGCTACATGGGCGACGACGTTCTCCGCGAACACGAGGCTGTTCGCAGCATGGAGAAGAAAAGAAAACAGGCCGAAGGGTAAACCCAGGCAATAATTTAATTTAAAATCAGCGAGTTGATAGTACAATGGAACATCAATGGATGTTTTTCAAACATCCATTGTTTGGTACATGATGTAGACCCGATTTGTATATGTCTACAAGAAACACATTTCAGTCGAAATTTTAAATTAAAAGGATATGATATATTTCGTCGAGATCAACCGCTAAATGTTAGAGTTAGAGGAGGAGTAGCATACTAACATCGTCCAGAGCTACCACCGAAGCTGTTGATCTAAATACAAATCTACAAGCGGTCGCCATTAGAATGAAGCGTCCGCTTCAGGTCACAGTTTACAGCATGCGGTTTGATTGAAAATAGGATGATGACGCACCATGAATAATTTCTGAGCTTCCCCCATCTGTCTTACTGGTCGGTGATTTTAATGCTCATAATTCTCTTTGGGGATCAGATCGAGTAGATCCCCGCGGAAGAGTATTGGAAGGGTTCCTGATGAATTCTGAACTTATTCTTTTAAACGACGGGTCAGGAACCTTTTTCAATGCCGGAGATGGATCGACGTCCTGTATAGATCCTGCACTCGAAAGCGGATCGATAGTACCGAGGTACAGCTTCCATGTTTTAGACGATTTGCATGGAAGCGATCATTTCCCGGTGCAAATTGTAACTGATGTTACAAGAAAAATATATCCCATCTCTAACAGATGGTTGTTGGAAAAGGCAGATAGGACGAGCTTCACAGCTAGAACGATACTCCCTGAAACAACTGGAGTTATCGAGGACGATGTCGACGCTATAACAAATGCAATACTTGAGTCGGCATTGAGATTCATTCCCAAAACATCTTGGAAACTTATGAAGATACCCGTTCCATGGTGGAACGATGAAATAAGTGAATCTATAAAACGAAAGAAAAGAGCGTATAACGCCTTTAAGAAACGTCCTACCACAGAAAATCTTATTGCCTTTAAGAAATACAGGGCGTATGCAAAACGTCTCATGATAGATTCCAAGAAACGATCCTGGCAAAATACGCGTCATCCATCGTCAGAACCACTAATCCATCAGACGTTTGGAGGAAAGTGAAGGCTATTTGTGGGTGTAAAAATTTTTCTTCCATAACTAGCCTTCAAGATGAAGATGAAATTAATTACTCTCCAAATGAAATTGCAGAACTATTATCCAATCACTTCGAAAAGGCCAGCAAAACGGCCAACTACGCAGAAGATTTTCGGACAAAAAAAGAAGAACTTGAAGGTCTACTAAACTTCAGAACTGAGTATAATTACTCATATAATGTACCATTTAAAATGGAAGAATTCAAGAAAGCGTTGGAGCAGGCAACGAAGCTGCTGGCAACAAAGCAGGCAACACAGCTGCTGGTCCGGATGAAATCCATTATAATATGATCAGGCAGCTGAATACCACTGCAAAGCGTAGATTATTAGAACTTTATAATAAAATATGGCGGGATGGAATGTACCCGCAACAGTGGAAAAAAGCTCATGTTGTTCCAATACCAAAGAAAAATAAAAATTTAACAGACCCCAATAGCTACCGTCCTATTTCTTTGACGTGTGCTATGGGGAAAATATTGGAAAAAATGATTAATAATCGACTCGTCTGGGTTTTGGAAAAAGAAAACCTGATATCACCGTATCAAGCAGGTTTTCGACAATACCATTCTACCACTGATCAAATGATCAGCTTAGAGGACATTATATATCACAGCTTTATTACAAGGAAATATTGTGTCGGAGTCTTCTTTGATCTTCAGAAGGCTTTCGATATGACCTGGCGTCATGGTATAATGCTCCAGATACATGAATGGGGCATTCGTGGCTATCTGCCAGTCTTACTGAGCAACTATATCAATGACCGTTTTTTCCAAGTACCAGTCAACAACGAATATTCATCTGTAAAAATGTTGGAAAATGGCATACAACAAGCTTCGCCGTTGAGCGGTACCTTGTTTATGATCGCCATTAATAAATTGATATTATCCATTCCAGTAGAAATCAGCAAGCGGCTATGTTGATGATTTGGCAATTGTATATGCCAGCAACAAGACTGCTATGGTGAAATACAAATTGCAACCAGCGATTAACGCTCTAACTGAAGTTGCAATGAATAATGGATTCCAATTTTCACCAGAAAAAACGTGCTGTGTACACTTCATTAGGAAGAGAATTTCTCATCAAAGTCCTACGTTGACAATCGGCAATAATCCAATACAATATAAGGATAATGTGAGATTTTTAGGACTAGTATTGAATAAATCCCTTACGTGGGGATTACACATACAGGAATTGAGTGTTAGATGGAAAAAAGCCCTAAACATTATCAAATGTTCATCGAACATTAATTGGGCTCAGATAAAGAGATATTATTGAGATTGTACAAGGCATTGGTTCAATCAAAACAAGACTACGGATGTATTGTATATTCATCCGCTAGGAAGTCGCATCTAAGAAAGTTAGACGTTATTCATAATAGCGGAATAAGATATACGACAGGCGCTTTCCGCACAAGTCCGGCGACTAGTCTAATGTCCGAAGCCGGAATAATGCTACTACATTATAGAAGAGACATCCTTTTACTAAGATATGCAGCAAACGTATGGGCTTTCCCTGCCCATATAAATCACAAACTTTTTAACAACCATCCTATGGCTGCATTATTCGAACGTCGTGCTACTTATTCCAGACCAGCCGGAATTAGGTACCACGAATTAAGAAGAAAACACGAAATTGCTATTCCTGAGACACTAGCAATTTCCACGAGCGAAATACCGTTATGGCTCTTGCCGGCGGTAAATACAAGGTTGGATCTCTCTCAGGGAGAAATAAAAAATAAGCCAGCAGTGATCATCTAACAGGAATTTTTAGCCACCGTCAGTAACTATGAAGAACATATCAGAATTTATACTGACGGCTCTAAAACTGAACATGGTGTTGGATGCTCCATATATGTAAATGGAGAAGCCCATTGTTGGAAACTGCCAGATATGGCCAGTGTTTATACGGCAAAACATACTGCCATTCAGCAAGCTCTTCGCTTCACAGAACATTATTGCGAAGAGAGAGTGCTAATTTGTTCCGATTCTCTAAATGCACTTGTTGCAATTCGGAACAAAAACATTAAGGATGTCTTAATTTCAAACATCCTGTCCATTTTATACGTTTTAAATCAACGAGGACAGCGATGCATATTTGTACGGACTCCACGGCATGCTGGTATTACAGGTAATGAGAGCGCAGACGAAGCAGCCAGAAAGGCAACAGTCTGCGATGATTTGGATGCATTTCCTGTAAGAGTTTCAGATGTTAAAAATTGTCTAACTAATGTAGTAAAAAACAAGTGGAATACTGAATGGAGGAGTTTAAATACAAAATTAAACTCAGTAAAAACTTCTCCATATAAATGCAAAAGCGACGTGAAGTTGACTCGCCGAGAACAAGTAGCTGTGACCAGACTTAGAATCGGTCACACTCGATTAACAAATTCATATTTGTTAACCGGCGATGAGGGACCAATGTGCGGTGTTTTCAATAAAACACTTACAATTAAGCACCTAATAGAAGAGTGTACAATATATGAGGGCCTCAGAAAGAGGTTCCGTCTCAGAAATGATATTACTGCTGATTTAGCTAATGGAAATGAAAGAAAAATACTTGCATATTTACACGTCAGTGGACTTCTTAAAAATAAAAATGGAAATTTTAAAGCTGTGTTAAAGAGTCTGTAAGAGGTAGTTTCATCCATATATGGGAGTCTCGAAGCGTGGCACGTATAGTGACGGGAGGTAGCCCTCTTGCCTAGGCTACCCTGGCTTGTCTGCATTCAAGAGCAGTGAGTCGGGGTGTGTCCAATGATGGCATGGGGGACCCTTAAGTGTGGACTGAGGGCGCGAGGCTATGGTTGCGCGCAATGCATGCCTGTGGCCTGTTTATATGGAGAGTCAACTGCCACGGCATCCTGGCGCGACTGATATTCTGTTTAACGGCGGTTCTGGTCGCCCCGAGAGTGCTAAAATTAACAAATAATCGAGACAGGTAGAAGAAGATAATGATATTGATAACTTGTATTTTTATTTCATGGTTTTTTGAGAACCTTATCTCAAATTTTAATATCGGGACCCTTTACAACCCGTAAGTGTTGTGCTTGTCTTTGTTATTTGTGTTTTAGTGTTCTGTGTACTTTGTGCTTTTAAATAAAATGTAAGGGTCCTTTACACCCTTAAATATGACGATACTGATGGTGATACTATTTTCTTTCTAAGAACGTGACGAGGGCTAGTGATCTTAGTAGTCGATGCCCGTAAAAATTCAAGAAGAAAAAGTATTTTTTTATATTTGCATTATAAAAAAATAATAATTTATCACATTAATACGATTTAATTAATTAATATCATAATTGATATAGTGATTTCAATTACTACTTTTACTGTGGGATAATTCAAAGATTCAGTATCGTTCTAGCACTCACGCGAATGTCATCCCCCGTATTTGTATTTATTAATTTTTTTTTTTTGTTATATTACTTCCTTTTACGAAGTAAAGGAAGTATATGGTGCGCGAAAAATTGTGGTTTTCAGATTTCAACGGAAATATATATTTTTACCAACCCTGAGTCCATTTTGACTAGATTCGGCGTGACGTCTATACGTACATGCGTGTATGTACCTTGCGTACGTCAAAAGAGATTAGAAATAGGATATTGAAATTTTGGATTTAGTAGCACTGTTGTAACATCTACTTGTACACCTCCCCTTTTGACTACAATCAACTGGATCAAAAGTGTCCAAAAAAGCCAAACTCCAAAAAATTTGGATTTCGGACTTTTCATAACTACAGTAATACGCCCTCAGTGAGAGCGTTTCAACGATATATCATAAATAATACTTATTTCAACTGGTTCCAGAGTTATAGCCAAATAAAATTTTAATTAATGAAATATTTTGATCTTACAAGGGGAAGGCACATCGGTTCGAATCCGACTTCATATATAAATTTTTATAACTTTTTTTTTTTAATTTAAATATATTAATTTATTGATAATTACTAACCACTGATTGTAAAAAACATTACAATAAATAATAAATCAATAATAAAAATATAAAAAAATGAAAAAATATCAAAAGTTATTAGTGAAATAAACTTTACTTTTGATTTTAATTCAAACATTTTTACAGAGGTTAATAATTATTAATAAATCAATATATTTAAATTAAACAAAAAATTTGAAAAGAAATATATGTACATGAAGTTGTATTCGAACCGATGTGTGCATGGTTACGGATCCGACACGTTCTCACACCACATAATTACTTGAGTGAATATGTGTCAAAAATAGACATGTTGCATTCAGATGTTTTTTTACCAAACTTTGGGGATATAAGTGATGAGTAGGGTGAACGCTGTCACCAGGCTATATCAATAATGGAAACACTCTATAAGGGATAATGAAACCAAAATATACTTGACGATTATTGCTGGAGACTGAATAATTCCAAAGATTGAATGCAGAAGAAAGCTAATAAAGAAAAACAGATATTAGGTCACATAATATACAGTAGGATTTATTATTCCTTATAAAATCCTTTAAATCCTTGTTAGTAACACAGCCTGTCCTCCATTCAATTTTAGTTTCCATTTAAAATCTGCCTCTAAACTATTGAGTTAGTTTACTATTTGTTTCCTATTTTCTGTTTATCTATTTATTTAATAGGTTTATACTTTTACGTTTAGAATTTTCGTTCTCACGTTTTTACATTGATTTTTACCTTTTAGTTTAAATAATTATCATATTATAATTTAGTTTGACAATCCCAAACAGAAGCGACCAGTGTGTGTCCCTTGTGCACTTAATACTTCTCTGGAAACAGAGATTCTTGATATTTTTTACTTATAGTATTGCACTTTTTTTCATGCTTGAAAATACGTAATGACGAATTCGATTTGACGTATGATTTGCATGAAAAAAGGAATATTTATAATTACGACATCCTTGTAAACTGTAAAGTGGTTCAAAGATCAACATTGATAATAATATTAAGATTAATAAATTGCACGAGGCTGTTGATATTTGCACAAATTTCACTTTTAGATCTTGTTACTGGGGACAAAAATATTACCTAAACGTTAAATTGATATCTTTTCCGATATCAATAAAATCAAACCGACAAGACCAGGTACTTTGATTGAAAGTAAATATAATTTATTTATTAGTTGTCTAACGGTGAGCTCTTAAGCGCAAAGGACAATCTATCCCTGATCAAAAAGGAAAATACTAAAGTAAAAACTATTGTTTTTATCAATGTATTGGTATTGATTATAAACCGGATGTTATTATTTGTATTCCTTGAAGTGATGTAAAGAGACCTCCTAAGGTTATGTTACAGTTTCATTCAAAAACTTTAAGTGATAAATGACTTAATTCTGCAAGGAACTTCAGGAAAATCAACCCACTCATTAAATAACAGTAACATTTTTCTAGATGGAACTATGTAAACGGGAACCTTTATAAATATATTGATGAAGTCATTATGCCTTTTTCCGATCACTTTATAATGAATGGTTTTCTAATGGAAAATTGTTTTTGTAAAAAAAAATGATCTATCAATTGAAAATGTTTTCCATAAAAATAAATTTAATGGTGTCCTGGAACTGTAATTTCTCTTTTGCTAATACTAATAATTCAGTCTATATATATATATATCTTAGAATTTTATATTTGTTTCTGTTATCATTATTATGTCTGATGATAAATAAATGGTTTGTGAATGACTCATTTTTTAATGAATTTAATTTCAAGGGAAATGATCTAATTCTGTTTAATGATCTAATTCAACGGGGATAAAACAACATAATAATAGCGATAAATATACTACTTCTTAATCATAATGTTAACTCAATTCCAAACATTGGACTGAATTTTAATTGCTAAATAAAGTTGAACTTGATGTCATAGTTATCCGAAGTATCTATAGACATATGCAGGATTGTTTTATTTTCTATTCCAAATTACAAAAAATATTACAAACTAAGAGACAATATGTCGGGTGGGAATCTAATTGTATTTTATTATACAAGTAAACTTCAATTTATGCCTAAAAATATAATTTTTTGTGAATGTTCTGAATTTTTACTGGGAACTATTACGTATTATATAAGGCAATTCTTTCAATAGACCACCTTATCTTAGCTTAATATTAATTTCTGAATGAATAGGAATTCAATTTGTATAAATTTTCTTTAAATGAGTACATCAATTCGTTGGGTGATAGGTATCATCCAATAAATAAATAAATAGGTATCAATATTGACATAAATGATAATATTTAAAATAATATATATATTTGGTTTATGAAAATTTACTTGCTCTAAATGGATGCACAAATGGTACTATTTCTACTATGCAGGAAGAAATTATAAGTGGTATTTGTTATGAACCATTTTGCCTTAGAGCGAGGTTGAACTGTATGTTCATATGTGATGAATGAAGACAACGGGCCTTGTTGCTTGTTGAATAATGGTTTAATGAATTGTCGTATTGACAGTTAATGAAATGAATTGTAACATAACGTATAACTTGACATATAAAAATAAAAAATATAAAATTAAACACAACATTAAAGCTAAAGTTCGTCCGAACAAAGAACAACGTCACACTCTTAGTCCGGATGGACTAAGAGTATGACGTGACCTCCTTGGATCAAATTCGAGCGCTGAATGAATAAGTCGCTATCTCATAATGACCACTCCCTGCGGCATTATGACGTAAACATGGCGAAAGCGTAAGCAGATCGTCTGACCATGCTTGTCATCTAGACCAGGGCTTCTTAAACTGTGGGTCGCGACCCCCAGGGGGGTCGCGAGACTACTGAAAGGGGGTCGCAAAGATCTGATACTTTTCAATCATTATAAATAAAATTTTAAAATTAGTATACACACTACGTACAAATATAAATACAAATAAAAATCATACAAAATACTATTGTAGTTTTATTATAACTATTTTTTGAAAAAAGTGGCAATGCAAAACTGTTATGTAGGGCCTATAAATGGAAATATGGAAGTAGCATTTAAAATAATAAATACAACGCGCTCCTCGATTTTCAACTGAACGTTCGACATTGATGTCTGGCCGCCGGCGTCAGTGTTTGCAAGATAACTTAGTGATTATAAGTACCCAGACGCCGCGTCGCCTTACAGCTTACACATACAATACGGAAGCATAATCAAGCTAGGCTAGGCGAATCGGCATATTATTTTTATAAAAGAATAATAAAAAAAATTAAATGAAAGCTTCTTTTTCGGCGTCTTTGTGATACGGTGCCTTTGTGCGCTGCACGCTTTGAACACGCCATGCGTCGGGGTTGATCTGATCGTAATTTGTTGTCATTGCACTGGTAAAGATTCGAGTGTAGTTATTTTTCTGTTTGTACTTCAGTTTGGACTCAGCTTTGTCTTCGTAGTGACATGTGTGTATTTACTGTGTAATTTTCAGTTGGTGTTTTTAATTATTACGTTAAAGTTCAACTACATTTTGTTTAATTATTTATTATTATTTAACCATCATGGATAAATGGCTAATTAAAATTCCAACTAATAAGTCTGCCACGCCGTCACAACCAAGTTGCAGTGCTTCAAATCCGACTTCTAGCAAAACAAAATAAAGAAAATATGACGAATCATATTTGCAGTATGGCTTCACATGCTCTTCTCACAACAATGAAGAACAACCAGTGTGCTTAATTTGCAAAGAAGTTTTGGCTGCAGAAAGCATGAAACCGTCAAAACTGCAACGACATTTGAATACTAAACATGCAACGTTATCAAAAAAGCCAATAGAATATTTTGAGCGTCTTTTGCAAACATCAAATAAAGAAAAGAACACTTTGGAGAAGTATGTTACTTTGAATGATAAATATCTATTGGCATCGTATGAAGTTTCGTATTTGATAGCAAAAACGAAAAAGCCTTTTACTATTGGAGAGCAACTTTTACTACCTGCAGCTATAAGAATGTCTGAAATTGTTCATGGAAAACAGTATGCTGCTGAAATTAGTAAAATTCCATTATCAAATGACACTGTGTCCAAAAGAATTTCAGACATTAGCAATGATCAATTTCAACAGCTTCTTATGAGGCTTAAAGACAGCTCAAAGTTTGCAATACAACTGGACGAGTCGACAGACATTTCAAAAATGGCACAGTTGTTACTTTTTGTAAGATATATTTATGAGGGAAGCATTCATGAAGATATACTGTTTTGTCGTCCTCTGGAAGGTCATACTCGTGGAAAAGATATATATAAAAAAGTAAATGAGTTTTTTGAAAAAGAAGGATTAAATTGGAAAAATTGTGTTGGTGTGTGCACGGACGGTGCTGCAGCAATGACCGGACAAGATCTTGGTTTTACAGCATTTGTTAAAGCTGGAAATGATCATATTACATTTACACATTGTATGATTCACCGAGAGGCACTTGTTGTTAAAAAAATTGCACCAGAATTAAACACTGTGTTTTTTGATCAGTCAAAATCATTAACTTTATTAAAAGTCGAGCACTTAATAGTCGATTGTTTAAAAATTTGTGCATCGATATGGATTCGGATTATACAAGTTTATTGTTACATGCTGAAGTTAGGTGGCTATCAAAAGGCCGAAGTTTGAAACGATTATTAACTTTAAAAGATGAAGTTCTTATATTTCTAACAGAGCAAAATTCTAATTTGGCCGATTATTTTCAAGATAATTTATGGCTTCTCAAGCTATGCTATTTGGCAGATATTTTTGATAAAATCAATGATATGAATTTATCAATGCAGGGAGTCTGCGTTAATATGTTTATGTTAAAAAATAAACTTGAGGCCTTTGTTAAAAAAATTCTTATATGGAAGAACAGAGTGGAAAGTGGATCGCTCGAAATGTTTCCATTTACTGACGAGTATATAATTAGTAACAATATTTCAAAAAAAGATACTCCTATAACAAAAATTATAGTTAATCATTTGAAGGATATGGAAGTTTACATGCATAGGTATTTTCCCAATGATATCGATACACAACAATGGATTTGCAATCCATTTTCAATTGAAATGGAAGAAATTAATTTTTTAAACTTAAAAGCACAAGAAGAATTTGCCGAATTAACAAGTGATACTACCTTGCGACTTAGATTTTCTCAAGTGCCTGTGCATGAATTTTGGATAGAAATCAAATCAGAATATCCCCTACTATCGGAAATGGCAATGAACAAATTACTGCCATTTTGTACAACATATTTATGTGAATCAGCCTTTTCCACATTAACTTACATAAAATCAAAATACCGTTCAACTTTAATAAACGTTGAAAATTTATTACGATCTGCACTAACTCAAATTGAGCCTAGATTTAATTATTTGTGTAAAAATAAACAATCACATCCGTCACATTAATATTGTTTGATGTTAATAATATGTTTTTATTAAAAAAATTGTTACAAAAGTTTATTTTTTCTATTGAATATATAGATATAGTTTTATGTTTTCTTATAAAAAAATTGTTACAAAAGTTTATTTTTTCTATTGAATAAATATATATATAGTTTTATGTCATTCTATTAATTGTGTTTTATTACGACCGATATCCCGTCAACGTTTCCAATTATATATATGTGAAATGAATGGGTACGTATTCTTTAATCCTTATTTTATTTACATTGTAAAATAGTGCGATATTACATCTACATCTACGGTTAATATATATTTCATTATATGGAGGAGGGGGTCGTTTAAAATTTCCTAAGCTTGAAGGGGGTCGCTATATAAAAAAGTTTAAGAAGCCCTGATCTAGACTCTAGCCCTCGCTAGGTAGCAGCAACCGACGACAAAGTGTAACGTAACAGCATTTTAGTACAATCCATTCTAACCCACCGGGTTGGTCTAGTGGTGAACGCGTCTTCCCAAATCAGCTGATTTGGAAGTCGAGAGTTCCAGCGTTCAAGTCCTAGTAAAGCCAGCTATTTTTACACGGACTTGAATACTAGATCGTGGATACCGGTGTTCATTGGTGGTTGGGTTTCAATTAACCACACATCTCAGGTATGGTCGAACTGAGAATGTACAAGACTACAACTTCATTCACTCTCATACATATCATCCTCATTCTTCCTCTGAAGTATTATCTAAACGGTAGTTACCGGAGGCTAAACAGGAAAAAGAAAGAAAGTACCAATCCATTGCAGTTTATACTTTTATTAAAAATTGAAACATTCATTTCTAATTGAATATTGCTGTCAATTATATAATATTTGATCATTATATGGCATCTCTATTACTAAAAAATGTTTTCATTTATGTTCTTGTAGATGATAAAATCTATAAAAAAGATTTATATCAACAAAACTTTGAAATTGAATTAGTTATGGTTGGACTTTTATCTCATATGAAAGAGATATTAACGATTTTAAACAATAATTAGTTTCTGAATTTCCAAAATTCTTAAGAAATTAACTCATAAATTAAATCACGGGATAATCCCATCTCTTATCAAAAAAATAAACCATATAATTAATCACATTGGTATAACAATATCTAAAAAGGATGTCACCTTTAACTTTTAAGGATGTCTTTTTAAATTTTAACAAAAATTTGTCTTCAAATAATGCTTACAGAACTAACTCTAACAAAATTAGGAACAGGGTTACTGAATGATAAGAGATCGTAGAAATAACTATTTTAAAAATGAAATCAGAAAACCTAATAATGGATCCAGTAATAAAACTTAATAATAATGATTCAGTTACCAGTCTTCTCTTGCGCTTAAAGATAAATGATATATTGTATTTTTTTATTTTTAAAAACCAACTTGAACAATCCAACTACAGAATTACAAAGTACGAATAAATGAAATGACACTTACCTTATTATTTTTTTCTTTTCTTTATTCCAATAGCACTTTCGCGGGATCCCGCATCGTCAGTTGTATAAAATTTATATAAAATTGCATACCAACATAACAATTTTCTTATTTTAGAATAAATGTTAAAATTATTAAAATAACGATCATATACACAAAACATGAAGTCAATTGTTTTTATTTAATTGAATTCATGTTTTGTATATATGATAGTAATTTTAATCTTTTAATTTTTATTCTAAAAAAAAAAACTACTGCATTAAATAACTGCATTGTTAATAGCCTATGCGATTGCAAGATCATCGACATGAATGCTTTCACTGATTTCTTCTGGAATGGCTAATATCATTTAATTGATGGTGACCGTAAACAAGATACCGCTCAACGACGAGCCTTGTGGTATGCTATTTTCCAATATTTTTTGTGACATGTACTCATAAGAAAACCCGTGCTTGAAAACTATGGTCATTCATGCAGAAGCCAAGTAATATCGGTAGATTTCCGCGAATGCCCTATTCATGTAGTTGATTACTTATCCATGACGTCAATATGCCGCATATCAAGAGCATTCTGCAGATCAAAGAAGCCTCTGACACAGTGTTTCTAAGTGATGAAACTGCTATGTAAAGTATTTTCTAAATTGATCATTTGGTCAAAAGTTAATGGTACTGTTGAAATCTTGCTTGATGCAAAGATAAAAGACCTTCTTTTTCTAAAATCCAAACGAGCGATTATTCATCATTATTTCAAAGATTATCTAATAGCAATAAAAAATAGGACGATGACTATTTGGATCGGTCAGATCCATAGTTTCTTAGTTTCATACTGCTCATTAAATTCCCTCACAAACAGAGCAGAACTCCCCACAATCCTTGTCGTTAAAACAAGATCCTTTACTAAATACTTAACCGGGTAGAGATATTCGATACCCTAGCCCTTGGCTCATCATCTCCTGATGAGGAGGAATCATCAGGCTATTAATTCATCAGGAGTACTTCTTACCCCATTTATCAGACACACTCAATATTAATTGAATGAAAACAAACAAGGACTATTAAATTAATTTAAAGTGAAGCTCATCCAGTCTACCTTATCAAATAACCATCTTTTCGAGATAGGATATACTTTCACTGAAACATCATTTGAGATTTGCCCCGGAAATTATCACTTCCGTTAAGCCCTTCAAATCCTTCAAAGTAAACTGTGTGACCAAATCGCTGGCACCTGAAGCACTGCATGGTTGCAACACGAAAGCTTGCATATCCAGGAAGTACATACCAGCGCGCACTTTCTCCAGCAGGGAAGGTCTATTAAAGATGAGGACATAAGAGGCAGAAAGTAGAATTTCGCCATTCCTTCTCAAGGTCAGCTTTCGCCAATCTGCTACTCCCTGTGAGAACAAATCCTCGACAATTTCTTGCTTTGAACAATTTAATAAATTATAACAAACCACAAAATTCTTTGACGTATTGACAGTGCTTTGGAATCGCTCGTACGGAAAACTTACCTATTAAATTTATGAATCTTCGACTGAATATCGTTGATTGTCCCGACAAAAAGATCGTTGAAAGATTTCTGTATTTCCTTTACTGGGCATCCTGCGCAGTTAGTTATTTCACGATGATAAGAAAACGTGGGGGGGGGGGGGTTACCATCACAAAATTGACATCTCCTTTTGCGATCACTAGATACTTAGATCTGGGTGAACTGTTCTTCAAGACAGTTCTCTGTAGACTCCTCACCTCATGTCAAATTCTTCCTGACTAATTACTCTGCTTTCTTTCACTTCCGGCAACTAGGCTGATTCAAAACGAGGGTGTTCACGTGAACCTTCTGCCACGATAAATTGTTCAACTAGCTTGATCAATTAATCCTTCTGTAGCAAGGCTAGCTGCCGTGGTGGCCCCCCCTCCATGTACCATTTCCAAAATGAGGGCGGTACACCTCCATTCCAAAGATGCTAACCCTGGAGGTCCGGTCCGATACTATGGTGAAACCGGCATATGTGGTGGCAGTTGATGCGTAATCTCTGCACTGATTTCAAGCCCCCATTTACCGAAGCTTTCAGTGATCCCATACACCGACGTACATGGGCACCTGACTACATGCTTACCATCGCGGGAGCATGTGGACAACGGAAGGGTCTGTGTTATGCCGGGCTACCGCATTGCTAGCTCTAAAAATGGTGTAAGTCCGTATACAAATTCTTTTTCAAGTGTGGATGATCTGCAGCTAGTATAAAAGTCCAGCCCTTATATTAATCTTTAGATGGAAATCAGATCAAAAAAATATTAACATTTCCGAAGAAAACATTTGAAATCCCGTTAACTCGCTATATGTGTTGTACTTAATCTACAGCTGTTGCCGCCCTGGTCGTGAAACGTCGATGGTTTATTCCGAATTGGGAACTACCCAGAGCATTATTATTAATATTACTTATTATATACTTCTATTTTTAAACGATTAAAACATTATATTACCTATATAATAGGCCTTGAAAATTTTTCGAAATGTTGTCTTTGTTGTTTATTGCATTTTAACAGAGGTAAATTGGTTAAATTATTTTTTTGTGTTTTGGGACAGGATACCTCGATCTGAAGTTTTTCAATTTTTTTATAATTAGTTGTTTAAAAGTTCATTGTAGAACTTTGAAAAACTTTTTATTCTTTAAATAAGAAAAACTTAAAAAAACTATAAGAAATTTTGTAAATTTTAACTTTAATACTGAGAAAATAATTTAATTTTAAATTGTATAAAAATGTGTGAAAGGTTTAGTGACAGTGATGCTTGATTTTTATAATTGTAATAAATTGGAATCCAGTAAATTAAAGTAAGTAGAAAACCTAAGGGAACTTAAGGACAGAATTTCTTTGGAATTTGAATCTCTATAATAAAACTTGAAAAGTTTTGACAGCTGTCAATAAATTATTCACTAATTCTATAATATAACTTCAAGATAATTCATGAAAAATAAATATTAATTTTTCTTAAAAAACTGTTAATTTTTTTTTTCATTTTAAAATTATAAGTTGTAACTACACTTAAAGTAGCATTTGTTATATAACTCAAAAATAAATCCCAACCAAATAAGTTGTTATATTTAAGAACATCAATTTCCATAATAATTACTATTCTATAATGTATATTTTTACAGCCTGAAATACTGTAATTAAAAAATAATAAACCACCAAAATATTGCATTACTTTCTCGGCTACGCCGCCCCGGTCTGGTCCAGCATCACTTACTTAATTGCCAAACTTTTGGTAATTCTACAGTTTAGAAGTATTAGCCTTCTCTTTTTAATAAAGCATCACCATCTTATTTTAAAACTGTTACCAATAAAATTAGATAACTTATTAGACAAATGAACTTTTTACCTATGGAGCCACAGGTAAAATAGGCTATGGAGGCTTTAAATATAGTATTAAATAAATTAAAATCGAAATCTCAAATAATTTTTTTTTTAATTGTGGGTGATTAAACTGTAATTTTTATGACTTTTCTGCTTACATAAATAATTTTTAGTTATTCGGAAGTGAAAAAACGTTTGATTTTGGGACCTCTTTTACTCCATGCGCAGAAATTGGGTAAAATTAATGTTAAAAAGTAGCCCCAACATAGTAATAAAAAATTTGAAAAAAAATTGTTCAAAAATACTGAAAAATAAAAACACACATTCATAATGTTTAATAAATCAAATGTGAATTTTGGGAATGGGATGAAATTTTATCCAGTTTTTTTTTTTTTTTTGTAAATATACTGGATATTTAGGAATAGTGAAATACCAATGAATTCATATTTTAGAAGCAATGGGTATTGAACACTGAGCTTTAATTTTTTGAAATTCAAAAAACGATTTTTGGTTACGGAGCAAACAAACATTCATTTATATATACATATATATTTATAAGATTAATAAATTAAATTCCCTTGTACTTCAGTAGTTTATTTTTTTTTTTTCAGAAACTTCAAAATTTTTGCTTGACGACCATAATGAGTAAGATTAATTGTACGTCCTAAATTTAAAATTATTTTCTACTTGAAAGCAATAAATCAGTTTCCAAAAATAAAGTCTGTACAAACTTGAATTTCTACTGCACTATCAGACTGGGTATTATAATTAGAGTTTTGTCTGGCCAAGATTTTAAAATTTAGTAACTTCCTTCATAGTAAATTTAAAACATTAAAGACAGTCAAATTTTATTTCTCAGTCCACTTTCTGTTAATCTGTACAATTTTAATCCCTTGTATAAATTAAAGGAAGTATTCTAATCGCGTAAAATTTCGATTTTCAGATTTCAAAGGAAATATCCATTTTGATCATGCCTAAATCCATTTTGACTAGTTTCAGTATGACGTCTGTATATGTATGTATATATACATATATATGTACGTACGTACCTATGTATCTCGCATAACTCAAAAACGATTAGCCATAGAATGTTGAAATTTTGAATATATGATATAACATCTAGTAGTGTACCTCTCCTTTTGATTGCAATCGACTGGAACAAAAGTGACCAAAAAAGCCCAAAATCGAAAACATTTGTATTTTGGACTTTTTCTTAATTGCAGTAATAAGCTCTCAGTGAGAGCTTTTCAACGACATATCATAAGTAATACTTATTTCCACTGGATCCAGAGTTATAGCCAAATAAAATTTTAATTAATGAAATATTTGAATCTTACAAAGGGACGTCTCATTAGTTCGAATCCGACTTCATATACATTATTTTAACTTTTTTTTTTTAATTTAAATATATTGTATTATTAACCACTGATTGTAAAAAAAAATTACAATAAATAATAATTCAAAAATAAAAATTAAAAAATATCAAAAGTTAGCGAAATAAACTTTGCTTTTCATTTTAATTCAAACATTTTTACAGAGGTTAATAATTATTAATAAATCAATATATATCTAAATTAAAAAAAAAAAAAGTTGAAAAGAAATATATCTATATGAAGTTGCATTCGAACCGATGTGTGCATGGTTACAGATCCGACACGTTCTCACACCATTTAACTACTTGAGCGACGTGAAACAAAATTAATATATAAATTAATATAAAATGATGATGATTCGAACCCCACAAAGAAAAGTGATGCAAATGCAATGTTGTGTCCACACAATTATTAAGATTAATAAGAAAAAGTATAAAAAATTTTATTTCTTTTTTATCTAACTAAACTTAATCCATGTGAAACACTAAAACTTTGTTTAATGTGCCCTATTAACTGACTAAAAATCTTTGCTCAATACCTTTCACCCAACTGGGAGTTTTTAGACCAAATTTAATTTCAGATACCAGCGATTTTTCTTTCTCAAGCTACACCTATTTAGCTTAGAAACAATAATTTTTTTAAAAATTAACAAAACTGTTATGTTCTCTTTGGTTAGTTGAATAAAAAAGAATATATTATTATGACAGGAAGAAATTAGTATTAAAAAAATATTTCTTTTTTGTTACCATTACCTTAACTATCACACTTTTTTTTAGAAAACGTACTACAACAAAAAGTTATGAAAAACTTCCAATTGTTTCATGATTTTCGTTTGCAGAAAAGTCTGATAATTATTTTCTTGCTTAAGTAATTATAAATTCCGTTTACGACTCAAAATATTTATGTACTTTTTCCAACAAATTATTTTTGATCCGACGACTTTATTTTTTTTTTTACAATATATTATGTTCCTATTCTCATTAAAACAAAATAACATGTTTTTTCTGTAATTTTCAAAATATCCTTAACTATTCTTGAATTAAGAGTTATTATATAAAAGTTTATAATATCTGTCGGACAATAAACTGAAAAACTAATGAAAAGAGATTAAATAGTTGATAGTGGCTTTTTTTCATATCTCATACTAGAGTAAATTTGAGTTACGTTGTAAAGTAGACGAAAAGTAAACATTAAAAAAATTTATTGCTAGCTTGTATGTAATAAAAGCTAGCTACAACGGGTTGACGGGTTTTGCCATACGGCTCTAAAATTAAAGAAATTACATACCAAACTATTACTATTAATATTATCTTTCCATGGTTTATTTCCAGAAGATTTTCAGATTATATTTTGCAGAGTTATTTTACCTTTATCATGTTTCAATAAATAAACCGCAGTTTCAGGTTAAAAGCACGTTTTAACATCAGCAGTGCAAACACCAGATGTTTTACATTCCGTTCAGCCTGCATCAAAGTGGAATTCGGAAGATAAAAGACATAAGAGAAAAGACAAGATAAAAGAGAAATTAGGTGACCCTTAACTATAAAAGTGAATGTAATCTGAACTTTATATTGAAATTGAAGCACTTTCATTGATGAATACATACCTATATGACTCTTTTGATGGTTACATACTCGCGCTTACATAAATGCGCACACATAATAAAACACATCTGTGTAAATAAATAATAAAATTCTAGAGGCAACATCCGGCTGCAACGTACTATCAGCACCTGCTTATAGAAGTGCTAAATATTATCCCAGTCAACCCTAAGAATTACATGTAAACTGATCAGATTAAAGATATAAATTTAAATAATTTTTTGTAGGCAGGAATTCTTTTGTAATATTTTTTCTTTGTTTCTTGAAATTATAATTAAAATTTTTTTGAAAAAAAGATTGAGAAAACCTTGTTTGATACTAGGATGGGGTAAATAGCCCTATTTGAAATATCAAAAAATGTTTCAGTAAATAAGTAAATCTTGTGATTTAAGTTAATTTTAATATTTTTTAAACACGATCATTTAGATTTAAAGAAAAATAATAAATATTAGTAGGGAATTTTTTTTTTTCATGAAAGGTAATATATATTTCATTCATGGTCAAGATCTCATTAAAAAATCTACAAGCATTATTAAAATTGGTTCTGCAGTGGTTACTTGATGGAATAAATAATTAAACAAATGGATGAAATTGACCGCGATGTTTCAGTTATTTTTAAAACACTACAGTTAAACATTATGTTGTGAGGACTACTTAGAAAACATTTTAATGTTCATTTACTGTAAATTACAATTAATAATATTTTATGAAAGATTAATTTTTGTCATATATAAATTATTGTTAATAACGCTTAATGATTTTTTAATAAATTAACGGGGCCCTGGCGGCGTCAAAGTAGACCTGTGCCGCATTGCCATCGCAAAACTTACTACTCGCCCTAAAATAAAATCAAATGATTTGAATGAACCAGAAGGAGACTATGTTTTGAAAACGAATGATTGGAAAATAGAAATATCTCGGTTAACAAAGTAAGACAATTTTTACAAGTCAACTAAACTTACACTTATCAAGTTTTTACTGAGCCTAGAAGCAAAATAAAGTTAAAAAAATGTCAAATATTTCATTAATTTAATTATTAATTGAAAAGGTGATGTGAGAAAAAAATTATATCAGAAAATAAATAACTTAATATTTGGGAACTATTAGTTTTTGACCTGGTCACAAAAAAAATTTTTCTTTAACGAGCTAATTCGAAAGATCCAATTAATAGGAAAAAATACTTTTTCACACCATATTAAAGCCCTTATCACCATTATATTTAACAATTTCAATCGATTTCAAGGAAACATTTAGGAATTAACTTAATTTCACTAAAATAACTTTGTCGAACTTGTCTGTGCAGCGCTTCGCTTCGAAACAATGTAATGCAATTACCAACCAACTATTTAATAGAGCAAACCAATTGATGTAATCAAAAACAGAACGCGGAGATGTCCAGGAGTTTTATTTGAAATTCTTCTTTCTTTCTTTACTTCTTTCTTTCACAACTGCTATGTATTTTACGTTTCCCACATCCAAGCCAGGAATCTGAACCGGTACATAGGTGCAGCAGGCAAAGACGTTACTAATTGTTGTAATGGTAAGTATTTAAAATTAATATTTAAATGAAGTTGTTTTCTGGTTTTATAATTATAAACAAATAAAATATTCTCTCTTAAATCATTTTGCTGCTGTGAGGTCAATTTATAATTACATACGGAGGATCAAATTTTTTTTTACCTTACTACGTATGTAGGAAGAGTGTATTGTATTTAAGCGTGATGAAATGGTAACTGTAAGACTTTTTTAAGACTAACAGTCACCCGAAATCAACAAAAAACAGAAGTAATATTAAATTTCACATCGCTAAGATAAAAATCAGCTAATTTTCGGTTTGGCAAGCCGGTAGCAGTAACTGCATTTGTTACTACATATACACATGCTCGCATACACAGCCAGACCAGGCAGTAACTAAAAAAACTGGTTGAAAAGACAAAAACTATAAGAATACTATTACTGTAAGAATAAATTACTATATATTCATACTATTGTTATTATTATTATTATTATTTTTTTTTTTTTTTTGAGTTTTTTAGGGGCATCGACTACTTTGGTCATTAGCCCCATCGCACTTCAAAAAAAAAAGAAAAAAAAGGTTCAATGATTCACATTCTTATGAATCAAAAAATGTTCAAAAATTTACATTCTTCTATAACTTCGAATCCAGAATATTACTTCCTAGGCTTTCCTTTCGGCCATCCTTTCTTGCACCGTTTCTCCATTGTTCTAACGGCCTCAACCTCTGATGACAGCGTATGTGAGACATGGCATCGTCTTCCTCTCTTTCCGATGCCAGTGACGTTCAGCGGCTAACGTCAGGAGACAAAAACATCGTTGGTACAGTTACCATCGTTGCCATTGAATCTAAACTAGCAAGCGATGCACTTTCCGCGGCTGATGAACTGGATTCTATCTCCACTGCAGTGCTGGGTCCAGCCGAAATAGATGATCTCGCTGAAGCTGTTCTTTGAGCTTTTGGAGGCTCCATTGTTGCAGTTTTAATATCATCTTTATCTGGTGCTTTTTCAATAATAACTTGCACCTCCATTTTGGTAGACTTGCATTTCCTTGTCACAATTTCTTTAGGTTTGTGACTACACGACGGAATGATCTGTTTCTCTTTGTCAGATAAGTCAAGATTTTTAATTTTTACGATAGTTGGTGGCTTTACAATCGCAGATTTAGCTGTTTTTTTAAACGGCGCTGGTGCGTCTCTCATGTCAACGGCGTCAGTCCGGGGATGAGCCGTCTCATCTTTACTTTGTTTTCTGTGATGAGTCGACTCAATCTTTGAATCAATGATTCTTTCAATCATTGTCGCCAGACTTGGTGCCATCGTGTTAAGCAACTGCTCCACAATAATTTTAAATGTGGAAGGTGCAGCTGCTGCTTCTGCATAAGAAGTCGATGGTCGTGGTGTACGCTGATTAACAATTTTCTTCGCTTCAGGATAACTGACCTTCTGAAGCGTTTTAACTTCAAGAATGGCTGTTTCTAATTTATATGTAGGGCAGTTCCTTGAACGACAGTTGTGATGCCCTTTACAGTTAACGCAGGTTGGAGGGTCTTTACATGGGTCCCCGTCATGTGTTTTTTCTCCACATATGCATATTTCCTGCGCTTCACATCTAGCTGCTGTGTGTGAATATTCATGAACATTTATCCCTTCTGTAGCAAGGCTAGCCGCCGGGGTACACCCCCACTCCAGGGATACTAACCTTGGAGGTCCGATCCGGTACTCCGGTGGAACCGGCATATGTCCTGGCAGAGAGCGGATGCGCAGTCTCTGCACTGACTCCAGGCTCCTACTAACCGAAGCTTTCAGAGCTCCCATGCACCGACTTACATGGGCACCATTGCTACATGCTTGCCATCGCAGGGGGCATGTGGACAACGGAAGGGTCTCCGTTACACCTGCAATAACATTGACCCTAGCCGCCACATCGCCAGCTCTAAATTTGGTATGTATCCGCTTCCTAATCATTTAATTGTTCATATCCTGCAGGCAGCCAAAAAGTCCCATTCATCTGGTGACCTGAAGATGGTAACAGGTCAAAAAGAATAATATATCCGAGGAATTTACTCGGAGCCCCGTTAGCCAGCTATAAGTATTGTACATAAGTACAGCTGTTACCGCCCTGGACGTGGAACATAGATGTTGTGTTCCGGACGTGGGGATTACCTACCTCAGGGCATTATTATTATTATTATTACTGCAATCGGAGCGACGGCTTGGATAAGTAGAGTACTACATGACCCAATTTTTAACGGGTCACGGGTACTTCCGCGCTTACCTCCATGTCATAGGGAAAGCGCCGTCCCCGACTGCCTGTATTGTCCCGGTGTACGGGACGACGCTGAGCACACCTTTTTCAAATGTGCTCGGTGGGCGGCAGATCGAGGGACATTAGAGGCGGATCACGGAGCACTGAGTCCCCACAACGTGGTTGCGATGATGCTCCGTGACCTGGGCAGCTGGGAAAGCGTAGCCCGATTCGTCGGCAACATACTCAGAGCCAAAAAGGTTCACCTGGACAGTCCTGAAAATTAGGTAGCACCTAACATGCTAGTATAGGAAGACTCGACCGGAAGTAATGTGATAAACGGTTCAGGGTCGAGCCCTGGTAGAAAGGGGGGTGGTTTTAGTCGGTAGTCCGCTGATGGTGATTGGATAATACCATCAGCGGGAGCCCGACACTCCGTGCGTAAATGCATTTCCACCTCGCTCCTCAAAAAAAAAAATTATTACTGCAATAAAAAATAAACCTTAAAAATCTTAAAATTTTTTTAAAATAATTGCTGAAAAATACGTCAAAATAAGTAAAAATTTGCAATTTATAAATAAACTAAAGAAAAAAAAATTTGTTTTAAAATGAGAAAAAGCTATTTTATTATTCAGATTCTTAAAAGATACGTAAACAAAATTGATGTTTCAAAACATGGGAATTTTTTTTAAACAGCAAGTGCAACCTCTAATTTTTATTTCATTGTTTGTTGTTTTTTTTTTATTTTTCATTTCACTTTAATTTCAATTTTTAATCTTATTTATAAACTAACAACTAAGAACAAAGAAGTTGGTTACGGTTGTTAAGAGCAATTTTTTCCTCTATTGATCCGCATGTTATATGTTGCTATTACAATAAAACATGCGTTGAATATTTTAATGATTTTTATATATTCTACTTCGTTAAAATATGCTTACAACGTGTTTTCGTACAACACTTTAGGAGCACATCGATAATGAAGAAAATGGGTACAATTTTCATTAAATGAAATCAACAGAGATTTTAATAGCTTTGTCAACGTTCATTTCAGCTACTCTTGGTACATTTATATCATTGTACACAAAATGCAGGAAATAAAACCGCTTCGCGCTTTTCATACGAGTAACTACATAGATACTATGCAGTTTTGTTTGTAGAGAGATACGCAGTGAAGTGACGAAAGAAAATATATTAAGTTTATTTCTTTAATTAAACATCTTAAAATATTTAAATTTAAATAGAACAGTTTCAGTTTCCATAACTATTTATTAAATGATTTTTGGTTATGAACTTATTTTCAGAATCAATATATACTTTTGAAACTCGAAGTTTCAGATTAAAATTTTTTGAAATAACTGAAAATTATAGAGCAAAAAATTATCAACTTTCAATAAAAAAAAGTCATTAAAATTAATGATCAGAACGTAAAAACTAGGGTGCAAAAAATTACTGCCGCAACGTTATATGCTACAATGAGGTCTTGTCCCTTCTTTGTGATGCTGCTGTATTTTCTGTTTCAAGAACTCTTGCTTTAGTTAGTAATTCTGTGCTCTCAAAAGCTGCACAAGATTCCAGTCCTTTACATCAAACAATTTCTAAAATACATATTCCAACATACATAAGAAGGTGCATGCTAGTCACCTTCATACTCAACGCAAACGTTCTCAGTTAGTCCTCGGTTTGCATTTAAGTCAATATATATATATATATATATATATATATATAAGATTCAAAAGAGAGAAAAATTAAATATTTATGTTTTTTTTTGGAGTCCTTTCTTAACATTACTTCTTTTAGTACTTTCTTCTTTATCGATTTACTTTTAAATAACATTTATTTATGTAACGTACGTTTTTTATGAATGTTGTTTAAAAGAAATTTCAGATTGAATGTGTTATTAAAATGGTTTATTCCTAAAATAGTTTTCTATCTGAAATGAACCCGTTCAAAATACACTTACAAAATAAGTATTAATTAAACACCAGAACTTACCTAATTAGTTATTTTATGCAATAATACTTTTTGATAAATAACTTATGATTGCTTATTTTACGCAAACATCACTGGAGCGCATATTAATAATAGCAGTTGATCTGCTCAAAATAAATTACTGAAGCAATCCTTTAAATAAAATAAAAGCAAATGTGCGGTTTGCTTTCCACTAATGACAGACAATTAAACTCAGCTCCAACTAATTTAAGGCAATTGGATTTGATATTAGCAACTTTTCCAACTCGATGAATATTTCAACATCAACAAACGTTTAGATATATATTGATGAAGCTTCAACCTGGACACAACATAAAAAAAATCAAATCATAAAACAATATAGAATATACATAACAATGCAACATGTTACACTGACATACTTTAATTCTTTACGAAAAAATTGACTATAATATAACAAAATTAGATGCTATATATTTTTTTTTCAATTTACAGTTTTATTTTTTGGGTTATCTTAAATTTAATGAAATAAGGGGATATGTAAGACTAATTTTAGACTGAAATCTCACCGCCAATAATTTATATTTCAAACTATGTATATTTTCGTAAAAAGATAATGCTGAAAAATGTCATGATCGTTTATAATTTACTTATTTAATGCAGTAAAAACTTACTTGCTGTCATAAACCAAACAAATAAGTTTTAAGAACGTTAAGCTTTACTGTATTTTTAAATAAATTGTCCAACAAAATTTACAAACTTTAATTATCGGATTCGTTAATGAAATGTCTTGCTAAATAATTTTTAATAGATAGAAGAATTCCTATAGAGATAACTTAAATTTTGATATACTCAATTTTAATCCAATACGTGTCACATCCTTGTAGTATGCCTATATCACGCTAAACTTTTCGATAACAAATAATGTAATTTATAGGTTTTAAAAACCGCTATTTTAAGTAACAAGTTTTTTACATTTTGCCTTTGAACTTTTTAAGTTTTGTTTGTTTCACTGTATTATTCTAGAGAATGTAAGTTGTTGGATTTCTCGAGTTATAAGGGTACTATTTTTTATATTTACTTTGTATTATTTGATAGACATTTTATTTTTCTCACTGTTAAATCGATCGTTGGGTTAATCTAGTACATCAGGTAAGGGCCAATTATGGATTCTTCGCTTGTGTCCATCGATGAGATACGTGTCGACAACCGGTAGTTCCGGATCAATGTCATTTATAAATTGTAGATCCTTATCATTTAGTAGAGATCCAAGAGAATAGTCTCGACGCAGACTTGTCAGAGAAGATAGTGTATTTGATGTATCTGATAACAGTGAAAACGAAACTTACAACACAGACCCGCATGTAACACCTGTACCGTGTCAGCCTGTGCTTTGCCTGGACGTAGCACATCTCAGTCTCGTGTATTAACTGAATTGAATCGCTTTCATGATCTCCCGATGGAGAAAACCAACGTGGAAACCGTACGCAATTAAGCCACCTTCTATTGTCTTGTTTGGCATCAGTGATGTTATTCGGCTATACGAATTGGTCGAAACAGTAGTTAATAAATGCGATTGCAATATGCCTTAAACAACTACACATTGTTTCAAAGGATGTGGCAGCCTACAGAAAGATAATTATCTTGGAAAAGGAACACCAACTCATCGGCCAAACCATCAGGAAGACTGAGAGCCTTTTGTAACGTACGAATAGTGAGAAACTACATTTCTCTGTTCGTATTGAGCTTATCAGAGAATTACTTCAGAGTTACAGTCATGCAGTTCGTAACGTACTTAACGCGAGACACTGAAGAGCCATTCTACTTTCTTTGTTAACGTTGACTCAAAATATAATAACAAGGAGGTATTTGGGTTAAAATATATCGCCAATTGTGGGTGGGGTTAACTTTAAGACTGATGTGAGTATTGTGCGTTATCTATTCGACTCTTAAGTTCAAATTTGTTACATATACTTTTCATTTTTTACTTCTAGATATTACGATATCTTACTTTCTTCCTATTGTTCTAGTCAAGTATCATTCATAATTGCTAATTGACATAAACGTTTTTATTACTGTATAATTTTGAAGAGTTTTGCTGAGGACTTATAATGTAATTTGGAATGTGATCCAATTTACTAAAGGTTTATATAAACGTAACCGATCGCAAATAAGATTTGAGATATTGAAAAAAGTGCTGAAATTATAATATTTTACTTTTTTTCTGGGAAGGAGAGGAATACTGTTTACACACTGAATGTCGAACTCGCTAACACGTTCCGTAAGATATCATTTGAGTGCGATGTATGCCGGCGCCCTACCGACTAAACCTCCAACTCATCAAATCCCATCCCGCGGCCGGACCGCAATTAAAACATTACTGAGCCCTGGGAGGTGTCGTGGGAGTTGTCTGCGCCCTATTCGTGGTCCTCAAATATTTTACTTATGTTACTTTCATTTAATGTTTAATAAAAATTCTCAAGTAGATTGTGACTATTATCGTTATATAACAACTATAAGTATGACTGAATGCTTAACACAAAAAAATGTGTATGTTAAAAACATATAAGGATTGCATAATGAAAAATATAATTAATATATTGTGTTATGTATACTGTAACTATAGCAAAATTACACGATAATATACCTGCAATATAGCTTATTTTTGTAGTGTGGACGTGACAGTAAACAAATAGTCAGAATAGGAAAGGAATATGGATCAGTTGTTTACTGAACAAATTTTAGAATTCATTCTTTCATATTGGGTATATAATTTTGGAGAAAATCTGCACAAATAAAATTTGGATCTTGGCAATGGTATATCTTATACTACACAATAATACATTCATACGTATTAGTATTATAAATCGGGAGTTCATATGACAGCTGTAGTTAGCCACAGAATGCAATAATTGTGACCTACATAGCCATAACTAAATACGGTTATCTAAGTTTAGTGGATACAAATATTGATTTATTCATAAAACATACTCATTTTCTCTTTCTCTATTTCCCTTTTTATCTTCCTTTTTAAAATTGCATGTGACACAAAATGAGTATTTTAGATCTCTTCATTTAAAATTTCAAAAACTCCAAACATCAAAGTTTACACCTCTATATACATATGTGCGGATAATATTTATTTTTTTCTTCTATATACTCAAGCAAAGATAAAAATTTTCCAATATTGCTCAGAGAAAACATTTGAAGAAAAAACAGTACATTTAATCTAGAATGGAAAAGATTAGCCATGTACGCTTTCCCTTCTTTTAACTATAAACTCTGGAGGTGGGTGAATATGCTTCGAATATTTTAGTAGAGCTTAAATCAGTAAAACGTTTAGTTTTACTTCCAAATATTCGTTTTTAAGAGAGTGAGCATTCTTACCTGGTAAATAAATATAATATAAAATAAGAAAAGTTGCAAACATATTTATAAAAATATATCGTGCAATATTTTTTGTAATTTAACGGTCATTTTTAAACTATCTCAGTAAACCACCACCATACGTAGACCACTTTGCATAATAGATTTAAGTACAATTTTATTCCAAAACTATCAAACAGGTAGTCAAATGAGGTTTCTATAAAAAATAGAATTAACTTTTTTATTCAAGGACATTAAGTGTTTCGCTTTTAAACGCTTAGAGAAGTTTCCAAGTTATATTCATTACAGGAAATTATGGTTTACTTTTCTAATTAAAATAGATCAGTATTCATTAAAAGAAAATTATAATTTTTTAATAATAACGGTTTTAATTAGATTCACTGAGTGTAGCCTATATTTTTTAGAAGTAGATTAAAAATTAAAAAATTTGACATAGACTTTTCTAAAATAATACCCAGTCAAATATATAAAACACAGACAAAACAGGGCGAGACATTATTTTATTAGAAATGAAATTTCCTAGTCAATGAACTTTAATGTAATTTCAGCAACTTTCCTGACCTATTCCTTCCTTTAATATAATCAAGCTACAACCGTTTACTTAATGTACCGCTTATTGCTTACCGTTTTATCTATTCACTTGACACTGATTAAACTTATTTATAGTTGTAAATTTAGCTGCTTAAACAAGTTTAATTCTTGAATAACACTATAGCAATAGGCCAGCCAGTAATTTAATTTGTTTTACCTCTTATCTTACTAATCACAATGAGAACTTTTTGAAAAGGGTTAATTAAAGTAGAAAATACCAGTTAGATAATACAGAAAGTTTATAATTGTTCACTTGTGTATTCATATTGAAATTTTATTTTTTCTATTTCTTCCTTGTACTAAAAAAAAGGCAGTTTAAATTTCAACAGAAATATCCATTTTGACTAGTTTTGGTGTGACGTTTATATGTACGTACGTAAAAAATCTCCACGAAAGCCCAAAATAAAAAATAATTGTATTTTGGACTTTTTCTTAACTGCAATAATAAGACCTCATTGAGAGCTTTTCAACATACATCATAAGTAGTATTTATTTACATTGGTTCCAGAGTTATAACCAAATAAAATTTTAATGAATTCGGATTTGAACCGATGCGTTCTCACTTACACTACATAACTACTTGAGCGGCGGGAAACAAAATTAATATATAAACTAATATAAAATGCTAATGCGGACACCAGAAAAAAAAATGTGATGCAATGTGGTGTCCACCACAATACAATTCTGTCACAATCCACTTTATTAAAGAATTGGAGGATCGTATCTCACTTTCAAATGGATTAATTTTAAATGAAGTACAGCAAAAAAGTGTATATATAATTTCATAGGAGTACAAGCATAATTTCATATACAAGTACATAGGAGTACTGTATGCGGCTCCCATATGGGGGGCGGCAATGAACATACAGCGAAATAAAAAGAAGTTGAGAAGTGTCCATAGACTGGCATTGCTGCGTGTAGCTGCTAGTTACTGTACGGTATCGTATTACGCGCTGTGCGTACTGACCGGGGTCCTACCCATAGACCTTCAGATAAAAGCCAGAACCCTCAGACACAGCTGTATGTCGAAAGAAGAGATGGAAGGGATTATAGAACAAGAATGGCAAGAAGAGTGGACAGGGTCCAGAGTGGGAGAATGAACCAGACGCCTAATCCCTAATATTAAAACCTGGAATAACAATAGACTCGGAGATGTCAATTTTTACATGACACAATTACTGACGGGGCACGGCTCTTTCGGTCAGTATCTGTATAGGATCGGGAAGAGAGCCACCCCGCAGTGCATCTATTGTCCAGAGAACGACGATGCCGAACATACGTTGTTCATATGTCCAAGATGGGCCGTTAACAGAGGTCAAATAGTAATTAATGGTCTTACACCAGAAAATCTCATAAAGTGGTTGGGGTACAACAATGAGAACTGGGAATGGTTCCGCAGGTTCGCCGGGGAGGTCCTGCGGGCCAAAGAGGATGAAGACAGAAGAATGGGAGTATAAACAGTAGGGTAGGGCGGACAATCACTCCATGGAGGGCCTGTACGCCTTGGTGTGCGGGTACCTGAGAAGGGGGTGGGGGGGTGAACTCCAGGGGAGTTTGAGTTTGGGTTAAAATAAAAGACCAAGTCCCGGTCGGCGGGGTCGTCCCTGCGGGAGCCTTTGTGGGGTCGGCACTGTCGATTAGAGGCCAAAGGCGTAAAGACCGAGTCCCGGTTCCCTGCTGAGGCGCTGGGGGACGGCATAGCCGGACCTTGGCTCTAAAGCGGGGGATTAGAGGCAGGCAATGTAAAACAAAAGATCCGAGACCGGGGAGGCCAACCTGCCGTGCCGGACGTATAGCCGGCGGGTGGGGGACGCCTCCTTTGAGAGTAAAAGGACACTCTCCCCGACTGAGTATACTTAATTGGATATCCGGTCGGGGAGAGTAGGGAAAAAAAAAGAAAAAAAAAAAAAAAAAAGGAGTACAAGGAAGTCATATGGTGTCGTCATCAGATTTTTCTTGTAAATGGATTTTTGTAATAAAAACTTCACATTAAAGCCGTATAAAAATTTCTCGGCAAGCGTTTTAAAAGAGTATCACTTAATATGAAGCACTTAAAACTCTAAAACAGCCTTTTTTTTTTTTGTTATTTCTCCCCCAATAATTTTGTGTATGGTTTCATTGGTGTTTAAGATTTGTTCAATTGTACAGTATTTACTAGGGATAGACGAAATATTTTTTTGAGAGTTAATTTAAAATTAGATTTTTAAGAAACCAAAGATGATTATTATTCTATAATAAATTAGTGAAGATATCCTGCAGTAAAAAAAAATAACCAAAGATTAAGTACTTTAGTTTCGATTAATTCCAACTCTTCCTTTGGCTCATTTTGAAGTATAAGTGAATGTTTCTATGTGTGAGCGACTGTATTATTGCGCCATAAAGCAAGTTTAAACCAATTTTATAATTTGTTACTAAAAAATGGAATAAGAGTTCGAAATTGCATCCTTCTATCCAGTATTTTTAAAATAATAATTATACCAATGTAAAATGTTAAAGTGTAAAGTAATAGAAATGTAAAGTGTTTAAAAATGAGAAGAATGATTATTTAATGAAAAAATTGTTAGCTGATACAAAAAATTAATCCAAATATATTCTATAAATCTAGAAAAAAAAAGATTTTTTTAATTTTTGGAACCGTTTTGAGAAATTCAGCTTTGAAATTTTGGAAAATAGAGGTTCTGTCTATGATTAAAATGTAGTTTTCTCTGCATTTGATTTAAAATAGTTTAACGTAAACATCTTTTAAATAAAGTTGTTCACTAAAAATACTTAAGTTATTTATTCCATATAAGATTTTAATTAATATTAATAATATTTAATATTTTATTGAGTTTTTTTAAAAATTTAAATTATTATTTATTTAAGTTAAAAATACGATCATTATTTACCATACAAAAATTATGTTAACTGAGTTTAACAATCTAGTACATGGTACAGAATATTTTTTTATTTTTTAGCATTTTTTTTTTTTTTTTTGGAAATGTTAACGACTAAAGATATCTAAAACACAGATTGGAAAAGATACATTAGCAATAATAAATATACTTTTATTAACTGATTTGAATCACGTAATTGTAGGAAAAAATTCCAGACGAGATCTTTTATACGAATAGCATCTATAACCAAGAAAGTAAAATTCAATTCTTGCTCTTTTTATAAAGATCTGTGAATTGCATTTAAAATCCTGCGAGAATTTAATTTGTAACAGAAAAAAGAAACAAAACTAAACTACTTAAGTCAGCAGACGTGCTGAATTCACTTTCGTGTAGGTAATGAAATTAGTTTCCATCATTAAATCTCCCGAATAACACCTGCCAACACCGTACAGTCAATAAATTCTGTCTCTTAAAGTAGACCAACCTATCAACAACTGTATCGTACTACATGTAGGTGAAAGCACGCATATTCTGATCCATGAAAACAGTCACAAAATGTTTTTAGAAATCAATTGTAATAATTTATATTCTCAATTTTATAATTAAATATTTCTTTATTCTTTTCTTTAATTTAGTTTCAAATAAGATCTCCGCTAGACAATTCGTTATTTTATGATACGAAGAAAAGTTTAATTAAAACTATTTTATACAATATACTAATTTTTTGAAATAGTATATACTTTAACGATCGTTACCTCAAGCACAGTTACAGCAGTATTTATCATACTTGTAGGGTACATTAATTACTTTACTTAAACTGATGACAATACAATCAAATTCTTTCTTTTTTTTAAGATATCAGGCTTTCACCTTTAGGTACGTTTTTGGAGGATTCTTTCTCTGTGAGTAGATGTAAGAATGATACGCTTGATTTGCAATATAATTAGTGTTATGTATTGACATGTTTCAGGAAGTAAATTAAATCCTGTATATTAAATATAACTTAAAAAGTTTTCTTTAAAATAAGAAAATAAAAATAAACGCAACATGATAGACAAAAAATTATTTTATCGTGGAAGAGATTGAATGCATAGGAAAGTTTTATAAGATTCATAGCTGTTTACAAGTTTAGATATAATAAAGGCTAATAATAATTATCTGAATTGACAGTAAGATGTAAATTACTGTGGTATATCCAATTAATCAACCGAATACCGGTATAGTTCAAATTAAAGTTAGAAAGTTACATATCCATTAAAATGAAAACTTTAAACAAAACTTTTATGAGGAAACAAAACGTCTATCTGACACTAGAAAACTTATACTAAAATAAATGTAAAGTTTATAAACAGAACAGGAGTAGATATAGTGTCACTTGGAAATAAATATTAAAACTGGAGAAACTTAGATTTATCATCAAAGTCATCCACAATAAGAAAAATCTCTCTAGATCTCTAACTTAAGACTACACAGCTGTAATAAGACCCGTCATCTTATAATGCACTGAAATATTATAACTAACCAAACTAGATAAATTTTTCAGCATCGAAAAAGCTCACTAAGAACATCTATGACCCTAATGAGCAATGGTAACAGAGGAAGGATATAGTTGAAATTTAACAATTACTGATTACTAATCTAATTACAATTGTGTAAAGTCTTAATTTCGTGATCTTAGAGAGATTTTTCTTATTGTGGATGACTTTGATAATAAATCTAAGTTTCTCCAGTTTTAATATTTATTTTCAATTAATATTATTAATAAGATTTTATTAATCCAGTCCTTTCTGCTGATAAATTTTACATTTATTTTTTGCTTAGTATAAAGTTTTCTTGTGTCAGATAGATGTTTTGTTTCCTCCTAAAGTCAGCCTTTTCACATAAAAAAAGTTTTAAATGTCTTGTTACGAATAAAATACATCAGTTTCATACAAAAATGCTCGATCTCTTTGGATATTAGCTGTTTGAATTGGCAACAAATGTAAGTATCATAAATTATTCGAAACAAGGCAACGTTCTTTTTTTTTCTTTTAACCAGGTTTAATGTAGACAATGAGTTTTTCTATATTATTATTAATAATAATAAACTACATTTTTACCAAAACTTTGTTTGTTTTTTTCCCATACAAACTTGTATATGTTAGTTTGCATTTACGATATCCATTTCGAATCGTACATAAGATTTTTTCTAGCCTTGTAGTTACAATTAAACATATATATCGGCGAAACACGTGGCTCAAATTAAAAGGTAAACAATAAAATTCAAAATTAGAAGAAACAATAATGGTCAAAATTAGAAGAATTTTGAATCCTATATATCCTCCTTAGCGATTTATCGATTTTGAAGCCAACTTCCTGTTTGTTATTGTGTCAAGGAAGCTTAGTTTAAATTAAACAAGCTATTTTTAGCTTGTTAAAGCTAACAATAGCAAAGTTTTATTGTGTAATTTGTTTCGTAAATTGAATATAATATATAAATAAATTAATTAATTTAATTTATATTTAAGCTTTCAGCTCTCGTATTGAGTAAATTTATATACGGATATTATGGATTTGATGAAAATGTTGAGTGTGCAATCTTTAAAAGATTCCTAAAGCGATCTAAACCAAATTTAATTGGGAAGATTTGCTGATATTTTTTCACTTTTTGTTGATTAATTTTTATCACTCAAAAAAAACAACATTTTTACACAAGAAGTAATCAATTTTGGACACCTAATAATAGTATTCCGAGACACCGCCTGCCAGGGCAACTCGCCCTATGGATGGAGGGCGGCTAGCTGCGGAGGCGTGCCGCAGGTATGTCCTGCAACTACTTTATATACATATGTATATATATTTTAAACTTGTTGTCCTGTGTGTTCTTGTCAAGAATAAGAAGGAATGTTTTTCAAACATGGCGGATCACTTGATATCGAACAGACACAGAATTACAAGCTTAGCGGATAATCTTGAAATATTAGAACTTTGTAATGTTAAGAACAAACCAAAGAATAGAAAAAAAAATTACATTTATAAATGTAAGAACTTCACTTTAGTGAACCGTCAAACACGTTTTGACACGACGATCAATTTAAGTTGGCTATAACATCTGCACTTTGACATCTGTTTTTAACATCCAATTACGATTTTAATTAGTTTTACCTTAGAGACTAAATACCTAATATTTTATTAATTGTGTTATCTTAACAACTGATGATGGATCTAGTAGGTCTGAAAAGGCCTTCTTGAATAAGAAAAGATTTTAACACTTAAAGGTAAGATCAATCATATTTCTTATATATGTGTATATAAGGTGATTTTTAAACTATAAATAATTAATATATATATGTATACACAAACCTTGTATATTTAATAAAAAAAAATTGTTTAATAATTTTCTTTCTGTAAATATAAATGCAAATAAAAAACCCCGTGTCATATTATATACTTTTCTGATATCGGATTTGAAAATTATAGTTGTTGACCTATTTCTAAAAAAGGAAAAAATAGATATAAAGAGATATAAATAGATAGAGATATGAAGGTGTTCCATTTACTATATGAATAAAAGTGACTATAAAAAGGTTTAGGAGCGTCAGAGGGATGCACAAAATCTTTATATATTTTTCCAGCAAATCCCGGTAATACTTTCTCCCAAGGATTTCCTTGATAATATGCAGACTTCCTATGCGCCTAACAAAGTTATAAAGATTGAAATAGTGATTCATTTAATACTAGATCTGATTTAAAAAAATATAAACTAAGAAATATTGATTAATTAAAAAATAACACATTACAATTATAAGTTCTAGAATTATAATTCGCCGTAATTAAATCTCACAAAATAAAAACACTACAAGGTAAAAAAATAATCCTGAATCGCCTTTTGACAGACCACTCTTGAAAAAAAATTGAACTTAAATCCGGTATTATAAAGTCCCCACAACTACGAAATGTGGCGAGTATAAACTCCTCAGATCTGGTTGATAATTACAACAAAAAACATTTGTTATGTCAGAAATCAAGGGTCTAACTTGCCGCATACAAAAGTTAGTTCGCTTGAATGTCAATATTAAGGAATTAAATTAATAATTTTCATAGCAACTGAAATGGAATACAGCAAGTAGAAGATAAACTGAATTTATATGAAATGTAAATAATTGCACTAAAATTTATAGGAAGAATAATGGCCAGAAATACCAAATGCACTCATATTATTATTTTCAGAGAATAAAATGTTCTATCTAGACGAGTATATTTAATACTTTAGATTTGTTCTGTTTGCATAAAAGGATGAATTAATTTAAATTTTAATGTTATTGATAGACCTGTGAAAAATTAATTATTGCACCTGTTATTATTGCACCTGTTCCAACCAAGAAGTATGATATTGATTTATCGGTTTAATCTTCCAAAATAGTTAAATTCTATTGTATAAAATAAACTAAATTTGATAAAAGATCCTGAAACCACTTTTTATTTATTTTTTTTTGTATCAGTTTATTAACAACGATTTATAAATCTCTGATTTTAGGATTTCACAATACGAGTATATAACAAATATTGTGACATCCTAAATTAGAAAAATATTATGATGTATATATATATATATATATATTTTTTTTTTTTAATTTTGTCTAGCCAATCTCCGTGATCCGGAGACAGCTTCTCTGCCTTTCATCCTGATATTCTTTGTTCGAGTTCCGATCAAGTTTTCACATTTTCACATACGCAAGAAATTAATTTCTTTAACATCCGTCGATAATTGTTACAAAGACCCAGCCAGAATGAAACGGAATATAGAGGAGTTAATTTCTCTTGAGCTTTCTCTCCTTCTAGCCCATTATAGACAATCAACATATCTATTAATTTTTCTAAGGAAACAAATTGTAGATATTTAATTGCGTTATTATTATTGTTTTTTTTTTTTGGTCTTTATTCACCCCGCCCACCGGAGACGGACCCACAATTAAGCATTAACCCAACTCCGAGGGGTGCCATTGCAACAAAATACCACGGAAGTTATCCTGGGCCCAGCTAATGCCGTTCCCAAGGCACCACCCAGACAGCTGGGTCCCCGATCTTTGAATGCAATGCCTCTAGCGAGGGAACCCCTAAGGAGGTCCCTTCGCCGGGACACCCGTCTTGATGCCACACTCCTAATGAGGAACCCCAAAAGGGATCCCCCACCGAGACTACAGTCAGAGACCACTGCGATCCGGGCCACCGACTTGGCCTTGTGATCCGATCACCAACAACGATCTTCAACAATGCGCCTCACTACCCTACAGGCCACCCATCCTATCCAAATTCGGCCGTCAGCCAACAATTTGTTGGCAAGGAAGGACGGTACTGCCACCGTGACCATCTGTGTCTCCCTTTAGGCCGGCCACATGTACAATACGTTCATTGTCACTGCCTCACCGTGATAAAGTCTTTTGGGTGGTGAATGTATACACGTCGTTAACCAAGACGTGGACTCTCCTTCTACCCCTTCCCGCCGGCATCTCTGTGGTGACACCTGGAACAGCCGCGGAGATCTCTCTGCATAAACACTCAGCTGCACCATCAGCCGGCATGCAGAGGTGGAGGTCCTCACCTGAACCCTTTCGGGCAGAATGGACCCCTGCCTCAACTGGGGAGATCAACCCTTTTGACTGTGTCGGCATACAACTCCTCGCCGCTTTAACAAAAACTGTGGATGTCTGTGGCCCCCACCGGCCGTTTCACAGTCACGCTCCTAGTCTTTAATACCGAAGACACAAAGTGCACCATGAACCGCACCTCTCTCCGTCGAACAGCATACTCGACCAGACGTCACACAATTTGGCCAGGCGGCCCGCAGAAACAAATCTTCCCATCTCCATCATATTCCACCACCTTCCAAACGGACTTATACAGGCCGGAAACCACCCTGTGACCACCAGTAGTGGAGTCAACACCACTAAGACATAGTCGGTCCATCCAACAGTGATGCCATCCCCCGACAGGTCACTAGCTCCGAATTTCTTCACAAGTACCTAACCCGCCTGCAATTTCCCATCGCGAGCCAGACGGCCAATCTAAGGCGCCCCCTCTACGAGCCGTGTGTTTAGGATGGTCAACTCTGATTGCCAGATCAAACGTCCAAGCGAAAGTGGTCTGCTCTAGACCAGTTATGTTCTCTACTAACTCAGAAGACTGAAAAATGACCTTAGGCAACCCATTCAGGATTAACTTCTCTAAGTCTCCATCGCTACACTCTCCTCAATAGTCCGTCTGAGATCTCTACCCGACCAAGTCGCAGGACGATTAAAACTACCCTCAGCGGTCTGGGTCGTCACTTCCCGTAGATCCCCAGCGGCCACGCCTTCTGGTCTCGCAAGTGTGTGTGTTTATGACCTCTTCCACTGTATCAGGTCAAGTGAACTGCTTAGCTGCAGACTCCGTAACGATCTCATCCAAAGCATCTCTAAATATCTCGACCATCCTACTGATCCCGTCCAAATTCTGTGAACACTCCTTAATTGCCACCTTTGTGTTTGAATTTTGGCGGACAAGCTGACTCAACTCTTTGACATATTTAAGGAGAACCTTTGTGTTGAAAGCCAAACACTTCGCCCGCTTTTTAAGGTTCCGACCCTGAAACTTTCACACCCTTCGCTAACCTTCTTCACTCCTTCCCGCTCCCCATCTTCCATTTTGGACACGATCTGCAATGACCCGTAATTCTCCTTGTCAGAGCAACCGCCACCTGCTGCCGCCAAAGCGCTACCCCCTTCCCCCTTCTACTTCCTTCATCACTTCATCTAGTCGTTAATCTTGCTCCTCTATACGCCTGAGTTTTCAGTTTCAGTTTCACTCTCGATTCTCTCACTCCCACTGCTGTCAAAGCGAACATCCCGTACCGCCATAGTTTTTGCCGTCCGACGACTTCTCCTGCTCGCGGCAGGTGAAAAACTACTACCGGGAGTATGTTTATCGTCACTGCCATCAGACGGCCGATAATTCACAAACCAAAAAAAAAATTTCTGAAAGTATAAAAAATGTTACACGTCCAATATGTAACAAACTAACAGTTGTATAAACAAAACCCTAACAACTCTAGGTTAAGTTCAAAAATTGCAAAAAAAAAAATGTTTATTTTACTACTAACAAACAGCCATAAAACAATCAAATCGTAAGTATATTGGACAAAACACTCTAAAATACGCAAAATGTACACAAGACCAGAAAAAACTGGAAACGTAAACTCCTCAAACGAAATTTGAGCAAACAAAAATACTAAACTAACAAAAACGAACACAAACAACGAAAAGAACTACAAATAAAAACAAAAAAAAAAGAAAAGAAAAGAAGAAAGTAACTAAAAACACAAATAAGATTGTGAAACCCGGTGCTTGAGAAAATACGTCCGTACTCGACTGAAGCGAAACATGACCTACTTTTAACCTAATATTAAGCTGCATATAGTGTTTACAGTTTGATAAAATTAAATTTGATGTGTGTGTTTGTGTGTATGTGCGTGTGTGGGCGCGCGCGTGTATGTATAAATAAAAATTATAGTTATTTTAATGTATATAGCATATTTCCACTACATGAAACCTACGCTTATTTCGAAAGTGTTTAAATTTTATTTTATTCCCATACAGTATTTGAAGGTAAACTCTAATACAAGTGTACCAAAAGACACCTAATTTTCAAACAATTAAGTTTGTAAGTTTTAACGTAATTAAGTTTTACGTAATCTTAAGCAATAGTATTTTTTTTCAATGCATTAATTAATATGTACTTTTTACATGATTATTATCAAATGTCATTTTCAGTCCAGTTGGTTATATGAAAATTTTTATGTTAAAAAGATTCGTGTAAGATCAAGGTAAAATTAATACATTTTTTCGGAAATATATGAATGAATATTTATACCCACACTACTGTGTGGGTATGTGGGTATGTGGGTATGTGGGTACTGTGTGGGTACTGTGAAGAATACATATTCTTCATATTTATAAATTAATTACAAAATACATTTCTGTAAAAAGTAAAATAATTTATTATTATTAAAGTATTATCATATAGATCCCGTCAAGGAATAGCTAGATCTACTGCTTAGTGGCTTATACCTTTATTGATTACAATAGCATCACAAAATTTCAGAAATTAATTTACAATTAGAGAACTGGATAAACTCAATTATTCCATAAAGCATGCCAAATGTATGGTAAATTATATAAATAAAATATTAATCACATCAGTGATATAAAAACTAAATATCTAACAGTTATTAAAAATAGATTAATAATTTTAAAGCTGTAATTAGACTTTTTGAATATATACTATTTGTGAGGTTAAATGAGGATAATTCAGGTTTATTTAATTGTAATTATTAAAAACGCATTAATTTTAAATAACTTGAAAAAATCATTTAAATAAGTTGAAAAATCATTTAAATGATTAGGCAAAGTTATCCTCTATTGTTAGAAAATAAAATATTCGAATTAGATTAAAATATGTTATATACATAAAACTAAAAATTCATTATTTTTGGAGCTAAATAAACAATAATTGTTAATTATTGTAATATCATTTAAAAACAAATAAATCTAAAATTGCGTACATAAACTAATTAAACATACATAATATAGTATAATCGTAATATACATACATATATATACGTATGTATTATAGTACATAATAAGTATATGTAGTGATTGTCTAATACACTGATTCCCAAACTGTGCGCCGCGGCCTCTTCACAGGCGCGCAGCGAAATATTGTAAAAGCTTTATAATTAATTGAACCAATACATTTATAATTATTAATTTAATATTAATAAAGTAAAAAAAAAAAAAAATAATGAAGATACACGAATTTTATTTATTTTTATCTCTTACTTACGAGTAGTCATGCTTTTACTTAGGATAGGACGCCATGGAAAAACGTTTAATTGTAAAAGGGCGCCCCGACTCGGAAAAGTTTGGGAACCACGGTCTAATACATAAGAATTTATTATTTTACTGATTACATATAATATAGAACAATTATTTAAACATTGTATAAAACTTTCCTATTGTGTTACTATTAAACGAAGTTTAGTACATTATGTTACTTTTATAATAATAATATTTTTTCTTTCCTATTTACATTTTACATATTTATCATTTTTTAACATACTTACCTTTACCGTTCCCTAAATCGCTAAATTAGATTTGTATTTTCAGATAGATAACTATTCCAATTTTAAGTAACTTTCAAATGGAGCTGGTCTTTAATATCAAGTACCAGTAACAACGTTCTGAGGAGAAAAAGTGAATATTGTTCAGAAAAACAAAAATAGAATATTTTTATTATCTTTCTCAAATCTCAGTATTAAACGATCATAAGCAGTTTTAAAGGCCATAGACAGTAGATTAGAGAAATTTAATTCTTAGAAGAGTAAAATGCTAGATAAAAACCAGAAAATGGTTTAGAGCTTTTAATTTTTCAAATATTGTATTTAATAACGCTGATCCATCTGAATCTGTATTCTTAGGAGGTTGAGAAAACAGTCTAAACATCCTGAAATCAGGGATTTCAAGGATGTTTACCTTTCAAGTCGCAAAACATATGTAACCAGCTTTCGGGAAAAATTGTAGGATTTTTAACGTCTGAAAAACACAAGAAACGGAATGTAGTATTTAATGTTATCAATTAATGGTTTTGAATTATAAATACTTTGGTAACTTGGGACGAGCAAAAAAGAAGACACTACTCTTTTTAGCGTTATTCATTGCCGCATTCTACCGATTTCACAAACATAATCTAAGGTGAAATTGGCAATCGACCAATAATTGAAACAAGTGTTCGCGGCCATGGAAAGTACATTAATTGCAGAAGTCGTTAGTCATTAGTTTAAGTCATTACTCATCAATCAACAATTCTCATCTTTTCAAACTAATGTTTGAGAAGATGGGAATTGTTGATCGCATTTCATTCATATAGGAATATAGAGATAATTCCTAATGTTATTTTGGGTTTATCTGTAGGGGAAAAGTGGAGCATGAAGAATCAGATGAAACACTGAAATCTGTAGGCACTAATATTTTCCGCAAAATACTTCTGGGTCTATAGTTGGGCAAAATATTTAATTAGATAGATCGCAGAAGTCATATTCTTTCTCTAATTATTAGATTTGGTATTTTGTTGCTATTATTGTGAGACAGATTAGAAATTTCATTGATGCCCTATCCGGACCCTTTCTTGTACTTACGTATGGCAATGAATTTTTCTTATCTACTGAATACGAAGTGATAAATCTATCTATATTCAGCTAATTTGGGTTAACATTTCAAAAAATTTTTATTGAATTTTATATTTTTTAGGAGAAAAGATGTTTACCACTATATTAATTAAACTAATATATTAAATATTCTACACTATCTAATCCGGTCTAGATACTGATATAATTGCAGTTTCCTTTGAGAAATGATAGATACGTAACTCTAGCACTTATATTATTTTTCACTCCACTTGTTACATTATTTAATATTAACTAATGTCGTGGTAGTATTATTACTTACCCCTTGGGATATTACAACAGCAAGGTTAATTTTGGAAAATTCCTGCTTAAAGTAGGACTATTTTTCAGTTTTGATGAATGTTTTTCAGGAAACTATTTTTCAGAAAACAATCAATTTTCACTCAATAAAAAAATTATTTATTTTGTATTCATTATTTGTTTTTTTTTTACTCTATGATAGTTTAGAGACATTCCTGAAATGTTTTATTCATTTAAACCACAATGTAGACTGAATGGTCTGTACTAACTGCTATTTCAAGCAATCATTTCTTTATGTTAGTTTGTATACAAAATTTTCTTTTAATTAAAAGTTTTTACATTCCTTCCATTGCGTAAAAATGAATGGGTAAAAATAAAACGGATAAAAGGGTTTTGAATAACCTTACTATAATTAAAAAATATAAAAATTTGTCATCTAAAATTTTTATTTTATTACTTTGAGTACATAAATATTTCTACATCATTTCTCACCTATACGAATTCGTTGTAATATCATGTGGGCTGATTTATGTATTATGTTAGTATTATTTATCTTTTGTAAATCCAGTCTCCTCTTCGTTTATTTTTAATTTATCAATGGTTGAAGTATAAAACAAAAAGATCTTAATCTAAAATATGTCGCTGACCCAAACTTCGACGTCTGTATTTCATTTCACGAAATTGTGAGTAATGTGAGTAAAAATGTATTAAATTCTTGGTAAAAATATAGTTGGAACCTATTGATGTACATTTTACTTAACATCATAATGTTTTACCTAAATCTAAAATCTGATATAATGTTTTTCCGTTACACCAACCAAGGTTTGTTGCTACTAAAGACTTGATTAAAATGGATAAACTGTTGGGGAAGGATTAATTAGGAAGATTTAGTTTCAACTTATCGATTTGAAATTTGTTTTCAAAATCTAAAATTGTTAGAATTCGTATAACTTTTTATGTTTTGATAAAAGTTTTAAAAAATATAAGAAGTATTATTTTTCTATACACATGAAAATAAACAAATAAAATAAAATATGAAAAAGAAAATAAGAATTTTCGTAAGAATAAACTAATTTTCAACTTTATCAGGAGAGTGAGGTTAACGCTCCATCCAAACGCACAGAAATTCCTGCAAACATAGTTCTGCATATATAAGTTACTCCTAAAAGTTGAGGACCAAATAATTTTTCACTTTATGAAATACTGTATTATAAATTACTTCGTATGTAATTCTAAATGTATGGATGTAAACACGTATTATTTTATGAATTTTCATTTGTTTAGCCTAAGGATGATCATTATATTTAGTAATGTTAATAATATTACAATTTTATACGTCAATTTATTCTAAGTGAGATTCCAATATTAAAATTACTTTCCAACTGATGTTTTTCCAGTTAATTGAAAAAGTTCTTGTTCTAAATTAGAGTAAGAAATAATATTTAATTTTTTTGTTATTTTGGCTGAGGATTCATTTCACCTAATAGGTATCTTGTAATTTAATGCATCTTAGATGATGATACTCTTGATAAATATTTTTTAAGAAAAAATACAATAAAGATTATGCTCAATCATACCATCCTTAGAAAAATTATGCTTTTTCAGTTTTTTAATAATCTAAAATTAAATTTAACCTTAATTCTATTGCCTACTAAACTTATGAATAATAACAATTAAACATATTTACATGTAGTGTTTTATAAAAATCATTACCTCTTGGTAATTACAAATTAAAAACAGAATATAATGTGTTTTTAGAAGAGTAAATTATGTCGTACCTATTTCAGTAAAACATTTAATTATTGTCCGTAAATTTAATAAAATTAGATATACTAAATTCCCTGCGGTGTATCGAGTCTAAATTAAAATTCATTAAATGAATTTCCCAATCAGTTCAGTATACAATTTAACACTCTCAAAATATTTGTTTAGGTTTTAAATATATAATTTTCCTGAACCGAAAATTATTTTATTATTTTAACGTAAAATAAGAGTTGAACTATTTATCATGAAGAATATCTGGAATTCTTTAATTTCACGATTCATCACATTACGTACTGAAAATTTCAATGAGCATTAATATTCTGTTTAATTACATACCTCGCATTTAAAGTACTTTACTACCGTTAAACTAATAAAAAATTTCAAGAAAAGTACTATACGAGTACTTAAGAATTATTTTCTAGGCAAAACTCTTGTACGCAATTTACATTTATCCCATGATCATTAATAATTAATTCTAAAATCCTATTAGTTAAATGTAATTAGGAAACCTTCTGTAAAGTTTTATCCACAATAGAATAATTCTTGGAAATGAAAAAGGAGCTTTATTAAACAGTTATATTTACAAGAAATAGTTTTACTTCCTACTTACTACTAGTCTTGATTGCAATATAAATACGTTAAATACGTTACAGTTAAATACGTTATTTTTAATAAATCTAAACTGTAAAACATTGAGCACATTGAGCCGTGGGCCTAGAGAAAGTTTGGAAAACTGGGATTCTGGCTGACATAATTCCTGACCGGCCATGTGGTCTTTCTTTTTTTATACCTGTGTGAACGAAGAAGAGCTGAAGACCCCTTCTGCTCCTACTGTCGGAAGTTAGACATGCCGAAACAAGTGATATACCATTGCCCGCGGTGGGACGAGGAACGCCGCGATTGTACTGCCGTAACTGGGCATGTCGAGGTGAGTACCATCGTTGCAACGATGTTACGAAGTTCGGTGGACTTCGATACTGTGCCGGGGTTTGTGTCGGGGACACTGCAACTGAAATATCGGGAAGCGAGGGGGTGAAGGACAGCTCCGTAAGGAGCTGCCGTTCGCCCGTGCTTGCACGGGTGGACGGAGGTGATGAAGTGCGGGGACTTTCGAGCCCCTGAGCTAAAAAACTGAGTCCCGGCGAGGCCATCCCTTTGGGGGTGTCCCCGTTAGAGGCGAAGAACAAAGGACCTAGTCCCGGTTGCTAGGTGATAGAGGCCGGGAACGGCATAGCCGGGCCTGGCATTTCCTTCGTCTGGCGACTAGAGGCAAAGATACCTCCCGGATCCGTGTTCATGCTTAATTGAGGAACTGGTTCCGGGAGGCAGAAGACAAAAAACTGTAAAACATCATTTTTAATTAAATAAAAATATTACATAAATTCGTTAAAAAATAATTAAAATCACGTTTAAAAATTAATATTATTGTGTGAAGTAAATTAATTAAATTTTCTACAACGAAACCAATATGAAAATTTACATATTAAACGATCCATTTCATTTTTTGTGAAAGAAGGTTATAATGTTTACTATAAACGACAAATTTTAAGCACGATCAGTCATCCGTTCTCCAATAGAGCAGTTGGAAAAGGAGTTCCTTTTCCAACTGCGAAGAGCAGTTCTGAGAAGAGCAGTTCGAAGGAGCGTAACAGAAAACATATTTTTGAATATTTCAATAACAAAAACATCTTGAAAATTACTATCAATATTTTTTTTTTTTTTTTCTAACCTCAGGGTCTACCGTTAGACATTGCTTCAGAGGATGAGATGAATGATTTGTAGCGTGAGTGAAAATGCCTTGCCTGACCGGAATTCGAACCCGGGACCTCCGGATGAAAGGCCGAGACGCTATTACTCGCGCCACGGAGGCCGACTATCAACATTATTATCAAAATTGAATCCCCTTACTCATTTACAAAAGTATTTATTTAATCAACTATTTAGATTTCCTACTTTCTATTTGCTTATCATCAATTTCTAAAACTCTAAAGTTACACATATAAGAAATTGTAGAATGTAAGTAAGCTTAACACTAAGAAAGAAAAAAACAAACTAGGGTGAATTTATATAAATGTTGCGTTTATTAATGATCAACAATTGCTAATCAAGGATTTTTCTTTGAAGTTTCTTATTTAAGATGATATCTCCAAAACTGCACAGTTTTCGAATCTATCTAGCCGATTTAAAACTATTCTACCAGACCTCTGTAGTTTGCGTTTATTGGTTGCACATTTACAAATATATTGTTAAGCATTACCAAGGTAACTTAGAAGACATAAACAAGTTGAGGAATCTGATAGTTTTTGATCCTTACAATAACAACTTCCAAGTTAATCCTGAAATTAATGAATATTAGAATCGATCAGAATTCAATGAGGATTGTAAATAAAAGTAATAATTATCCAAGTATAGCTATACAGATAAACCTTCATATAAATGCTTTTACATATTTTTTACCCATATTTTGAAGAAATTAATTATTGTTAGCATGTACGCATAACAATATTTTAATTAATAGTTAATCGTATAGTTGAATGTATATCAATATATTGTACTAATTATTATTATAAAAAATAAATTCAACATTTTTTTTAAAAACGTTAAGAAAAATACTTAACTAATATATATAGGCCTACATACAAAATTATATTCAATTTGAGATTACAAATAAATACAAAGTCAACAAAACCTTAATCTGAGTTTTTGTTGACTTTATATTGGTGTATTTTTTAATATAAGTTTATACAGTGATTTTTAGTGGTGAATATGTTTAAACTTCATGCTAGGGTCTACTTGTTAATCAAACGTATGTAGAACATTGTACTCTGAAAATCAGTTCTTTTCTGACTGCGAAAAGTGAGACCGTCGGAAAACGAAAAGTCGGTCTTTTTGCGCGGAACCGCTCAACTTTTTTTACATTAAATAACATTTTAAGTGAAATTAATATTTTTGGTAAATGATAATGTGTTTTTAGTAAATTTGATTTAATGTACCTAATAATTTGGTAGTCAACTATATAACTAATGATCTGAAATTCCAGTTTTTACGATTAAAATTATTTTCAATAATTTAACTTGTTCACTATTTGATGAAATATTTTTACTCATAAGTCGACATATATTTTCTAGGAATACATAATTTAAATGAAATTGTGTATAAACAACACAAATTTTTTTTATCAGTGAAAAACCATCTTTCATATCATAAAAATTACTTCACAAAAGATCGTTTAAAAGAATGTGAACAGACATAAAATTTTTACTGTAAATTAAAAAATAGCAATTTGCTACTTCAATAAAAATTGTATCCATGTTCATTTAACTACTATATTCTGAATTATAAAGAAAAATTGACTTTACCTTATTTAATACATTCGCCTCTCTAACGTAAAAAGAATCTGATCTTCATGCCTTCTAATTCGTCCCATTCAAATAAACATTGAATTCAAATAAACGTTGTTACATTTTAACAACGTTTTTATCAGTATTAATGAAATCGATTCCACTCAAAAATTTATGGGGATGTTGCAGTAAAATAAAAATAAATGTTAGGTACTACGTTCAAGTTTATTCGAAAATAATGAAAGGAACGGTCGTTAAATCTATCAATAACCTTAGTTTATTGCACTGTGAAATAATATTTTGTATTTGTAATTAACTAATTATACATAAAACTGAAAAGACCATGGTGCAAGTAACCTGCCTGAGCAAGTACCCATTTGATAATGTTGATTATTTATTTTTATTGTGGTTTTCCTAATACATTATTTCTTAGAAAAAACTTTTCTTTGTAATAAGATAGAAATGCATAAAGGATATCAATTATTTTTAACAGAAAAACAGTTTAATAAGGCTATAGAGATTTTTAATAACTAAAGACATAAAAATATTAATAGTAATATGAAAATTATTATTATTATTATTTAAATTAACAAGAAACATCTACAATAAAAAAAAAATCACTTATAACACTAAACTAAAACATATATTTTACTCGAAGCCCTATATGTAGCCGGAAAGCCTCTAAACATTTTCAAGTAAAGAATTGTCCAAGTGGAAAAAATAGTCCTAAGAAATATTTATGGCACAAACTTTAAAAAGGAATCTACAAACTCAAAAGCGAAAACGAAATTGACAGAAACATAAATAAAATCTACAACAAAATAAGAAGAATAAGGTTACAATTTTACGGCCGCTTGTACAGAATGGAACCACAAAGACTTAAAAAACAAATCTTTGATAGATTTATATCTATATGCAGCAAAAATTAAACTTACATGATTCTCGGAAGTAGATAGACATTAAAAAATTAAACATGAACGAAAACACAATTTAGAATATCTAAAACAAGCGATAGACTCCCAGAGAAAGCCAAAAGACCAGGTATAAAACGAACTGAAGAAAGAAAACGAGAACAAAGTAGCAGAATGAAAGAATAATGGAAGAACAAAACGAATAATTCTGTTTAACTTTATGTTTGCGTGGTCCCTAGGGCCTAATCGAAAAAAAAAACAAAATTGAAAATAAATGAAAAGTATACTTAAGGTCCAAAGTACAATATTTTCTAACACAAATTTCCCAGAAATTGAGGGATGGACTCCGTCTAGTTTATTCCTTCCTTTTACTCCCTTTTTTCGTTAATTTTAGTGTCATAGACCTAATGGACATTATATATTTCTGGTAAAAATAAAAATAATAAAAAATAAAAATTTGAGATCCGATTAACGATCTAAGAATAAATGCTGATAATATTATTCTTTAAGAAAAATCAAAAATAAGTTAGAAGAAATTGCGAATACAATGGGGTCTTTTTTCGGAGGAAAATTTTAAAGCAAAAGTTAATAAGAGAAATCCAAAAATTGTGAAATCTGACAGAAAGGTGATTAGTTACTTATCAAACATTAAACATCAGAACAGTGGTCAATGGCTAACATTGCAGAATTTGATTACGTAGCTAGTAAAATTACAAAGAATATAAGAAATGCAGTAGATTAGAAACATTTTTACTTCCTTGTACGAAGTAAAGGAAGTATTGTGATCGCGATAAACATCGGTTTTCGGATTACTCCGAAACGGAAATATCCATTTTCACTATCCCTGAAATCATTTTGTCTAGATTCGACGTGACTTCTGTACGTACGTATGTAACTTGCATAACTAAAAAACGATTAGCCGCAGGAAGTTAAAATTTTGAATTTAGCACTGTTGTAACATCTAGTAGTGCACCTCCTCTTTTGATTGCAATCGACTAGACCTTAGATTTTTTCTTAACTGTAGTAATAATCCCTCATTGAGAGCTTTTCAATGATATCTCATAAGCGGTACTTATTTTCATTAGTTCCAGAGTTATAGCCAAATAACATTTTAATTAATGAAACATTTGGATCTTACAAGGGGAAGGCATGTCGGTTCGAATCAAACTTCATCGCCCTTTTATTTAGCTTTTTTTTTTAATTTAAATATATTGATTTATTAATAATTATTAACCTCTGATCGTAAAAAAAAATTACGATAAATAATAATTCAATAACAATAAAAAAAAATCATAAAAATCAGAAGTTATTAAGGAAATAAAATTTTATGTACTTTCATTTAAAAATAAATGCGTATATGTAATTTAATAGGCGTACAAGTAAGTGATGTGGTGTCCACATCATATTTTTTAAAAGAATTATTTATAAATTAGCACTTCATGGTAACAAAACATTGATAATAGAAATGTAAAAAGAAAATGATTAGAAATCTTTCAAATATGATATTACAGGACAGCTTGTCAAAGTATGAAATGAAGAGTTAAGACGAATACGTGAGAAGAAAGATTTACAGGAGAATTTTGCTGAACTAGATTGGCAGGCAATATATTCAGATATCCTGGTTAGTTAATTTGACCACAGAAACTGTAGAAATGAAAATACATCGAAGATAAAGACTTTAGTACATAAAACGGATAGATATCCAAGCATGTGGGCTGCGTAATTATGTTGAGATCAAGAGGTGTATGCAGAAAAGAAAAGAAATAGACAAGTGCATCAAACCAGTCAAATTATAAATGAGTTTTAAAAATATTACTTTCTTTGAAAAAAGACAAGATTTACGGGTATTTTACCCTTCCATCGGTATAGAACATTTTAATGTGGTAAGACCATTAAATTTTCTGTGGGTACTTTATTAAAAAACTAAATAACAACCGTTCTTAATTCTGTAACATTTACCTTTCCTCAAATCGACAGTGACTTTCGTTGATGGTAATGGAACTTAAATTTTGGTTTTGTTTCTGTAAAATTAGTTGAGTAGTTAATGAAAAATAACCATAAACAATCCGTGTCTACCGACAAATTAGTAGACACAGATGACCAGTTTTGTTAATATGTGATCCTTGGAGAACAATAAATCATTACAAAATGGTTTTTGTGCTCGCTTTAACCCAAAAAAAAAACTTTTGCAACTGAAACCGCTAACAAGTATTTATAAATCTCCGAATCTAGTATAATAGTAATATTCATGTGCTATAAGAGCTACACTTGATTGCTGTGAAAGAAGATTAGTCCTTTCAGCTACGGGTACGACAAACTCTGTTCTAGTGTACACAGTTAGTTGTTTGTTGTACACAATTAATATAAACAAAGTAATCCTTATTCGCGGTTAAAGAGACCGGAATAATAGGAGCAATTTAAAATTTAATATAAGTAACATTTTATGGGTTCTTGAGAGTTTGAAATCAACAAAGCACAACAACTAACTGGTGATTAAAAATAATTCTATTTACCGTTTAAATAATTACTATTAATTTAAGTAATAAAGATATTAACATGTAAATCTTCTATTTAAACAATTACTCATGGAATAATTAACTTATCTAGCTTGACTGATATATTATATTGAAATCCACTGAAAATACAGCTTAACAAAAATCAAACTAATTATTTATTTTTTTCCATTAACAAATAGTTAAAAACTGACAAAAACTTTATAAACCATTATATATCTAAAAAATATCAATTTTAATCAAATAATTATAATGCAATGTGGTTAAAAGCAGCAATACTCCTCAAATTATTGTAACTGATAAATAAAAAACTAATTTTTTTTTACCTTTTTTACCTAAAAAACTAATTTGTTATGCAATGCAGTCGTGTGTATTTGTCAAATGTGCAATACTAACAAATATGCTCTCACGTGTCTTTGTGTGTGTCTACATAATTTATAATTCGATGTATTGCTAATAAATATTTATTGAAAATTAATTGTAATTAACGGGTTTGTATGGTTTCTCTACACCTACAAATGATAAATGGAAGGTGTGGACGGTATTGCCACTTGACAAGAAACCTTTCAACATGTAATTTAACTTTCAAATTATATTTGTTGTTTTGCTATATGGATTAAAATTAATTACAATTTATAATAAATAATTTTACAAAATGTTGTGATATAACAATCAAAAATTATTTGTCATTTATTTTGAAAAAAAAAATGTTTTTAATTGGCAGCTTATTTGGCTAGTTATAGAAAATTTTACTGATGTACACGTATGCAAAGTCTTTTTAAGTGTTTCATTAAATTAAAATTTACCAAAACATCACTGTTCCAAGTTCAGAAATTCCGTGTTTTTTTTATTTAATTCGTAGAAAACTGATATCTATTCGTCATAAATAAATCAATAACATTTGGGGAAGTATGTTATGGTTAAATAGTTAATTTCTTCACAAGATTTTTTTATTTATTTTTTTTATATATTCAATAAAAAATACGAGTACATAGTTTATTATATTTAGTTAATAATTTCAGACGAGCTATATTTACTTATATATCCTTTCACTCTGTTGAGAAATTCCGAAATTCAACGCACACTTTATTCCCATTGTCCTCTCATACAATTCTTCCGTAAAGCTGCAGGATCAAAATCAAATATATTTTAAACTATAGTTAAATTTGAATTCCTACATACCTAGTCTACTTTAGTTACTTGAGTTCAAATAACAGAAACAAAGTGTTACGTAACAGAATTTTCAGCAGATGTAATTACTTTATTAATCTTGTAATATTTATATTAATATATTTAAATATCAAAATCTAGCTTCATAATTTATTACTGAATCACTTTTCTCTTATATACAAAATTTTATTTTATTACTGAAACTTGTAATAAAAAACTGACGGAAACCCAAATAACCGATCTCGATTTTGATTTAGATTTCGGTTGTACACAAAATCACCACATCCTTTTCCATTCATTTCTATTTTTAGCTAAATGCTTAATTTTTGGTACTCTAATTTTCTTTTATAACATTCACATTTTTTACTCTTTTCCGTTCTTTTCTCTTTAGACCTTCTACTCATCCTTCTAGCACTGTGTTAATCAATCCTTCTTCAATTACGGTATGTTATAACCTATCATCTCTTCTATTATGAATAGTTCTGATTAAGCGTTTCATTCCGTTATTCAAGAATTGGGTTTTCGTTGACCCTTTATTTAATCTTTTCTTTAGTCAGGTTTCAAATTACTCTGTCTTTTCTTTTTCCACTTTTTTTTAGTGTTTATGTTTTACTTTCGTACGAAGTAAAAATAAAAATTCTATAGTGCTTCATCGGTTCTGACTTTATATTATACGTATTAGGTGTTTCCTTCCATAAATGTCTCCTAGTCACTGATGTTCATTTAAAAAACAATTATGTTAATAAAATTAAAACTAAAAAGTATTTAATATGTTTTTTTTTTTTTTTTTTTTAATTAAAGTACTAATCAAAAAAAGAATATATATGTATATATATACATATATAAAGTCAATTTTTTCACTTAAGTAAACTATTTTGTGGTTTCTACATGGGATGGTTATACATAAAAAGCATTACAAAATATAATACAATAAATTATAATAAAAATTTAAAGGTTTTTCTACCACTAAAAGATTCAGGGAAAACCTACTCGAAAACCTTTATACCTAAATCACGCAATGTAATTCCTGCTTTTTATGGAGTAAGTTCCTTGCCTGTCTTATCGTTTAAAAGTTTTAGCAATAACGTCTACGTTAAATTTTATATTCGTATAGTGTTACTTATTTAGTAATTATAAAAAGATCTTTGTTAGGTTTTTGTATCTATATTAATAATAAAATTAAATGTAATTAAGTTTTTGCACGTATCTTTAGTTAAATGTAAAATGTAAGTAAGCTACTAAGTGTCTTCGAGTTAATTTATACAAAGGCTTGAAAATGGGATTTCCAATAAAACACCTTACTCATTTTCAATATAAATTAACACTTTTATGTACACATTAAATTTTGATTTACAATGTACGTACCTACGTTAATTTTTTTATTTATTTTATGGATTAATTCATCACAGACGATTACGTAGAAGCTTGTTCGCAGGAATATTGAAACTGAATTTTATAGCCATGAAATATGTCCTCTAACCGGGATTCGATCCCGGAACTCCCGGATGAAAGGCCGAGACGCTACCGCTCCGCCACGGAGGTCGTCGGATATAAATGACAAGATTCTGATAATACTTAGTTTATTTAAGCCTTTATAAAAACGTAATGGTTATAACACTTCTTGAAATATTGTATAATTTTTGAAAGTAGTAATAAAAATAACAATCGAAATAGTATTTATAAAATATTAGACATAAAAATATTTGTAATATTCCATATGTTTTTTACATAATATTATTGAATTATAAGAAGGGAAATACTAAAATTTATCTTATGTCGTAAAGATAAAATACGAGTATTAAATATACGATATTTAAATGCATATCAAAGACGGAGTATTTCATAATGACAACACTATTCATTTTTCCTCCAGCTGAATTTTCTTATATAAACTCTAACGATTACTAACTGATCATAGACGTAATATTATTTTTGTATTACTTCGTAAACGCCATTATTTAAAAGGAAAAGTGAACATTTTTTTTGAAGTTAAGAAATTATTAGGCAAGTTGGCGATTTTGACGGGGGAGGACGGTACCGTACCGGCAAAGCTTTTGAGACCAAAGCTTTTCTCTCCACAGAAGCAGGAGTTTACGAAGAGGTCCTGCGCGAGTGGTGTGCATTCCCGGATTTTAAGAGAGGATTGAAGGGGGACTCACCAGATGTAATGATGTTAACGGCACCGTGCGCCGAGATGACGGGACCGAACGAGCGATTGATTTGGACTTTGGATCGGTTGTCCAGCTAATGGTTTCTCAGATTTCGATGTGCAGTCGCTGGTGACAAGCAATCGAAACATCAAAAGAGAGATTAAGCAGAGTGCCGATATCTTAACTAAGTTGGCAGGATGGGTGGCGGGAGTCGTAACGCCTTGTACTACCAAGTTGTCGGAGCAGGCTTAGGTGTTCACGCAGATTTGGAGAAGAGGTCGCAACATAAAAGCGATATTGATCTAGACGTTGATAAAGGATGAACTGCTTGAGATGGCGACAGTGAACTGGTCGACCGAGGTTATGAACAAAGTACGCCACATAACGATCTGTAAACTGTTTCGGCTGTCGTATACCATTTTACTGACTTGTCGGGTATATGGTCCTCCAAGGATCTGTCGCTGTTACAGACAGGGATCCGGCTCGGTAATGTTGTTGAGGATACCGCGAAGATTCTATAGTGAGAGGATGAGTTACCAGCGAGGCGGGCTTTTTGCCTATACTTCAATTCGGCTGCTGAGAAACAGGCCTCGGTAAGGGTTATTCTGCGGTCCCTGCGGAATACTCGGAGGGAGTCATCTGCTTCCGTGTTTATACTGCCGGGAGGCAAAGGTTGAACACTGCATTGGACGGCCGGTCTTGTACGTTTTCGAGAGAGCAGAGAATCCGGTCAGCGTTCTTCTTCCTTCCCAAAAGAGTATTACTGTTTCAGAGATTAAGGTACCGGGGATCAAGAGGACGATGCCGGTAGAGACTGAGAATCGCATGATCCTAGTAACGGCGGCCGATAAGACGTACGCTCAATTGCTGAAAACAATGAAGGATACCGTATCGAAGGAGGAGGCCGGTGAGGTCTTCTCAATACGGAAGGGGACTATGGAAGAGCTCTGCATCCGGATTAAGAAGTGCAGAAGGGAGAGGAATTGAAAGAGACTCTGTGTAGTAAGGCGACTGATCTTCATGTTACTTTCAAATCGAGGAGAGAAAGAAGATCGGTCGTCCATATTCAGGACATAGAGCACAATTCCTCTGAACAGGAGATTCGGTATGCGGTGAAGAAAGTAATTTGAGACTCAGAAGAGTTCAAGATAACTTCAGTGAGGCCGGCATACGAGCACACAAAATACGCCACCGATATTACTAGCCAGCGTGCTGCTAAGAAGCTGGCGGATGAACGCATCAAGATCGGCTGGGTCCACTGTCGTGCGTACATCCTCTACCTATATCCTACGTATATCCTACTTATCCTCTACCTAGGGAGGTAGAGGATAAGTGTTTTCGGGAGTGGGGCATGTGGCGTCGTGTTGCTCGGGCCCGGATAGAACTGATTTATGCTTTACCTGTGAGAAACCGGGTCACTGGCAGAAGCGATGCACAGAAGCGACATGTTGTGACGCTGTGTGATATGGAGGGCCACCGAGTCAGAGGATGTTCAACAACGAAATGAGGTTCCTTCAATTTTATGCAAGCAGGTTTAGATAGGACATTGACCTGTTCTGGGAGGTGGCTCAGCGAGAAGCGGTACACATGATCCCGATATCTGAGCCGAACAAGGCGATGGTGGGGGATCTCACGGGATGATGGATCGAACTTTTGGGGCGGCCATTGGGCTCCCATTGGCTAGTGTGCCAGTGGTCAGCTGGGGATCAGAGAGAGGAATTTTGTGAGCTGACCTCGCTGGCGTGGTGGTATACAGCTGCTACCACTTGCCCAACACCGACATAGAGGATTTCTTTTCCTTCTTGGACGATCTAGGTGAAGAAGTCACCAGGAATAGGAGCAGGAAGGTAGTGGGGGACTTTAACCTCAAGTCCTCCGGATTTGCAGATCGAGTATCATCAATTAGGTTTTATCTGAGTAAGCGGTTGAGTCTACTGGGGTTCAGCTGAATTAGCGTCACGTTCCAACTGGGAGAATCGAGATAGGTCATAGACTTGGCATTTGTTTCGGAGGATCGTGAGGGCAACTATTGTAACTGGAAGCTTCTGAAGAAGGAAAGTCTCTTAGACCATAGGGATCATGTTTGACTCACTGACAAGTTACAGATTGACCATCCAGCGAGGGTTTTCACCTCCAAGGTAGGCTTCATCGAGTTCTCCCAGAGGATTGGTGGCCGCCTGATGAGTCTCCTGAGGAGTTTGCAGAGATAGTAACGGACGAGTGCAGGCTTTCTCGAATGACTTATACCCGACCGAGGCGACGGAATGTTTATTGGTGGAGTGTGGAACTTGACAGGTTACACAAGCGTTCACGGGCCAGGAGGAGGGGCTATCAGCTTAGTACGCTCCGAACGCTTAGTACCCTGTACGCTCCGAGGATTTACGTCGGGAGTATCTAACGGCCAAAGCAGCTCTCAGGTATGCCTTTAAACAGAAGAAGAGGAGGTGTTGTAGGTAACTATGCGACAGTTTTGACGGAAACCCTAGGGGCCGGAGATACCGGGTTGCGACTGGAAGGTTTGGCCAATCCCCAAAGGATGAGACTACACAAAAGTCCTGGCCCGAATAGCATACCGCTCGAAGTAGTCAGCATCTTAGTGGAGGAGATCCTCCGACTATTAAATAACATGCTGCGCTATGGTTCCTTTCCGGAAGATTGGAAGTGGCCGAAGTTGATCTTGGTGAAGAAACCTGGTACTGTGGAGGCGCCCACTTTGTATATATTATTCTGCCTTACGATCTCACGAAGCCTTTTGAGAGGATTCTCGATTCCAGGCTGCATGAGGAGATTATAGTGAATGGAGCTGCACGTGAGGTAGTATGGCTTTCGACCAGGGCGGTCGGCGGTCGATGCAGTCGAAGCGGTGATGAATATTGTGGATTCAGCAGCGGCGGGCACTTGGAGGACACGCAGGATTCCGGTGATGATACTCCTCGACGACCGAAATGCCTCCGTCAGCGGGAACTCCGTTTTTCGAGCGCTGAGGGGTTGGGATGTGAGCACCTATCTTAGGAGGATGTTAGAAGACTATCGTAAGCTGATATACAAGCTTGGTGACGCTGATCTCTGGTTCCGGTCCACGTGTGATGTTCCCCAGGACTCCGTTGTGAGTCCCCACCTATGGTTTCAGTAACCGCGGAGTGTCAACCCTATCGGCTACGCTGTTGATTTGGCTCTGGTGGTGGTAACAAAGACGGAGGAGGAAGCGACACGTACTACGAATGCCGCTATCGCAATGGTCGGTGAGTGGATGGCCGGGGTGGGACTCCATCTGTCCTGCGATAAATCTCTGTTTGTCCCAGTGTCGGAAAGGCGGCTACTACTGCCCTTCCTTTCGATGGAGGGAGCGATGGTCCAATCATGGGAGGCTACCAAGTATCTTGACGTGTGGTTGGACCATAGGCGATCATTCACTCATCACGTCTATGAGGTGAGTGAGAAAGCCGAGCAGACTGTCAAGAACAGTCTGCTTGGTAGAAACGTTAGTTTCTACCTAACGTTGGAAGATCCCGTATGTCGAAGAATCCTCCTCTATGGCGCCCCAGTATGAAGGAAAACCATGGCGGTAGGACGTAACAGAAGACTGTTGGATGGAGTACAGCGCCGTATGGCTCTTTAGGTGGCGTCGGCATACGACTCTGTCTTGACTGAGGCGGTGGTATTGGTGACTGGAATGCCGCCACTTCAACAGCTGGTGGCAGCTCGTGCGCAAGTTTATCAGTGTATGTCTAAGGACGATGCCAACGCAACTGTCTGCAGGGATTGTCAAGCCAGGTGGGTTGCATCCACGAAAGGGAGGTGAACGCATCCTTTGATCACGCAATTTGAAACGTGGAAGTTTGGCGAACTGGGAGTCTGGTTGACGGCCATGGGATTTTCTTAATAATAAGAGAAGTGGAGCTAAAAAACGAATTAACTATAAAATTATATTAAATAATAAATGAAATAAAACATTATTTAAAGCTTTCCAGTTTTGGTCTACCAGTAGTTTTATATGATCAAGCTAATGACCCCTAGTTAGAATAGGGGTTAGCTAAATCGCTGAAACAGCTATTAATATAACTCATTTACAGTAATCTGGCTGAATTTAGAATATGTCAGATGTGTTGTGAACATTCAATAAAATATGATTATTAAATTCATTTTCTAGAGTCATGTAAATAAAAATAAGTCTTAATTGGTATAATTAATATTTTTATTGTTATCTTTGTGTTCTTTTTGTAATGAATTTCTATTTAGATATCCTAATAAAATATTAAATTATTTTCCAGGTGTGCGTATTCGCTTGGTGGTACTGTTTTTCATTATCTTTGCCTCCACTGTTTGGATGGTCTCGTTACATACCCGAAGGATTTTTTACATCATGTTCCTGGGATTACACAACAAGAACAACAGCAAATAGAGCTTATTATATATATTTATTAACTTTTGGTTTTCTTATACCTGTTACAATTATAACATATTGTTATGTATTTATTTTAACTGCCATATTTGAACACGGAAAAGAGATGTCAGCCATTAAAGCAATTAAAGGTAATTTTGAAAATATTATTTATTTTTTATAATAGCTAAAAACTAATGAGAGTTTACTTTTTCGATAAGACTTTCACCCAAGGAGGATTTTCCAGCAAGTGCAGGTTACTTTTTGTAGTAACTTTTCCTGCATCTTTTTGTGAAAAACGACTTAATTTTTGAGCTAAGGTAAATAATTTTCTAACAACTCTGAAATTTTTTCGAAGTGAGCGAGATTTGAAACCTTTTCTATAGTTTGGAAGAACTATGAATACAAAATGCGAATGCTTGACAGCTTAGGGACTGAATTAAGTCACGTGCAGATTCATCCTGATTGGAAAACTGTGGTCATCCGCTTATTTTGCGTGCGGTAACGTCAACTCGTCAGTAACAATACACCAACAAATACAGCACCAGCTGTCTCATTGTCAGGCTAATTGCCTGCTCATCCAAGATCAAGGAACAAGATTTATTATTGTTCACACATCTACATTTCTAGTCGCCTGTCTAATTCAGAACTCCTCTTAACGCCCAATCAATGGGCGCACGAATCAACCATCTCCGCTTCAAGAAGGGTAAGACTTAATGGACCCGTGTACTCCCCAATAGTTTACTGCAGGGTCAGTTGTCCGGGCAGGTACGAACTATATGTATAACTTAATGTACTGTGATTCTTGATCACTAAATAATTTTCATCATACTAGAATTCTTGTGTTATGACGATAAAAGGAAACCAGTAAATTTACCTGATTGCGAAAAAGGATGTCAGAGCGTAAAACTAGATTGTGGCTAGCTAGTTTACAGGGACGTAATACGCTTAAATTTAAATATCACTACGCATTTAACAGGTACTGATTATCTTTGAAAATAATGCCTTTAAAATTTTCAGTTAATTGGAAATTGAAAACAATACATAAAATTTTCAGTTTACAAATTTTTGTTATTTAAGAAAAGATTCTGTCAAACAAAAAGAAGTAGAATAAAGTTGATATTTGATAAAAATCATGAGTAGGCTTGTTATATAAAATCTTGAAAACAGGACAAAATTTTAAAATTACTGTCACATACTTCATGTGGTTCTGTCAATATTATCGCAACATAAAACTTAAACATCAATAGCTGTTAAGAAATCTATATATATATGAAAATGTTAAGTTCGTTTGTGTACGCTTGAAAAACTCAAAATGTTCTGCACCGATTGAGCTCAAATACTAGCACGATGTATAACCCGCATCAAAGATTGTTTTCATCTATTTTTAATAAATCTATCTATCTATTTTTAATTTGTACAGTTTTTTTAATAAATAAGAGGCTAATAAATCAGATGGAAATGTAAACAAAGGAAAACCAATCAGATCAATGCAAGATGGCCGCTGTCAAACACAATGACCAATCACAAAGAGCCCGTTTGGTCGTCGCCAATGTAAACAAAATCACAACTGATTAAGTAACAAATTTCTTTGAATTATATTTAACAGCTAAAACATCTGTATTTTATCAACAAAAAAAACACCAAAACAAAAAGAAAAGCCTCAAAGAAGGATGATACAGTAAATAAATTAAAATACCCAACTTTCTTATAGCCCAGATAGACTTAAGACTATGCAAACAAAAAAAGTCGAAATAACCAAATACACAGAAAATAATATCCCTACATAATGACCAAAAAATCCTTTGTTAGGTTAAATATTCACTTTTGTCTGAATTTACAGAAGGCATTTATAATGAAACATTGATAAATATTGAACACAAGTGCTTAGCTAATGCAAATAAAGTTCTTAGTCAATTGGGAATGTCAGCACCCTCCCTGCTGCGATTGCTTCATTTGATGTGGATTTACGCCGTGAACAGAGTTACAACATTGGTGATCTTCAGTCATATGTCCAATCAAACATTCCCATATTAACGCGTGAACAGAAAGGCATTTATGATCGCATAATGCAAATGATAAATGACGGAGTTGGGGGGACCTTCTTCGTGGATGCGCCAGGAGGAACTGGGAAAACATTCCTCATTAGATTGATTCTAGCAACGGTTCGATCAAAAAATGGCATAGCCTTAATTCTTGCTTCGTCTGGAATAGCTGCAACATTGTTATCAGGTGGAAGGACTGCGCATTCAGCTCTGAAGTTGCCATTAAACATGCAAATCATCGAGACTCCTACGTGCAATATTTCCAAAGCATTCTGTATGGGAAAAGGATTACAAAAATAAAAACTCATTGTTTGGAATGAATGTACGATGGCACATAAAAAATCGCTTAAAGCTCTTGATCAATCGTTACGAGATTTGCGTGGAAACGTTCAACCATTCGGGAATGCTCTGATATTGCTCGCAGGAGATTTTAGGCAAACATTGACTGTAATTTCTCGATCGACACCAGCAGACGAAATAAATGCTTGCCTGAAATATTCAACACTGTGGCGACACGTACATTTGACTACGAATATGCGTGTCCAGTTACAGAATGATCCATCAGCTGAGGTATTCTCACGACAGTTAATGGACATTGGAAACGATGAGACGTCTAGACGAATATCATTTCCTGATAATTTTTGTAATTTAGTAACATCGAAAGAAGAACTGATCGAAAAAGTATTTCCTGATATTCAAATTAATCATAGAAATCACGATTGGCTCAGTGAACGAGCTATCCTTGCCGCAAAGAATGAAGATTTCTATCAACTTAATAATGTTATTCAATCCAGCATTCAAAATTACATATATGTCGATAGACACCGTTGAGGAAGCAGGTGAAGTAGTTAATTATCCAACGGAATTTTTAAACTCACTTGATCTGCTAGGGATGCCACCACACATATTAAAATTGAAAATAGGTGTGCCAATTATCCTGTTGCGGGATATTAATCAGCCAAAACTCTGCAACGGCACACGACTTCCAGTTAAGAAATTGATGAATAACGTAGTGGAAGCAACGATTTTAACGGGGCCTTTCAAAGGTGAAGATGTTCTCATTCCTCGAATACCCATGATCCCGACCGATACACCATTTCAATTTAAAAGATTGCAATTCCCAATTCGATTGGCATTTGCAATCACAATCAATAAAGCTCAAGGTCAATCTTTAGAATTGTGTGGTTTAGATTTAGATGCGGATTCCTTCTCACATGGACAACTGTATGTGCGTGTTCCCGAGTCGGCAAACCAGATAACCTTTATATCTACGCAGACGGTGGAAAAACAAAAAATATTGTATATCCACAAGTATTGCAAACTTAAACTTCTATGAAACGTATGCTTTGTTTTGTTTCTCATTTCTCATCCATGCAACCACAATGTGCCACATCGAAGCGTGGCGGGTACAGCTAGTATTTTTATAAATTCAATTGAGAAGTCCTTTGGGCCTTCTATTCCACCTAGATAAAAAAGATTTCCATGCAACCACAATGTGTGTAGAAGGCCCAAAGCCTTCTACTCCACCTAGATAAAAAAGATTTTTGTTTTGTTAAATGCAAAGTTAGTATTATTAAGCCTAATTACTGTTAAACTGGTTACTAAAATATTTTATTTGTTGTGTTGAAATGTTAATATTCCCACGTTATTATCGAAAATTAAACTAAAAATCGGTAATTTTTAGTACGAGTAAAATGGAATAGTTTGAATAAAATCAATGCATAAAAAACTACCGATAAATATTTTTAAGATTCATGTTGTATTGTGGAAATTGTACTTACATAATATTTTTTTTAAATCTGGTAACTGTTCTAGTTTCCAGTCAAGAAAACTATACTCTGTTGAAAAACCATCTGTTTTGTTTAGTGAAAACTGCCGAGATGAGTGCAGGTCTCAAGACAAAATAAGTTTTCTCGTTCAATTCACAATACTCATTCACAAGGGAAAAGTTTGTATTTCATAACCATAGAATACAGTATTACTAGAAACTGTACTTTGAAAAAGATGTTTTAAATTTTCAGTAATCTAAAAACTCTCTCTACTGTAAAATATATATTTAAATTTAGTCTATATTTAAATTTCTTCATTAAATTTCAATAAATAATTTATAAATCTTCAATCTTAGCAATTTTAACAATAACTTTGGTAAAATATTACAAATTTTAGATGAGATTAATCAACGTTTTTAAGTACGATAGTGTACTAGTAGTTTATTATCCCAAAGATGAAACTTTTTTTAAATGTTTCATAAAATTAAATTATTATTATTCTATATATTATGTAAAATTATTCAAAAGTTTAAAATATTATGTAAGTCTATATGAACTATTTGAAAAAAGAAACAAAAAAAATTTTATTACCGTTGAACAACATTTATTCAGCTGTACACAGATTGGAATTTTATGATATTCCATCTGGCAACAAAACTTCTGCTACGAATAAAAAAATTGAAACTGAAAATAAAATTATATTAATAGACAACGTGAAAATATTTTTAAAAAGTTTTAAAAATAATAAAAAAAAAATGTAAATACTCTTCTTTTATTTATTTAACTACTGAAAAAGTTACAAAAAAGTACCGAAATTTCATTAATTAGAAATTGTTGAATTAAAGTATAAATTGGAAAAATTTTCCCATAAAAATCATGTAAATGCGGTTCTATCAATATTATCGTTACATAATTATGGTCGCTGGGCCCGCCGGCCAGCGCCCTGGCCGGTGGGCTCATCAGCAGGAGCCGGCCCAGCATGGGATCTCTCGGGAAGAACCGCCTCGGCCGCGCCGGTGGGAGACAATCGACGCCAACCCGACACTGCAGGTCTGCAGGGGGCCACCACTGCTACGCTGCAGAGGAGACCCAACTGCCGCTGAGGGGAAGCTCGGTTCGATTCCAACGGAGGAGCCGCAACTCTCCAACTGCAACCGAGCCGACATCGACAGAGACTATCTTCCGGACCCAACAGCCCTTCTCAAGGCTACCTCTCAAAACACATGAATGGCACTTTTCAAGGTCATCACTCCAAAAACCTCAAACCGCCCTTTTCAGGGCTACCATAAGGTTTTAAAGTGCTACGTGCCGTCGAAGCCATTTGGCAACAATCTCTGTAGTACGCTGTACGAGTAAAACTACGCTAATCAGAAAAAATTTTGTCCGAAAAGGTTTCTGAAGATCTTGACGTTTCATATACTTCTTCAGCCAAAAAACACAATTTAAAATTCCGAAAGATGTGTATACGTACGGGTGTGTGAAGGGATATTTTTTTTTTACTTTTCCAGATTGGATGGAATGATTTGAATAAAATTTGATTTCTGTTGTAGGCCATTAATTCAATTTAATTTTGGTTACAAATGGTCAGCAGGTTATGGCGATTCGGTACTTATGAATATCTCAAAATTTTACTAAAGAATTAATAATATTTTTCATCAAATTTAACGCCCCTTAGAAAGCTAAGATATTTTCTGTTGCTATTCGGTCGTATTCACACTCCAGAAAGGGGTTAAGGCAAAAACACCTTTTTTCATCTTTGTCGTTTTTGGAATCAAAGTTACATACTTGTAGTTATTAGATTATTCCACTACACTAGTATGTCACTTTCGTTATGTATTTGGGAAATTTCATTCAAGGATGAGGGATAATAAGTAGGATTTTATTGCTTCTTTTGGCCTGTTACGTTTTTCTTGATATCTTTGAAATTTATTACCGATTTTTATAAAATTTGTTGCACTGGCCCAGGGGATTGAAAGAATGCCACCGTCAGCTTCTCAAATAAAATTTTTTTTAAATGCAGAATATTTTTTTCTGCATAATTCGTTACTTGCATACTTATATACTTTAATTTTCCTCCAAGTCAGGCCTTTTTTTTACCAATACTTTTATTACGTTTGAACTAATCACACCTGAAAACATCAATATTTTATACAATATTATATAATATACTATTATTTAATATTATATTATTATAATACACATTATATATGTATAATATTTTATACTATATATAATACACTTACTATTACGTATAATAATAGCTAATAAATAAAGTATCTCGCCATAACCGAGAAATAATGAAACTGATTCGATTTCGATAAAAATATAAAATAAACTATGAATACTAGATACTAGATGAATTGCGCGTATAGGTCAGCTAAACTTTACATCTCTTACAATTACCTAATAATTAAACATTTTTTCAAAACATTTCTGGGAAAATAAATTGCTTCAAGCAATGTCATAACAGGCACTCCCACGTATGACGTCCCACGTATACGTCCTGTACTTATATTTTATAAAATCTTTATTTTTTTCACCTCTACACGTTTTAATTATCACTCTATTACATTGCATCTGCATCATTCTAGTTGTGTGGATATATACATATTCTCCTTCAATGTAAAACAAAAATTTGAACCTTCTTTTTTTCTCGTGCTTTCTTCGCTGCCCTATTATTATATTCTTTAACATACGGATTATTCTAGCTGAAACCTAAAAGTAATCCACAACTATCGATTTTATATGTATATATGTATATATATATATATATATATATATATAATGAAATTATTACAACAGATCGTATAGTAATTGTATAAATATACAATTAATAATAAATACTAAACAATAGTTTCGAAAAGTAACTTTTTGTTTTATAGATAGTAGATGCAGTGGGTTTTAAGAATTTATTAGCTCCCTTATTAAATTCAATAAACGTTTAAAATATATTTTCCTACAAAATAATAAATCTAATTATTTAAGAGACTTTGATGACCTACTCAAAATACTTCTAGTTAACTCACAATAAACAAAAGATTCTAATAAATCTAAGTTTTACTAACTTGATTATGTAAAGTTCCACCTTACTTAGTCTATTCAAAGTTTTATTTATTTTATTCATCTTGTATAGTCACTAATTTTTCTAACAGAACTTATTCAGTTATAAAATGCATAAGATAAGTTATAACTTGGATGGTTTGTAAAAAAAAAAACACGACTAGTAAACAATCTAAATAAGTTAAGTAACAAGTTAAAGTTTAAATTTACAAGTTTCTAATGAAAAGGTTAGTTTACTCAAAAAAAGGTAAAAAAATTTGCAAAGTTGGGAACATAATAAATTTTAAATTGAAATATTTATATTAAACTAGCTGGCCAGGGCTAGCTTGCTCTACCGACCGCCTAGCCAGGACTCCCTGATGTTTGGTAATAACAACGAACCTGGCCTGTTCCCAACTTCAGTTCATTATATGAGTGAACTTTTTGGTCTCCTCAGACCATGTTTGTTAGTAAACGATTTTGGATACAGATTTAACAAATCTTTAAAGCTGGCGATGTGGCAAGTAGAGTCGATGTGATTGCAGATATAATAGAGACCCTTCCATTGTCAACATGCCAACCGCTATGGTAAACATGTAATAAGATGCCCATCTATGTCGGTGCAGGGGAACCGTGAAAGCTTCGGTGAATAGAAACCTGGAGTCAGTGCAGAAACTGAATATCCATTTTATCCAGGAGGTATGATAATTCCACCGGAGTAACGGGCCGGACCTCCAAGTTAGTAGCCCTGGAGTGAGTGTATCCCCGGCGGCTAGCCTTGCTACAGAAGGGAACAGCATTTCATGCAGAAACATGAACAATTAAATGTGGCAGAAGGATCACTTAAATACCCTCCTCTAGAGACATCCGATTTTCCAGAAGCGAAGAGGAAACAAAGTGTGGATACAGATAAACTTAGAAAAGAGTTGAAAAGTCGATAAGGTTTTGTGTATAGTAGTGCGCCAAAAAAGCATTATATAATTAGAGATAATGGTAACTTCCAAAACGTCAGCCCATTCTTGATTGTTCGGGAAATAACAAACTGTGCTAGTGGTCCTATCAAAGAAATACGTAACTCTTTTAACGATCAGTTCATCCAAATCATGAATGAGATCAAACCCAAAAACTTCAATATTCAAAAGAAGATTATTGAGTTCTTTGTGTTTCTCCAACCTCATAGCACACTGACCTCATTGAAAGGAGCTGTTGTTTGCCACAATCTTCATAACTGCACGGAAGAAGAAATAGTAAAGGAACTGTCAAGCCAAGATGTGATACAGTAGGGTGACCACAGGAGAAATGGTAAGGTTCTTCCTTCTGATTTGCATGTGTGTTCAACAGACCTAAACTGTCCGAGAAAGTACGTACTGGTAAAGATCGTCTAGATGTGCGTACATTCATACAACAACCTTAAGATTTTTATAGTGCCTGTGTTTCGAACAAACAGCAGTCAGATATGAAAGGGAAGAAATCTGTGTTTGCGGAGCGGAAAGTCATGAAAGCGATCCGTGTAAAGATTCTCGAGTTTGTGTCAACTGCTAAGGACACCACAACTTCCGTTCAAATTGTCCGGTTTATAAAATCGAAATGGCGATTCAGGACATTAAAACAAGGAAAATTATCAGCACTTGAACACCTCAACCGACAAGACTTATGCAGAAGAGGCATCTGCAAAGCCAAAGTTAACGTGAAGCAGTTGCTTTCTGCTCTTGCCCCAAGCCTTGCTGCTATGATTTAGAGAATCATAAATACTAGGATAGAATTTCCTCAGCAAAAAGAATCAGTAAAACCCGCGTACAGCCACCAATGAACGTAAAATAAGGTGACATAAGGGTATTAAGGAGACATCTGAAAAGGCCAAATACACCAGTCATAAGGTGATGAAGAAAGGTGAGGCAAGAACGCAGAAGTAGTCTGAGCTTGCAAGGATGCAGGTTGAAGTTACGATAGAGAAAGCCTTTGATATAGAAATTATACAACATGGAGCTATGAAACCTCGAAAAGACCAGAGGGTTCCTACGGAGACGGCGATTACTTCAGCCGCCCCAAAAATGTCACTGGGGAGGGCATCAAGTTTGTACTCTGAGACAACAATGTTCACTCTAAGATGGTATCACCTGATACTAGTCGCAGAACCCCCCTGATATCGCAAAAGGATGGAAATACCATTTCCAAGGCCTTAGACATCCTGTCATCAGAGGAGGAGGCCGTCAGAAGGACGGAGAAAAGAAGTAGGAATGGATGACCTAAGAGAAAACCTAAGCGATAAACAAATGTGATGTTTTCAACAAAGGTTTTCTAAGTTTTCTGATATATTTTATTTTCACAAATGTGTTAAATAATTGTTAGTTTTTATTAACAGGAAGGAAAAGTTTTTTGTCTTTATTCTTTTTTTTTGTTTGGGAAAAGGACTAATGACCAAACTAGTCGACGCCCGTAACCCTCCAAAAAAAAATATATTAGAAATTGGTGATAATAATACTTATAATTATAATTTTTAATAGTTATAATTTTAATTTATTTAGGTTTATTTCAAATGGAATTAGACTAGAAATGTAACCGAGATGTGTTTCCCTGTCTTCCCTTAAATTATTCTTTTTTTTATTGAATAATTGTGTATCTTTCCTATAATTATTTATTATATAAACTTTTATTTATTATTATATATTTTTCTTTATTTCTCTTAAAGTTACAAAACAATTTCCCTCTTATAAAGATGAAACTTTCTACACCAGAAGGAGAAATGAGCATTTACACAAAAGGTGATCGAACTGCATCTATGTTTAAAAGGGAGGGGGCCCGGTGGTAAAATAATAATTGAAAATTACTCCAATAATGGCAGAGGGCCTGGTGGTAAAATAATTATTGAAAACTACTCCAATATCCATCAATCCATCAATATATGATGGTTTTATTGAAATAAAGGAACGGACGGTTATTAATAAATGTTTTAAAGTAAATTTCTACGGGCAAAGTCTTTAGAATGCAAGTAATAATTAAAACTCACAATATTACACTATGAATATAGTTTAGAAAATTGTATTTATAGCAAAAATAGACAGGTAAATATACTAATATAATATAATTACTTCATATACTTCTCCTTTTATTAACGATGAATAATATATATAAAAAAATGTATTTATTTAATATCTGAAATTCTTCGGTGAGTTACCACCAGGAGAAAAATATCAAAAACCTAATTCTAATGTAGGATTTAAAACTTTATATTAAAAATATCCTTCGACGTAGCGACATCATTAATATAATTGGTAATTAAGTTTATAAACATATATATATATACTAGATATTTATTTATTTATTCAGATTATTTACAATTGGTTATAGTACTGTGCTTAGGAAGTAATTTATAATAACTGTTTGCAAACAATATTTTCAATAAATGATTAAATTTGTATTAATGTTAATATTACAAGCTATATTGCTAGACGATTTATTTTATGAAAATATATATATATATATATATTTATTTTTATTTTTTTTAGGAGGACGACAACCCCTTACCTCATCTCTACCGACAGCACCTGCATCCTCTACAATTCGTACAGCAGAAATCATACTAACGTTAGTGTTATTGTTTTTACTTTCATGGACTCCATATGCTGTAGTAACACTCATCGGGCAATTCGGTAATCAAGGTCTAGTTACACCATGGGTATCAGCGCTTCCAGCATTTTTTGCTAAAGTTAGTAGCGTTCTTTTTTTTCTTATTAGTACCTGAAATGAATTTTTAATTTAAATAATTCAAGATATTACAGTTCTGGGTTACTTTCATTGAAACCAAATTAGTTTTAAATGTTGTATATTAAAATATAATTAAGCTTGGTGTATAAACAAGCTGTACAATATATTACATCTCTTTAAATTGAATTTTATATAATTAGAACGAACGGTTCTAAATCAACTTAATTTTAAAAGTCTAATATCTTATTTTTAAATTATTATAGATTTCAATATTATTATAAAGTGCCTATAATTTCCTTATTAAGAAGAACACAACTTGCGCTGAAAATATTTATAAAAAAAGAAATTAGTCCATAGCTAATATCAAATTCTACTAATTAAAACTAACTAACCTTAAGTTTTTTTTTAATTTTTTTAGAATATACCGTAAGTGAGAAAGAAATTACTGTTCAATGTAGATGCATAACCCGAGGAAAATTTTAAAAGATTTTTACACAAATTACAAATTATTTTGATTTTAATATATTTTTCCATAAAAAAATTTATTTCGAATTAGCTAATGATAGATAGGAATTTTTCTTAAATATAAGTGAAACTTGCATGTAAAATAAATACAATTTTCAGGAATAAACGATAACCCACCGGGTTGGTCTAGTGGTGAACGCGTCTTCCCAAATCAACTGATTTGGAAGTCGAGAGTTCCAGTGTTTAAGTCCTAGTAAGTCAGTTATTTTTATACGGATTTGAATACTTGATCGTGGATACCGGTGATCTTTAGTGGTTGAGTTTCAATTAATCACACATCCCAGGAATGGTCGAACTGAGACTGTACAAGATCTACTATGCTTCAGTTACATTCATACATATCATCCTCATTCATCCTCTGAAGAATTATCTGAAAGGTAATTACCGGAGGCTAAAAAGAATAAACCGGAATAAAAAGAATAATTACCGGAAAAAAAAGAATAAACGTCAGTTTTTATTATACTGATAAATTATTTATTATCTTATTAACTATAATTGTAATATGTTATCTCACAAAAAAATAATGAACTTGAAAAAAAGATCTAATACTAAAAGATGTACGTTTTGGATTAAAATCGTATTAGAAAATCTAAAATTTAGAGAGGTATATTTAAAAACTCAATCATTGATTAAATCATTAGTATCATACCATAAAATTATTTGTATAAATATTTTTAGTCAATATGTATATTTTTATAAACCTGAAAGCATTAAGTAGGCGAAAAGAGAAAATAATATTAATACTAAGCAGCAATTAGGTAATAATTAATCTTTAATCTTTGCTACCAGAATGTAATTTAGTAGATTATTTGTTAATACTAAGAAATTGTTAAGGGTTAATCAGTTGGAGTAAGTAGGTCGTAAACCTACAAAAGATTACTGCAGTATATAAAAGTAAGCCATTGGTAAATCGGTATGCATATTAAGGTTCTTCACAATTTATATTATAAAGAAATGTAATAATAATCAGAAAAGTTACAAAATGTAAATTTCTCTTGGAAACCAATCTTCGTTTAATTAATTTATCAGTTAATCATTTTCGTTGAAAATTTTTGATGAGCTTCAAATAGTATTATGATTAGTCATCTGGGGACTTAGAAATAATTATTATTAATTAATTTTTTATTTTTATTCTATACATTCATTAGATAAAAATTATTTGTAATTTTATTTTTCATATGTTTAAGGTAAAACAAGCTGAGTTATGATAAATCTTCTACATATTAAATTACGAACGTTACAAAGGTATTTTTTAAATTAAAATTGTCGGTAACATAAATATCTCTAAACATTGAGAAGTTTGGTTAGTAATTTCTTTAACTAGGTAAATAATAAAAAACGAATTAATCACGGACAGTAAATAAGATTTGCAACTAACCCGAGAATCACCAACCAAGAACCCTTCGTTTCTTGTCGATATCAGAGTTGGCTCTTTCCTTTCTGACCTCAAATGTTGTTGGTCGTACTTTCAATCATCCAAAGAGTTGTATGAATTCATATAACTAGTAATAACTGGTTCCTTCGGCCTAAATTTGACCTTTGACTTTTTTAATGATTCTTTAAAGTATTTTTAATTTTTCCCCTTTTTCCTTCTGGGAATTTCCCTTTTCCGTTTATCAGCGAAATTCACTTTTTTCCTCACTCTTTTGATAGCATCATTTTTATGTTAATGATTCTTTAATATATTCTCTTCGATGTCCAGTTTAGTTGTCGATGACATCAGGAAATTCCTCGCAGCAGCTGTCAATCATTCATTCTAAACAAACAATATGTTGATGAATCTTTAAATGAAAAATAATTGTTTTAATGAAAATTAAATAAATTTAATTTAATATATATAATAATAATAGCAGATATAGCATTGATCTTTAATCTCTATTTAATGTAAATTACAGTCTTTAACGCATGCGCAATAGCATATTTAATAATATAAATACAATACTATACAATACTTTCTTCATTTATTAGACAACATGAATTTCAAACGTGTATGTTTAGAAAATGATTATAAAAACTACTAAAAAACGAACCAGAGCTGTCTATGGCTCAAATTCATTCAAAATTCTAGAAAGAGCATCTAAAAGTAATTTAATTACTTATTATTATAAAACTGTAGATGAAAAAGTAAAGATTTATTTATTCTTAAACAATATAAGAAATTGCATTTAGCGAAATACGTAATTGCATAAGCCGACCCGACGCAATTATCCAAATAGAAAAAGCGATATTAAGGGACTGAGTGACTTATATCAGAAGACTTAGTCGTAATGATTCCATATTCGAGACTCAATAAGAGTTACAAATACTTGTTAACTGTTAACGATTAGTTTACTAATTTTGCACACGCTGTACCGTTAAAGAAAAAAACGGATATACGAGATCTGTAAATAAAGTAATGAGACTGGTCCAGAAAAACCTATTATTTACAATCCAATTGTTCATGGACTCGTATCACCTTCAAAATAGTTCCCTTGGGAAGCCACGCAAATAGTTAAATACTCGGCAAGCCACGCAATACTGCTATGAGGAGTGGAAAAACCACTCCTCATAGCAGTATTGGAACTTAGAAACCAGAATATCTTCAGATGGTCGGTTACAAATTTTTATGTTTTCTACTGTTCCAAAATGGTGTCCTTTTAAAATCGCGAACAGGAAAATGTCACAGGGACTCAGCTGAGATGAATAAGGTGGTTGAGGAACTACAGGAATGTTTTTCTTTGCCAAAAACTCATTAATTGAGAGTGCAATGTGACAAGGTGCATTGTGATGATATAACATCCAGTTGTCTTTGATGGCTGGTCTCAAGGGGGCAATTCTTTTTTCGGTAAATATATTGATTTACAGTCTGTCCTGTAGGAAAACTCCTTATGGATAGTTCCATTACTACCGAAGAAGCAAATTAGCATGGTTTTGATTTTTGATTTGCTCATAATTGCTTTTTTGGGACGTGGTGAGCTTGAAGTGTGCCACTCCTTGCTCTGGCTTTTTGTTCTTGGGTCGAACTCAAATATCCAAGACTCATCATCAGTAATAACATTTTAAGAAAATCAGGATCAGTTTCAATTCGCCCTAGAAGGTTGTAGCGCACTTCCATCCTGTTGTTTTTCTGTTCAACAGTGAGGTTTTTGAGACCAATTTTGCACAAACTTTTTTCATGTCCAATTCGTTTGTCAAAATTTGATGAATTGTGTTATGGTTTAAATTCAATTTTTCTGCAATCATTCTGACAGTTTAATCGTCGGTCGTACCGTATCAAGTTATGATTCGCTCAACATTATCGTCACTTTTTGACGTTAACGATCTTCGAGAGCGTGGATTGTCCGCAACTGATTACCGGCCAGGTGAAAATGCATTAAACCACCTAAAAACTTGCCACTTTGGCTGCCAAAAAGCTAGTCTCATTACTTTATTTACAGACCTCGTAGAAGTCGCATCCCCCTTGCTACCGATATTAAAAAATGCAAAATGAAACTTTTCCAGACGGATCGGGAGAGGGAATTTTACAATCCGCAAGTTAAAGCGTTGATGAAACAATATAACATAACCCATTATTCGACATTTCCGATAAAAAAGTTGTTATGGTCAAACGTTTCAACAGAACGTTGAAAACGAAGATGTGGAAAAAGTTTACAGAAAAGGGGTGTTATAAATGGATCGATATGCTGCAAGATTTGGTAGATGAGTACAAGAATACCGTGCATTGAGCCATAAAAATTAAACCGAAAGATGTAAATAGCAGCAACGTATCGCAAGTGTTGAAAAATGTAAATAAAAAATATGAGACCATTTAAAGTGAAATTTATAGTCGGCGATGCTGCTCGCATAAGCAAATATAAACAGAAAAGGGGTATATGGCGAATTGGAAAAATGTACAAAATACATACGGTACACGCTGAATCTCGACCGGTTACATATGAATTTATTGATAGTAAAAATGAAATTTTAAAAGGTCGCTTTTATCAACTCGAATCACAAAAAAATTAAACATAAAGATGTATACCAAATTACGTTTTTTTTTTATTTTTATATAGAAATGTCATGTTTAAAATTAGGCGATAAAAAGGCGGTAAGAGGTCCTCCAGGGATCGGTTTTTTAATGTCTGAAGATGGAAATTATAATATAAAAAATCATAGATTGTGTAATGTATCTGATCCGATTGAAAATGGTGATGCAGTGAATTTTAAATGAGCTAAAATTATGTTTAATGAATACACAACAAGTCTCAGTGAACAGTTTGTCGGGTTGGAAAGATTGAATCACGCGATAATTGACTATGATGTAAAGATTAAAAATTACATGGCTGAAAAACTGACGATAACTGAAGAAACTCCAAAGTTTATGAAAGATGCAATTACGTTGCTTAAAACAAAAGTTGAAAATTATATAGATAATGAGATAAATTGCCACCTTAAGACGATCTCATGAAAGTTACCTTTACAACATATATAGAAAATAAAATTCAAGTGATTAATCCAACAAATCTGATACATTATAAAATCATTAATGTTGTTAAAGGTTGCTGTTTATTGTAGAAAATGTGGTTAAATATATTTTGTTGTCCCGAATTCGAGCCGACTAATTTAGATACATTAAAGAATCATTAACCCTGAAAATGTTGTTTTTAACGACTGCTGTTTATTGTAAAAAATGTAATAAAAAATTTTAAAAGAGTCCAGAAAATTTAAATAAAAATTAATATATTTCATCAGCTGGAATTCCAGCTGATGGAATGAGTGGATTCATTAAAGAATCATTAAAAACTGATGAAATGAGTGATACATAGAGCCCACTCACTAAGCCCACACAAAGTCCACATTGCCCCCAAGAGTTTATAGACTTTGTGTCAATAAACAACAACATTCGCATTAAATTTGTATGCGTTAGATGTAGTTTAATTAATAATTTAATATAAAAATAAATATGCATGGTCGTACTGATATAGCAAAATTTTATTCTGTTAATTGTAGTTTTCAGTATTTTTCTTCTAATAAGGTTATTATTATTTAAAACGTGTCTATATTATTATATCTATTAAAAGATATGGAGATGCAGAAAAAAAAATGTTTTTAGGGAGGCGTAGTAGCATAAAAGTGGAAACCGCTGGTGTAACTAACGAGATGAAACTTAAATCTAAATTTGGGGTTGAGTGAAATTAAAGAAAGGCGGGGGATACTATTAAGAAAAAATTTGCTAATAAAAAATTTAATAATGAAAGTAAAAAAACAAAATAATAGGTTCGATACCGAAACGTGCTTTATATGATTACCAATTGGTTGAATTTGCAAAACAGTTGAAAATTCCACATTTTAGATGTGTTTTTATGCGAGATGCATTACCGAAAAAGATTAGAAAAAATGAACGCGCTGTAGTCAATTTAGATTCTTCAAACGGACTCGGCACACATTGGATTTGTTTTAAAAAATGTATAAAAATGTAGAGTATTTTGATAGTAACGGCGATGTGCAGCCCCCTACAGGATTGACGAATTATTTGAGAGAATCTAACGTAGCATAAAACATTAATAGATATTAAGCCGATGATGATGTAATTTTTGGTCGATTATGTTTAGAGTTTTTATGTGGATTATTGCGAATAGTATATTAATATTTGTTTGTTTTTTTTTTACTAATGATATGACGCTTCTATTATCATTTAATAGTTCGGTGATCAGAAAAACATATATTTGCTGCCAATCGATTTTTGAAAAGGACAATATAATATGGGTTTATAATAGTTGATAACGCAGAACAGTATTCCAAATGTCGAAGAAAATAAAAACAATAAATTGTGTTTCGCGTTTGTTGAGGACGTAAAAAAAGATGAAAATATAATAATTATATGGTAACTAAAAAACATTACATAACCATACCGACGGGCATTTATGAGGTTGAAAATATCGGTGAATGTATACAAGCCGAAATGAAAAAAATTTAAATATACCGTTTTATTAAAGATAACAACACATAATAGACCGAAATTAAAAGTACAGTTTGGATAGATTTTTCAGATAAAGATTGCATTATCGGTAGCCTAATGGGTTATGGATCGAGACTACACAAACCGAATCTAACTCACATATCGGATCAACCGATAAATATACCCCCTGTAAATGTAATACGGAAAAAGGGAATATTTTTACGGATAGTTTCAAAGATGTAATCGAGACAATATTTTGTATTCATTTTCATTAATCACCCACCCCGGTAATATAATTGAAGAATATACATTAAATATTATATTTGTACCGGTAGATATGAAAGAAATTAGCAATTTAGAGATACAATTGACCGATCCAAGCGACAATTTATTAAATTTGCGCGGCGAACAAGTCAGCGTGTTGTTGGTAATTCAACCTATGTACAATATAAATTATTGTAATTGATTTTTTATTCATCATAAATAGATACAACATGCCTCACATATCCGACAGCGAAGATGACGTTGTTTTTGTTAAAAAACGTTACAAATTGAGTGAAGAAAGCATTAAAAAGTTAAAATCCCTAGAACTTGAGATCGTAAATGGAAAATTAAAATCTATCCGCCGTTAAGCAATACATTATTGAAATTAAAAAATTAATTTTCTTATAAAAATTCTACAATAAATTGATTGTGTTGAAAAATATGAATGTCCAAATTAATCGTTAACGTATAAACAATGCCATGAACATTATCCATATGTAAATAAATTCGATACGAGTGCGGAAATTATAATCGCTGTAAATCAGCCGGATGTATATACGGTTTCCGGTGATACTTTTTTGATTGTTTATGGGAAACTTGTTGGCGACAATGAGAGAAAATCAATAACATCAGATTTGGTAAATTTTGCGGATGCATTTCTATTCGACGAGATTAAATTTCTTATAAACAGGCATGAAGTAGTCCAGTACTAGAAATGTAGGTGTTACAACAATCAAGAAAAATGTACTTTCAATGACAAATTCTTTACTTTCATCGGCTGAATGTGTCGGTTGGATCTGAGATGAAAATAATAAAATTTATACGGACAATAATGGCAATTTTATTTTTATTCGAGTATACCATTATCAATGTTGATAGGTTTTGCTGAAGATTATAAAAGAATCATAAACAATAGACAAGAATTAGTGTTGAAACGTACTAATAACAACGTAAACGCGATACGCGCTACAGTTTCAGATCATAAATCTAAATTATAAATAACAGAAATCGTACGGAGTGTACCATATTTAAAAGCGGCGCCTGAATATCAGTTGGGACTGGTCAAATTGATAGATAAAAATAAAGAGGTACTATGGAATCTAGAAATTGGGACTTCAAGAATATCCAACAGATCCTCAAACAAATTCTTTATAGAATTTGTTTGAGGATATTTTACATGGAATGTAAAAACACCATCGCAGTTAGACAAACCGCGTTATGTTATTGTACGTTTTTAAACGGATAGGAAAGATAACGCTGTTAAAGATCCGTCGAAATTTGATTCTTGTAACGTGAAAAATATTAAAGTGAAGATAAATTCAACCTCTTATCCATCTGAAGATTTACGGGGGAGATAGATGATGTTATGTAAACTGTTCAGAATTTCAGAAGTCGTATTATAAAAATACCAATTCGCAGTACACATTTTCAGATTACAAAAACAATCATCCACTATATGTGATTGATTATTCGCAACAAGATGAAGCTATAAAAATACGTTTGTTGTAGGTTTGAGAATTAAACTTGAAACTGGAGAAAATTTCAAGTCTAATACAACAGAATATTGCTTTTAATATACGAGAATGTAGTGCTTGTTCACTATTCACCTGGTAAAGTTATAAAACAAGAACAGATTTTATTAATTTTTTGCTGATGGATCAAAGGTCAAATGTAGCAATATTATCTTAAATTTAATTTATATAATTTTACAAAAACAAAAAAGGAACAAATTTTTATCACATATTAATTTTAATATGTATATGTATACTGAATACATATGAAAACAACCAATTATTGTTCATTTAATGATACATCAACATATTGTTTGTTTAGAATGAATGATTGACAGCTGCTGCGGGAAATTCCATGACGTCATGGACATCACTGGACACAGAAGAGAATCACTGGACACATTAAAGAATCATTAACCTGAAAATGATGTTCGAAAATAATATGGGAAAAAAGGAAGTTCCTAGAGGGAAAAAGGGAAAAATTAAAAATACATTAAGAATCATTAAAAATGTCAAAGGTCAAATTTGGGACCAAAGGAATATATATATATATATATATATATATATAGGAATATATATATATGAATGTATATACGCGTATATATGTTTATATATATATATATATATATATATATATATATATATATAAACATATATACGCGTATATACATTCATACATATCAAATGAACCTCAATTTAAACTTAGACCTAGCGAACTTTATCAAAATTAATAAATTTCCCTTCATTTTTAAAATCTACAAAATCGATACAAAAATGTTCTTCCACCACTCGGTAATTTATTGAGAAAATCCAAGAAAAATGTTTTTTTCGACAAGAGAAGAATGATAATATTTTTACAATAACCTAAAGATTTAGTTACCAATAAATGCATATATTGATAAAAGTATAATAATCACAAAATCTGTAGAAATTTTTTTTATGGTTTTAGCGTGCTTTAGTAAATAGAACTACGTCAACAAAGCTTATTAGAACCTTACATCAATATAACTCCAATTTAAATAGGTACCTAATGAAAACTAATAAAATGCTGATTCTACATACAAAACGTAACATTTCAATTAGATCTGAAATACATACTTTGCATTCGATCCAAAATACAAGAACTGAAGAATTTAAACAAAACTTTCCATTTTTATTAATATTCGAAATGTTAAGTAAATAACTGAATGATTCTTTACAGTTAAAATATTAAAGCTGTATTATTCGAGTAGTATATTAAACTGTACAAATTAAAATCTGCATGTGTCCTCAACTGATTTGTACGTATCACATACGTGAGTATATAGTTTTTTTTTTTTTTTTTTTTTGTCTTCAGTCATTTGACTGGTTTGATGCAGCTCTCCAAGATTCCCTATCTAGTGCTAGTCGTTTCATTTCAGTATACCCTCTACATCCTACATCCCCAACAATTTGTTTTACATACTCCAAACGTGGCCTGCCTACACAATTTTTCCCTTCTACCTGTCCTTCCAATATTAAAGCGACTATTCCAGGATGCCTTAGTATGTGGCCTATAAGTCTGTCTCTTCTTTTAGCTATATTTTTCCAAATGCTACTTTCTTCACCTATTTGCCGCAATACCTCTTCATTTGTCACTTTATCTACCCATCTGATTTTTAACATTCTCCTATAGCACCACATTTCAAAAGCTTCTAATCTTTTTTTCTCAGATACTCCGATTGTCCAAGTTTCACTTCCATATAAAGCGACACTCCAAACATACACTTTCAAAAATCTTTTCCTGACATTTAAATTCATTTTTGATGTAAACAAATTATATTTCTTACTGAAGGCTCGTTTAGCTTGTGCTATTCGGCATTTTATATCGCTCCTGCTTCGTCCATCTTTAGTAATTTTACTTCCCAAATAACAAAATTCTTCTACCTCCATAATCTTTTCTCCTCCTATTTTCACATTCAGTGGTCCATCTTTGTTATTTCTACTACATTTCATTACTTTTGTTTTGTTCTTGTTTATTTTCATGCGATAGTTTTTGCGTAGGACTTCATCTATACCGTTCATTGTTTCTTCTAAATCCTTTTTACTCTCGGCTAGAATTACTATATCATCGGCAAATCGTAGCATCTTTATCTTTTCACCTTGTACTGTTACTCCGAATCTAAATTGTTCTTTAACATCATTAACTGCTAGTTCCATGTAAAGATTAAAAAGTAACGGCGATAGGGAACATCCTTGTCGGACTCCCTTTCTTATTAGGGCTTCTTTCTTATGTTCTTCAATTGTTATTGTTGCTGTTTGGTTCCTGTACATGTTAGCAATTGTTCTTCTATCTCTGTATTTGAACCCTAATTTTTTTAAAATGCTGAACATTTTATTCCAGTCTACGTTATCGAAAGCCTTTTCTAGGTCTATAAACGCCAAGTATGTTGGTTTGTTTTTCTTTAATCTTCCTTCTACTATTAATCTGAGGCCTAAAATTGCTTCCCTTGTCCCTATACTTTTCCTGAAACCAAATTGGTCTTCTCCTAACACTTCTTCCACTCTCCTCTCAATTCTTCTGTATAAAATTCTAGTTAAGATTTTTGATGCATGACTAGTTAAACTAATTGTTCTGTATTCTTCACATTTATCTGCCCCTGCTTTCTTTGGTATCATAACTATAACACTTTTTTTGAAGTCTGATGGAAATTCCCCATTTTCATAAATATTACACACCAGTTTGTATAATCTATCAATCGCTTCCTCACCTGCACTACGCAGTAATTCTACAGGTATTCCGTCTATTCCAGGAGCTTTTCTGCCATTTAAATCTTTTAATGCTCTCTTAAATTCAGATCTCAGTATTGTTTCTCCCATTTCATCCTCCTCAACTTCCTCTTCTTCCTCTATAACACCATTTTCTAATTCATTTCCTCCGTATAACTCTTCAATATATTCCACCCATCTATCGACTTTACCTTTCGTATTATATATTGGTGTACCATCTTTGTTTAACACATTATTAGATTTTAATTTATGTACCCCAAAATTTTCCTTAACTTTCCTGTATGCTCCGTCTATTTTACCAATGTTCATTTCTCTTTCCACTTCTGAACACTTTTCTTTAATCCACTCTTCTTTCGCCAGTTTGCACTTCCTGTTTATAGCATTTCTTAATTGCCGATAGTTCCTTTTACTTTCTTCATCACTAGCATTCTTATATTTTCTACGTTCATCCATCAGCTGCAATATATCGTCTGAAACCCAAGGTTTTCTACCAGTTCTCTTTATTCTGCCTAAGTTTGCTTCTGCTGATTTAAGAATTTCCTTTTTAACATTCTCCCATTCTTCTTCTACATTTTCTACCTTATCTTTTTTACTCAGACCTCTTACGATGTCCTCCTCAAAAATCTTCTTTACCTCCTCTTCCTCAAGCTTCTCTAAATTCCACCGATTCATCTGACATCTTTTCTTCAGGTTTTTAAACCCCAATCTACATTTCATTATCACCAAATTATGGTCGCTATCAATGTCTGCTCCAGGGTAAGTTTTGCAGTCAACCAGTTGATTTCTAAATCTTTGCTTAACCATGATATAATCTATCTGATACCTTGCAGTATCGCCTGGCTTTTTCCAAGTGTATATTCTTCTATTATGATTTTTAAATTGGGTGTTGGCAATTACTAAATTATACTTCGTGCAAAACTCTATAAGTCGGTCCCCTCTTTCATTCCTTTTGCCCAGCCCGTATTCACCCACTATATTTCCTTCCTTGCCTTCTCCAATGCTTGCATTCCAATCTCCAACTATTATTAAATTTTCATCTCCTTTTACGTGTTTAATTGCTTCATCAATCTCTTCGTATACACACTCTACCTCATCATCATCATGGGCGCTTGTAGGCATATAGACGTTAACAATCGTTGTCGGTTTAGGTTTTGATTTTATCCTTATTACAATGATTCTATCGCTATGCGTTTTGAAATACTCCACTCTCCTCCCTATCTTCTTGTTCATCATGAAACCTACTCCTGCCTGCCCATTATTTGACGCTGAGTTAATTACTCTAAAATCACCTGACCAAAAGTCGCCTTCCTCTTCCCACCGAACCTCACTAATTCCTACTATATCCACATTTGTCCTACCCATTTCCTTTTTTAAATTTTCTAGCCTACCAACCTTTTTCAAGCTTCTAACATTCCACGCTCCGACTCGTAGAATGTTATTTTTTAATTTTCTGGTGACCCCTTCCTTAGTAGTCCCCACCCGGAGATCCGAACGGGGGACTATTTTACCTCCGGAATATTTTACCAAGGAAGGCGCCTCCATTATTGGTATGTGAAAATGCAGAGAGCCACATTTTCTTGGAAAAAAAAAACAGCTGTAGTTTTCCATTGCTTTCAGCTGCGCAGTACTCAGAGGACTGAGTGATGTTGATACGGCCGTTTAAGTCGTCCTGACTCACGCCCCTAACAACTACTGAAAGAGCTGCTGCCCTCTTTCAGGAATCATTCCTTAGTCTGGCTCTCAACAGATACCTCTCCGATATGGTTGCACCTTCGGTCCAGCTACTCTGTATCCCTGAGCACTCAAGCCCCCTCACCAACGGCAAGGTCTCATGATTCATAGAGGAGGGAGTATATAGTAATACATACAAATGTTTTTTTATTCCAAACATTAACTCCTTCTATTTATAGTACGTTGTGTCCTAAAGATCTGAGTAAAGGGTATTCAAGGCTATAAGTAAGTACAAGGTATGTAGCGTATATATTTTCTCTCTTTTTTTTCTTTTAAAGGAGTAATACTTTTTAGGAAGATATTTTTTTAAGTTTTATTCAATGGAATACAACAATACCTCCTTGAGCTCTTTATGCTTCCACTATTCAAGCTGTCCTTAGTTTCATGAAAAAAGCAGGAACAACCTTTTGAATTAACTTGGCTATATAGAGTGTATAGAAAAACAACCTGAAATAAGGTAGCAATACTTTAAATACCATATATGTATGCAAGACACTTCAAGAGGTTTAAAACATAGTACTATATATATTTAAAATGTTTCAAATCTTTCATAATTTAGATTTTGTTGCGTTTTTTAATTTATTTATTTAGCATTTATTTAAATTAAGTATTTCAAGTTTAAATTTGATCTATTTTTTGTGCATATTTAATTTGAATACTCTTTTATCTCTTGAAACATTTTATCTTGGTAAAAAATAACATATTTAGTTATATTTTCACAACTAATTTTAACGTTTCAATGCAAATTTCTCTTCCTCATTATTTCGATACAGTTATACCTATATCTTTAGTCACGTTCTTCAAATAATTTACATAGTTTCTTAGATCAATAAACCTATAACTATTCCAACAGCCACTAGACTAGCAAACCTCTTTTTCTAACGCTAAAAAATTCTCTTCACTATTCAAACGATTCTGATCTATTCAAAACTTCATCTAGTATTCTCTAGATATTTCGTATTCTTTCAATACCAATTACTAACTCATCTGTTAGAATATCTGTCTAAGCATACTGAGATTTATTACGAGTCTGGAATACTTAAACAAAAAAAGTTTTTAAATTGCAAGTCAGTTTCAATTCATTTATTTATGTATTGATGGTTTATAATAGTGTAAAGGAAAACTAATGCGATGTTATTTCATAAGGCTATTAACATTTAATGAACAAGAAACTGAGTATTTAAAACTAAAAATCTATCCTCATCCTTTCAATTTTATTAATATTGACCATTATAATGGTTTAACAATAAAATGCTTAATATGAGAAAGTTGAAAACAAACTACCTATTCAATAATAATAATTTGAAAATAAAATTTCCATCATTATTCCTTAAAGAAGAAATTAAAATTATTTAAAAAACTAGTTTCATAATGAATTTCAATTTAATGCACACGGTATTTGATTAAAATATCTTAATCGTTGTCGAAATATAAATTTCTATTTGATACGAAAATAATTTTATTTTTATTAAAATGAAGAAAAAAGTTTCGCTTCGTATGTTTATCAAACTTTTATGTCTTTTTTTATAACCAATTCTTCTACCTGTATGATATAATTTTGGCCCAACAACCTGGCATTGCATTTTTGTACGTATATTTATAAAACTGACAAAAATTTCATAATTTCAGTAACAGTAAATATCAGTACAATATCTCAGCAACACAAATTTCAGTAATACTCAGAATTAAAATAGCAGTAAAAGTAGAATACTAGTTGCCTAATTTACTTTTTTCGTTATTACTAACGGAAGAAGTCTAAGAATTCAATATTTTGGATGATTTCATTCAATAAGGGAATCTCGCTTTGGACAGTGTTCTTTTAGAAGAAGGTCGCAACATAATTTTCATAATGAAAATGAAGACATCTCATTGTATACAACATCATCCTATTTGTTCCTTGTTATCTTTCTAACTGTTACGTAAAGTAATGAAGGAGAAATATTGCCTTTGTTTTTGACGAAAATGATTTTATATATGAATACTAGCCAGTATATAAGTCTAGCTACAGAGCATGGTCCCTGGATCTTCACACAGCTCTTTTTGCTCGCCATTCTCGTGTAGTTAGGACCCCTGCAGTGTTCGTTACCCTAATGTTGCAAGAATAATATTGATAAATAGAAATTAAAAAATTCAGGCTTTATAGAAACCTATAAAAGAAATTAAATTACAAAATACAAAATAGTAATAACTACGGTAACTGAAGTACACAGACTTTTAACGAAGAAAACTTCACAACTTATTTCTGCTGTCTTGGTGACCGAAACTGGTTTAATATTTAAATCATTCATTCATTTTTTTCTTTGTTAATGAATATTTTTTAATTAACAATTTCACCCTCAAGAGGATTAGGGCCTCGATCTATAACTTAAAACCTTTCCCGGGGATAACAAGAATGCATTTTGCAAATTTGAAAGGGGTCGGTAGGTTGGTTCTCGCGTGATGCAAAAACACAGAGTGTGTGTGTGTGTGGGTTTTGTGTGTGTGTGTGTGTGTGTGTGTGTGTATATATATATATGTGTGTATGTAATCGTGAGCGTCTTGGTCTCTATGGAAATTGGTAAATATTGAAAGGATTTTATGAAAATAATTGTCATAAAAATAGTGTTCAAATGAGGTTAGTGGTTGTTAGCTTATAAATAAAAATAACTTATACCGTCGGTAATAACAATGGAAATAACCATTAAAAGTTTTCGAAAAGTTATAATTTAAATCGCCCACTAATAAAAGTTTTATTTTTACGAACGTTTTTAATTGTTAACTGTTTCAACACCCACTTCAAATGTAATTAGTGTTTCTCTCAATTACCACTTTCTGCAAGTGAAAAGAGTACTCCAATCTTATTACAATTTTTATTTTATATTTTATTATAAAATATTTTTTTAAATAAAAGTTTTCATTTTATTTTTTTATCGGTATATTAGTAGGTAAATTGCTTTTTGTACGACTAAAATTCTAAATTATTTGTATAACTAACTCAAATTCTTATAACGTACTGATGTTTTAAATTATTTATGATAGATACTATAATTGCAAGGTTGTAGCTGATATGGAACACAACATCAAAAAGGACATAGTCATTCTCAAGAAAAATAAACATCCCATGCCTGTTAAAGTAATGAAATCTTCTCGCTTTGTTTTTATCACTAACTCTCATAGAATGTTGTATATTAACAATACAAATTCACTGAAATACATTAATAATCAACCCTAAAAATCACACTTTACAGTATCACTTTTTAACGGCAGGAACTATCTGTACATCCATCATAATTTCTCGCAGAAAAAGCAAATATGATCGCTTCCTCTTCTGTCTCAGATATTTCTTCTGACATCATATTCATACGAAAATATTGTTACATTTTGAATAAACCAACAAATAAATACACCCCTTTAGAAATACTGCACTGTGTATACTGTCTCTACTACATAGCGAAATGTTTTTAGCTACGTTTCATTTTGCAAATTTACTGCTTTTTACTTTAATACTATTTGAATTATTATTAAAACTCTGTTAATCAGTAAAAATTGTAAGAAAGATATTTTTATTTTTCATTCTTATATTAAATATACCGTTTTTGGAGGTACCCCAGGAGTAATGTTGTGTATAATCTTTTTTCTTTATATTAATTTTTCTATTTTTTTTTTATTTCAAGTAAATTTTAGTTTTTTTCATCAGTCATCCTACTTTCTATAAACAATTAACTTCATATTTATAAAAATACGACCAATCAACCGAACAGTAGCAACTATAATAACAAAAAAATATAAATAAATTACATTGCGCACAATGCATTAAAATTCACTTCACAACAATCTTTCTTTTCCTGATTAGCCTCCGGTAACTACCAGTCAGATGATACTTCAGAGGATGAATGACGATGATATGTATGAGTGTAAATGAAGTGTAGTCTTGAACATTCTCAGTTCGACCACTCCTAAGATGTGTTGTTAATTGAAACCCAACCACCAAAGAACACCAGTATCCACGATATATTCAAATCCGTGTAAAAATAACTGGCTTTACTAGGACTTGAATGCAGGAACTCATGACTTCCAAATCAGCTGATTTGGGAAGACGCGTTCACCATTAGACCAACCCGGTGGGTTACTTCACAACAATGTGGAAAATATCACGTTTCGTACAGTTTACTAACACATAACAGAAAAGGTAAATTTGAAAATATATCATACTAAAACAACAATACGTAAACAAAATTGTTATAAAAAATGATTGTAATTTATATATAGTGTATTAAGTGCCACCTTATTTTCTGTGGCCATAAACAATATTTCCAATTGTGTACAGGCTCCTGTCTCATGTTCTCTATTTGTTGACGATTTTGTTATTTACATTGCGAGCCGTTCAACACCCACAGCAGAGCGACTACTACAGAACACTAAATTTCGCCTTAAGGCTTGGTCCAAGACTACTGGTTTGACATTTTCATCCGACAAAACGAAATGTGTAGTCTTTTCTCGGCTACAAAACCCTTCTATTCCGCAAGTTTTTCTGAACAGAGAGCTTATTGTTATCTCTCCCTAGTCAAGTTTCTAGGTTTGTTTTTTGATAGCCGTCTTACTTGGGTCAAACATATACAGGAATTAAAGACAAAATGTTCCAAACTTTTACATATGTTGCGGTTCATTAGTAACACTAATTGAGGAGCCGATCGGTCATGTATGATAAGTTTTTACTATTCCCTTGTTCGTTCCCGTTTAGAATATGGTTGTGTCGCCTACTCTTCAGCTCGTTAAACCGTACTTAAAATGCTGGATGGTGTACATCATGCTTTTCTTCGGCTTGCCACAGGTGCATTTAGGTCAAGCCTTGTCGCAAGCTTACTTGTAGACTGTGGTGAACCATCACTTTAGGATAGACGAGACCAGCTTTTATTATCTGTTTTGCTCATCTCAAAGGACAGCCAAATCACTCGGCTTTTGACTCAGTCCTTAGAAATCCTAATTTAGGAAGGTATGAGGACCGTCCATGTTGTACTGCACCTGTGAGAGTCCGTACCCGACGTCTGCTGCAGTATATAAATGTCATTCTTTCCATCATATCCGTGCTCGTATCCTCCGTGGAGAATAAACCTTATAAATTTTATTTTTGACTTTACGACATACAATAAACAATCAACACTACCTACTGTCTTCAGTGTGAGAAAATGTTTCAGTGTCTTCTCTCCTAGATGAACCCAGACGCGGTGGTATACACTGATGGATCGAAAGAAAACGATACCGTTGGTTGTGCGTTTGTTGTCATTGATAGAACTTATATGTATGGTCTACCCGGTATTACGAGTATGTTAACCGCTGAACTATACGCTATAAATAAAGCTCTAAATATCATTAACCCTAAATAAAGAATCATTCTTATTTGCAGTGACTCGTGTAGTGCTCTCAAAGCCTTAAAAAATTTTTATTCCAAACATCCTATCGTCATTGAAATTTACAACGCAATCGCTGAGTTGAATAATCGCAACACAGAAGTAAGTTTTTGCTGGGTCCCTTGCCACGTAGGGATTCCAGATAATGAACAAGCAGATTATGCTGCCAAAGAAGCATGTATTCAACCTCCTTTCACCACCCGAATTACTACCTCTGATTTTATTCATTGTGTAAAACAATCACTGAGAGCAAGGTGGCAAGGTGACTGGACGACTACCGTTGATAATAAACTCCGGCAGATTAAAGATTCTGTGTTGCCATGGGACTCTCATCCAGAAAAATTCGACGTGAAGTAGTCCTCTGCCGATTGCGGATTGGACATACGAGGGTCACACACGAGTACCTAATGTCAGGAGGACACGCACCCTTATGCACACGATGCAACTGCCGCATGACTGTACACCACATATTCATAGACTGCATATGTTATGCGGCGTTGCGTCGTAAATTTAATCTACCCAGAAACACAATCTGGTATCTTGTACAATGATAATGAAATTTTGAACCGGATGTTTCTGTTTTTGCGTAGTACTAGGTTACTGCAAAAATCTAATATTGTCATGTATATTTTTTATACTAGAAGAGTGTTTAATAATTTTTTCCCTTACTTTCAATTTTGATTTTTTTGGTTCTATGTATTTAATTTTATTATCCGATTAGGGAGACTTTTGCACTCACTATCAGAAATAGTTAAATTTTATATAGTTTCCTTTTTCTATTATTTTAGCTTTTATATTTTAAAGACTCCGTCTGTGATATTAGTTTTGAGTTTTATTTCACTTTTTTAACTTTTGTTTTTAACTTAGTTTAAATTTTTTTATTATTTAATTTATATTAGTTTTAAGCCTTATTTATTTTTATTATTTTAGTGTTACTTTACCTTTTATTAAAAAAAAAACCGGATGATGTAACGCACAGGCGTTTTTCGCCCCCCCCCCCCTAATAAAAATGATATAGAGAAACTATGTAAACAAATGAAATAAATACAATGAGACAACACGAAAAATGAAATACGAAAGATATAATTACAGTAACTAAATAATACAGGTCTTAAAAAAAATTATTATAATCAATTGTAGAGTTCGGCTTTTAAATTAAAAATTCATTCTACTTAAAGAGTATAAGTAGAATTATTGCATATTTATTAATATGAATGAAAAATGTAATAAAAGTGATTTATTTATTAATAAATTTATAATTTATTACTTCTTTCTTATAAAAATTGAAGAGCCGTGAGAAAAACTTCATATTTTTATCATTCCTTTCTGAATTTGAGCTACGTTTTCATGTATATATTGTGTATAACATTTTTCTTTATATTTAATTTTTCTATTTTTTTATTTTTTTTTTATTTGAGGTGAATTTTATTGTTTTCACCAGTCACCCTAGTTTCTGTAAATAATGTGAAAGCTAAAATAAATACTTATTATTATTGAAAAAGAAGTTTATATATAATACTTTCAAAAAAAATAATAATACGGTATAAACTATGTAAACTTATAATGTAGTTACATTTCCAATTTTCCTTGAGTCTGTAATTCTTTGTCCACGATAATTTATGAAAGAGTTTTGGTTTTTATGATTTTGTTTTCTTTTTCTGAATGATTGAAGGTGAATTGGTCCATAATATGTTAGCTTAAACGAAGGATTTTATCAGTATTAATAAACCAACTGAAAATATATTTCAGGAGATATCTTGTATGAACCTTTTTTGTTATCCAACCAGAGAAGAAATCTTTTTCTCATACTCTCAATTTGTGTGTGTACGTGTGTATATGTGTGTTCCTCACTCACCCTCTCTCACAATCATAGCGCATGCACGTCCCATATAAGCTGTCTCTCCTAATATTGAACGATTTAGCAATCATTTACTTCTTTTTTTTCCTTCTTTCTTTTTTTAAATTTTTAACCTCTGTGCTACCGTTAGGTATTACATCAGAGGATGAGATCAATGCCAATTTTCGTAGCGTGTGAAAATGCCATGCTGACCGGGATTCGAACTCGGGACTTAAAAAAAATCATTAGTATTTTGTTAATACCAATTCTGGTTTTATTTTAAATTGAGAAAGAAACATATATGACTTAATAATTATTGAGCTCTATCTCTTATATAGTTCATTGAAATAAAATATTTTTTTTTAATAATAAGAAGAAAGCTGACAACTTGTTGTTTCTAATGCACAGCTTACACATATACACCCACAATTTAATTTAATATATTTATCATTTTATTTAAATATGATATTTTTCGTTTATTTCATTCAATACTTCTGGCTAAAGCGCGTGCGCATAACTTATTTAATTCGCGCGGGTGTGGCGGTACTAGTGGTGACGGTCGGCACTAACTAAACTAATGCAATTTCACAACTTGCATAAAACAAATTTAGCTTGTACGGTTGGCAGACTGATGTAACCGCGAGGCTTATCGCACCAGGTACCGAGTCAACCGGGTGATCGAGTTCCAGATCCAGCCAGGTCGAGTTACTTTTTTATACTTAAAATATTATTCATTTATTTAATTCTACAACTGACCTGTGACGTCACAACATAGCGGTAGTTTAGAACTATTCTTGGAGTGAGGGCGCGATTCTGATTCTATTTTTTAATTGTTAACAAATGTACCTAAGAAAAATATGACCTTAATTAGGCGAAATCTCGAGATACTGAAGGTGACCTTGCTCTACAGCCTTACCCCCTTGGCCTTTTAATTTGAAAATTAATGGCATCAGTGCCCCATATTTAGACGTAATTTTACCAAGTTTGGTCAAAGTTGGTCGATTAGTTTTGAAGATATAGGGTGATTTAGGTTGCGACACCTAACAACAAACACACATACGTACATACGAACATCCGGAAAATTTCTATCCGGTTTTTGGGTTTCTTGGGTGTTAAAACGAAAGATCCGCCCGCATATGCCCAAATTGGACCGATTACCATACTTTCCCTTCAATATCTATAGCTGTGCTATACCGCTAAACGGGAAAGTATGTAATATTGTTGTTATTAAGAAAAATGAGAAAAATAAATTTCTCATTTGAGACGCACTAATATTATGAAAGACAATACTCTTAACTTACATAAATACGTGTATGTAGATTATGTATAGCGTTCGTATGTAACTATTTTGCTTGTGCCTAACAGGGCAACTGTAAGAATAATTATTTTTTGTGGGTTATAAAATAATTTTTTCAGACGTTTCTAAACATGATTGAATTTTCATAGGAGATAGATTAACTTATATGCTTGTACATGATTTATTTAAATTAAGATCATTATATGATTTTCGTTTCTGTTTGAAATAAGAAGAAAATTCTTGATATCTTGGCTTTTTAGGTCAACTATACGTTAGATTTTGTAGTCAAATAATTATTGAACTGCTGGGTTACTTTCATAATTTTCCTGAAACGCAAGAATATTGAAAGTAATAAATGAATAGAATACAAAACACAGATTTTCCGAAAATTATAGATACATTTCTGACCTGATCTGTATAAATTTTATATATTTTTATTTTAATAAAGTATCTGTTTAACAATATAACTTCTAGAGAAAGCAACTCTAATCGCTGCCTACTGCAGCTCAGATTCTTTACAAATGACGCAGTTGTAAGAAAAGTGTAATACTTTGTATAAAGCAACAAATCATGTTTCTTTACTGTTGAGAATTATTGCAATATAATTAATCATTAGGAGCGATTTTAATCTAATTAAAATTAAAGATTAGATACAGATAAGTCCTCTTTTATGTTAAAAAAAAATCGACGTTAATACACATTTCTTGTCATGTTCTAACGATAATTAAATCTAACTATCGGTTTGGTTAGATGTTTACCGCACAGCCTTTTCAGCATTATTATCACAGCAGTTAATGTTGAACAATACAGGTTTAAATTATATTTTTATTGCTCTAGAACCATATTATATTAACATACTACATTAACCATCACAATACTAACTGCTATTGGATGGAATATTAAAACCCACAATGTTTGATTTGATACAGAAAACATACAAAGTATATGCGTGTTGCATTCATACAAACACATATAGAGAAGCAGGATATTTAAAGCATTTGTTTTTTAAATGTTACATATCGACTTAGCATTTGGAAAACTTTCTAGGAAAATTGTGTTTTAGTTTTCAGCGGTTTTTCCAATGATCAAAAGTGATAATTACAAATAAGTTTTTTGAAAAAAATATATATTGCTAGAATTGAAAATGTTTAAAAATACATATTTTAATTAGCTTAGAAAATGAATTACGTAATTCTTTTACAGGTAAATGTAATTTTTTTTAACATATTTTTGTGTAATATTTATACGTATTTTTATTCAAAAATGTTATAAATACGAGTAACTTGTAATGTTTTGTAAATGTTTTGAAAATACGAGTAACTTCATTTTCATATGAAGTTTTTCTTTAGTTTTCTAATTTGTTCTACTGAAACAAGTGAAGTGGGAATTACGTAGCGTATTATTTGAATTTTGGTAAACTCATCGCTGTGCATAATCATACACGTCATTTGTCTTGTTACACTAAATCATTTGGAACGAACGTAGTAAGAAACATAGTATTACTTGGTAGTCGTGGGGTAACTACTTCATATAGAATAGATTTATATTCATCTAACTTATTCGATAAATACACAATGTTTCGCTTATCTAGATTCCAGTCAAGTAGGATTATACAGAAACTTTCTGTATTAATTTGAATTTCTGAACTTTTTACGCAAACATTATGATTTTATACATCTTCACTTGTTACAAACTGAGAATATACTGCACGTTAGTCGTTAACATTGCAATATATTATTTATCATTATCGTTAAAAACTGGAACAAGAAATTACATTTTTTTTTTTTTTTATTAATTATTTAGGAAATTATAAATATACTTGTATATTTTATCTTCAGTTCTCCATAATGGGTTTTAAATTATATTTAAATGAAACAGTGGTATTTCACTGACAAACCTCTCCGAAAATTACATTTTTATATTTTTTATTTACTTTAAAAAAATAAGTCAAACAGTTTATCCATCTATAAATCTGATATGTTTATATAATCAGAAGGTTTCTTCCATCCCAGAAAAAAAGGAGAAAAAAATTACTTTTGTATAGGTTTCGGACAGAGAATTCGTATTTTAGTTCCCGTTATTAATTTACTCCTGTAGGTTTTATAATTTATCAGTAGAATTTATATTTTATTGAAAATTATTTTCATTTCATTAAAACCCTTAAAAAAATTAACATCATTGGAATAAATGTTATAAAACTGGTTTCTACACTTTATTAATTTTGTCACTTAGAGAAATAATTATTTTATAGCTATAATATGTACCAGAACTGATTTAATCAGAAATAATTGGGTCGATTCAAAAATATTGAATTGTTTTATGAATAACATTCAAAATTGAGTTCTTAAGAAAATAATCTAGAAAATTAAATGTTTTATGTTAGTATGTAATATGATTTTGTACAATAAATTCACAATTCCTCAATCATGCTTTTTCTTTAGTTAAATTTATCTAGAGATTTTCTTCGGAATTTCGTGCGCGCGCGCGCGCGCGTATGATCACATTCTATAATCATTATCATATGGTAATATGTAATGAGGCAGCTTCTTTTCATTACATGCATTTACATTCTCCTGTTTATCAACTAAACATTTATCATGTAGATAGATCCATTTCTTCATAGATCGTGTATAATATTTACTTCTTATGCAATTACTACTGATTACTCCAGTACGATATTAATCATTCCTTTTCCTCTCATTATATTTTCCAGCCAGTTTACACGCCTGTTCTTAATTACTCTTATTTACCTTCTATTCTCGTTAATCTCTTCATATAATCCATTCAATGTTTTCGAATTTCCGGGTGCATACATTTTAAATGCTTTCATCCTTATTTTTCTCTTTTTTTAGAGCCTGTGTTTTACATCCTTAGAGGGTGACGGACGAGTACACAAGCTTGTGATGAAATAGGTCAATGCATCCTACTACTCTTTCTAAAAAGGTTAATTCTTCACAAATGAAAGAATAGAAATTCTACCTCGTAATACCTGCGTTATTGTTAAGCCTTCCTAAATTAATCATTTAATAAACTTGAATTTAATTATCAGAAATAATCAATTTTAAAGCATAAATTAAAGAAACTTTTATTTAATTTATGTTTTTTTCTTTTTTAGATTGAACGTAAATTTACCTCTTTTTCAATTTTTTATAACCAACAAAACTTGCTTAAAGTTGGATCATTCATTTAGTTTCGTTAGCTCGGAATATTTATTGGACTAGTTATTTTCCTTATCACTATATCAATTGGCTATACGTATAATAAATTTGTCCGTTAATTCGTATATTCAAGTTTAAATGAAATTTAAATTTTGAATTGGTTTAAATTTTTTTTTCTCTTTCACAGTAAAATTTTCATTCACCTTATTAATTTAATGATTTTAATTCTTAGTTACTTTCTAAGCATGTGACACCAAAAGTGTTGTTTTTTGACTAACCAATGTATTTTCACCGTTTACCACATATCTTAAAGATTACATTCAAATCAGGAATACTAAGAACCAGTTTTCTATATTTTTCTAATAGTTCATTAGATGACACCGTCTTCTTGCTGTTTTATGTATCATAATTAATTCACATAACTATGGTTTTACCAATGACGAAGTAAATAGAATATCCTTTTTTCCATCCAGTCAGTAATGACACTTTTCTTGGAGGTTTACTCAATAAGTAATGAGTGATCAAATGGGTCAATATCTACAACTGACAGTGAAGAAAGATTGTAAATTAATTTTTCAAGTATCAGTTTCATAAAATTGTTTACTTTCATGTTGTCATGGTAATCAACGCTACTTGAACTAGCTTTCCAAGTTAACATCGATTGTAAGGTACTACACATGTCCTTTATTATTCGCGTATTTTGATTCTTTTGGCACTATTATCGGATCGTAAGTTTGTCGTTATAATAAGAAGTTAATATATACTATTAATCCACATAAACAATTGAAATTAGCTATTATGTAATTAATAATTACCTATAAATATTCAATTTTCTTCCGTTGAACATCGGTTTTCTCAATTAAAATTTCCTTTTATTTTCAATTTTACGTCATTTGAAACCTAATTCTTTCAAAATAACAACTAGAGTAGTACCACTACGCTTAAAAATAAAATCAATTTAATGTTATTTTTTAAGCAGGCAGTTCCTAATTTTTTGGCGCCAAACCGGTTAACTGTACTTTTTACAACGTCTTTATCCTCTGAGAGATTTGAAAATTGTTTACACTTCTTTGATGCGCTGAACTATGACTGTGATGTTGATTGAAGAAGCACGTTTCTTAATTTTCTAAATTTTTAAATCGGTCATCCTGTTATCCTGAAGAAGAACAGTAACAGTTCTTTCTTCACGTTTTTAAATACCTATTATTTGGCAGGCGTCTGTTAATTTTCGTATCTTTAGAGCTTTTTTCTACATGAAATCATAAACATTATATTTTTAATTACTGATTTAAATTCTGGCATAAATCAAAAACAAAACTATCGCTATAAATAATAAATCACAAAACCAGAACAGAATTTTTTTAATACGCTTTAGTGTGTTAACCAAAAAAAAATGTAAAAACCAAAAATTTAATAAATAGAATGTATGTACGAGAATATATTATGTGATTAGATAGTCAGATAGCTCAAGTATTGTCACAGGAGCATAGAAAAATAAAACCAAATTAAAATTTTCAAAATCCGATGTTAGATGAAATGAAAGTAATAATATACGAATAAATAATCAATTTTCGATAAATCAATATTAGTATTTGAGTAATAAATATCATTGTTAATTAGTACAAGTCTTAAAAATTCGTTTAGGCAATTGCAACTAATAAACTAATTCCTTTTACAATAAATTTTAAAATAAAGGCTTTTAATAACTTCTATTCAAAATAAATACATATAAATGAATAAATTATCTGTAAATAAAATAAACTCTCAGTAACACAGGTATTATAAATTTTAGAAGCAGTTGATGAACAGGCGAGGAAAAACACACATAAGCGCTCTCCTGAGCGTGTGTGTGCGTGTATCTTTCTGCAGGCAGCAGAAGTCTGCCTCTCGACATGTGCCTTCTTATCTAATTCTTCTTCTTTTCTCTAATGAAAATAGAAGACTTTTTTGAATTTTTTATTTTTATTGTATTTTTTAATCCTTTACTCTATCCTTAACTTTTATTTAGTTGTAAAAAATAATCTTTACTTCATACAAAATATATGATTATTTACAATAATAGGTATGCATGAAAAAAGATTTAAAGTAAAATGTATAAATAATGTGCTATAATGGCTCGATCCCATCCATTTCTTCTTTTTCCTCAATTTCACTCTCAGGTGACAAACAAAATTGGCATCAATTGCCTTCTTTTGAAATTACCATCCTTTGAGATTGGATTTTCTTCTCGTAATGAATGATTTTCATTTGTAAAATGAAATCCAACTACGACTACAAATCGTAGACCTCCTGTACATTGCATTTCTGATTCGCAAATTATAGAATAAAAAATTCTAAGGATAGTAAAATGCTTTGTACAACAAGTGCCTGCCTCAATTCTATATTTTTTCCGTCCCATGAACAATAAATGCACAATGCTGTCTGTGCATGTAATAAACACTGTCTATAAGAATAATTTTATCATAGGCAGTTACGTTAAAGAACTATATAAAAATAATTATTATAAAACACGGACATTTATTTTGTAAAATATAATCGTTTTCTAATGAATAATTAATTATAATGGTGTTTTTCAGGTTATTTATAAATTTGATAATGTATTATAAGAAATTTTACATTTTTATGAACAGCGAATCGCTTTTGTTACTTTTATGTTATCCTTTGTAATGCCTTTCTGTTCACACGTTAATTTGGGAATGTTTGATTGGACATATGACTGAAGATCACCAATACTGTAACTCTGTTCACGGCGTAAATCCACATCAAATGAAGCAATCGCAGCTCGGGTGGGTGCTGGCATTCCCAATTGACTAAGAACTTTATTTGCAATAGCTAAGCACTTGTCTTCAATATTTATCAATGCTTCGTTGTAAATGCCTTCTGTAAATTCCATGGTCACATTGGTATTTTCCAGACGTACTGTATGCAAAATATCCTCAACCATATGCGATCGATATCTTTCCCATAACTCTGTGGGAGATGAAGGGAAGCAAGCGGTCAATATAATTGCTAATAATGCGCGAATTTGGTTTGGATGTGCAGTGTTGCACGCGTCATAAATACATATATCCCACTATTGGTCGTTATTTCACATGTGACTGCGGTTGTCGTTAGCTAGTATGGCGAGTGTTCCCCTCGCTTCCGGCAGATGGCGCGGTCACTTGTACACAACTGACCGTTAAAAAAAACTGTTTTCTCGCGGTCGCGGGTATGTGACTGATGTGAAAATAGATACAAACAATCTTTGATGCGGGTTATATATCGTGCTAAAATTTCAGCTCAATCGGTGCAGAACATTTTGAGTTTTTGAAGCGTACACAAACGAACTTAACATTTTTATATATAAAGATTTGTGGGCTGCGAAAAAAGGCCTTAAGTCGTGCGAAAAAATACGTCATTTTAAATGCTTACAAAAGCAGAGTAATGCTTACAAATTACAGAATAATCAACGCCGTTGATTTCAGATGTTAATAAACTGCTAACGTAAGTAGAAGTTGTGCAGCTTCAGTGTACAACGTGATTCTCCAGTATGAATTACGGTGTCCAAAGAAACCAAAACCCCGCAGGTCAATTGAGAAAATAGGTGAGATTTTGATAAAACGCGATTCGTAAAAAAATTACACGAATTTGAATTATTTAGAAAAGTTTAGCGGTGTATTATGTCCTTTAGAAGAGAATTCGAATATTGTATTCGACAACGCTTCTTATCATTAAACAAAAAGAATTCCAGCCGTGTTATAGAAAAACAATGATATCAAAATGTGGCTTAGTTCAAAAGGAATAATTTTTGAAGAGATTTAAGTTAATGTTCAATCATTGCAAAGGGTTTCGCGTATTAAAAGTAATTATAGTCCGTATAAAATTGCCCGTAAGTATATTAGTAAGTCGTGTTTTTATTCGGCTCCTAACGAATATGTTTGCTGGCCTCCGTGGCGCGAGTGGTAACGTCTCGGACTTTAATCCGGTGGTTGCGAGTTGGAATCCCGGTCAGGCATGTTATTTTCATACGCTATAAATCATTCATATCATCACCAACTGCGGCTGTCCTTCTCGGTGGCTTTTCTTTTTGTTTTTTTTTTTTTTTTTAATAAAATACAGATGTTTTAGCTGTTAAATATAATTCAAAGAAATTTGTTACTTAATCAGCTGTAATTTCGTTTACATTGGCAACGGCCATACGGGCTCTTTGTGATTGGTAGTTGTGTTTGACAGCGGCCATTTTGCATTGATCTGATTGGTTTTCCTTTATTTACATTTCCATCTGATTTATTAGCCTTTTATTTATTAAAAAACTGTACAAATTAGATTTATTAAAAATAGATGAAAACAATCTTTGATGCGGGTTATATATCGTGCTAAAATTTGAGCTCAATCGGTGTAGAACATTTTTAGTGTTTGAAGCCGTACACAAACGAACTTAACATTTATATATATATAATGGAATTTAAATTAACAAGATGTATTTAACGCTTCAGTTATGTACACAACCATTCAATAGCAAAGTTATAGATGAGGTAAAAAATTATTGAAAATAACAGTTTCTGGATCAGTTTTTAATTTTTTAAATAATTTCCATGAAAATTACAGTGTGATGAAATCCAGATGCTACCAAATAGGGGAGAAAAAGTGATTGAACACGAAATTCAGAAATAATAACTTCCCTATCCACAGTTCCTAATCTACATCCATAAATATTAACTACAGTAAGTATTTTTTTGGAAATTAGTTAACCATCTTTGCGCAAAATTTGTGTGGAAATATTGAATAGAAATTTTGTAATGCATTTCAAGCCTAATTGGTGTGGCCTGAGATGAAATTTTGGATAGAAAATTATTACTGAAGAATAAACACTTATTTAAAAAAATAATAAAATTTAAAATGAATGAAACATAAAAAAAGAAAGTAATAGCAACTGATAAAATAACAGTTTCTTAATAAAGCAGGAAATTACAATCCTTGTAATATGAATATTCTATTCTATGGAGATTTTTAAATGGGTATCGTTATGGAAAAAGAATAGGTTATAAAACAAAGACATAATGTAAAATTAGAATAGTCCCGAGACTTTTAATAAACCAGTTTATATGGATTATTGAAATAAAAATGAATTGCTAAATTTAAAAAAAAAAAATGACTACTTATTTTATAAACCTGCTTTATAAAGGTAACCGCTTAAAAATTATTCCAAGAGATAACTTCTCATCGCAGTAAAAAACAGTTCCGCTTAATGTTTCGCTTATTTTGCCGCTTTTTTTTTAAATTGAAGTAAAATTCATAATTTGCCAATTTTGTCTAAAACATTTGTTTAATATAGAAGCGCAAACAGATAACTATAAACAAAACTTAAAATATAATTTATGGATAGTGTAGAGCAGATATTTACTGTTACCCTGACGTATTGTTAATCGTATAAAACTCATATGCCTTTTTTTATACAAAAATTATTTATTATCCGTATAATAAATAAAAGCATAAATAAATGCTTGCTTATATAGTTTACAGTAATTAAAACCAAGTAAAACTAAACAAATAAGACCCACTGCTATTGTCTCGATACATAACGATGAGATTGACGCGCTGAATATTTCTTTTGCAATGCACTAATACCATTAATTTCTTATTGCTCATATACCCTTTCTAACTTCATTGTTTCAGAATAACCTTTTAATAAAGATAAATTATGTGAATATTTCATTGTTTTTTTTTTTTTAGTTTTTAATAATAAAGCTACTTAACTCAGTTAATCTAAAACTACTTACAGATGCGATAGATTTAAATGATAATAAAATTTAAATCAAACATAATCGCGGTAAAGTATTGGAACAAAACTGCATTGAACTTCTGTTCAAGATAAAACTGTTATATTATTACTTAATATAATAATATAAAACTAATCTATTGATTCCATGATTTAGTTTTTTTATGATATTTTTTTAATCTTCAATTTTTCCTTTGCATTTAAATTCACTAACTCTAACTTTACAGGCCGTACTCAAAATGGAGGTGAGGGAGTGCGCCAACACTACAAAATCTAAAATTGTTATTAAAAATGTTTAAAAAGCATTCCTTCGAAACCAAAAAAAAATATAATTTCACTATCGCTTTTTTTAATGAGAAATTTCATTTAGTAATAAGTAAATAATTTGTTCACCAACAAATTTTGATTAAATCATTTCTTTAAAAAGAAAATTATCCATTTAACGGTTTTTAAAACTAAATGAAGTATATATTTTATATTTTATTAAGTATATACATCATAATCCAAATAATAATCTATATTTTAAGTCTAAATTATATTGCAAAAATTAAAGGATTGATTAACACTCTATTAATAAAAGATATCTGTTAATATTAATTAATTTATATTAATTTCAGTCAAAAAAAATGGAACGAGAAAAACCGAGTGAGATTATCATTAATTGATTACACTACATTAGCATGCCTCTGACCTAAAACCACTATGCCTGTCTAATTATTCTTACTTTAATTGATCTGGCACCGGTTCAAAAGACACATGCTTATTTATTTTCATTAAACATTGACCTTTATAATAATTTTTATGAAGGATCCCATTTAAAATGATATAAAACAGAACACAGTTGAGGATACAGTTATTTATGAGTAATGATTTGCATTCAGAGAACTCAGAATCTTAAATTGTTACGCTCACTGTAATTAAATTCACGAATTCAAACTGGAAGTGGAATGTAATTTAAGTTTATATTATTTTTCATCAAATATGAAAAATATTTTAACAATAATCTATGGTGCGTTTCAGATGTACTATTAAATAACAGAATTTAATGTAAGGGTACTTATAAATTTATTTAATATAAAAAAAACCTTATTTTTCTATTACAGTTCATGTTTTCTCTTTAATTTAATAGAATTTATATTACCATATTTCAATATATATATATATATATTACTTGGTGGGGGTTAAGACCCCTTGACCCCCGGGACTCAGGTTGACCCAGACAAGTCCCGGGGCTGACCTAGAGGATCCTCCGCGAAGAGTTCACCTCGGTCACAAACTCCTTTGTCTAACCTTAGGGTTTGTTTGCCTTTGGACCCTCGCAATGCTCGTTATCCTCTTTGTTGTGAGAATAATACTGATAAATAACAGTTAAAGTACTTAGGCTTTACAGAAACATGAAAAAGAAACTAAATTACAAACTACAGAATAGTACAGAATCATATAGAATAGTTCGGAAAGTTGTTGTACACTGGAAGTATGGAAGTGCAATGACGAAATTTTCTTAATTATTACTTTCTATTTTTATTCAGTTCTTTTCTAGAAAAGAATATTACGATAACTGGAATAATTTCGAGAGATAAATATTACAATTTAAAAAACAAAACTGCCAAAAAAACAAAAATTGCTCTTTAATATTGAATAATTAGTAATCTAGCATAATTATAGAGCGTGTTGGCGATTATCGGTTCAACCGCTGAGCTACTACGGTGAAACTAACATACATACACAATAAATACTTTTTGGCAGTCGTGTAAAAACACTAGTAAGACAACAACTTCACACGAATGAGATTCGAAGTTTCCGAATCGTTCAAACTGAAGCATTGAGATGTGAGTTATTCAAAAGCGACTCATTCATCTGCAAGAAATTTTCACTTTTTTTAAAATTTATTTTTAAAAAAATGTATATATATATATATATATATATAAACACATACTTATTTATGTAGCCTATGACACTCCCGTTATTGTAAGGATACCAACGCGGGGTCAGACATCTAAATCGGTTCAGCCGTTGAGCAACTACAGTAGAACAAACATGCGTACACCATAATACATACACTCCTTTTTCGGCAGTGGTATAAAAAATAAAAAATGGGATTATTAGATAATATTTGGAAATAAGATTTTGGCACTACTAAGCGGAAGAATGGAGGGCGCCGGGCGGCAACACACAGCTCCCTCCACGACTCTCTCCCGCTAGAAGCAGTCCGTTGTCAATCAATTTACAGATTATTTAATTTAATTTCTAAGCGTAGATTATTTTTATTTATATTTTATATTTGTATTTTTATTTATATATTAATTTTATTAATAAAGGAAAGGGATTATTACATAGTATTTAGCAGTGAAAAGAACATGCCTACATGATCGAACATAATGCTCGTCAAAAATCATGATTTTTTTTTCTTAAATGTTTATAAATAAATAAATAACAACACCAATAATAATTATTAAAAAAAAAATTAATAAATTTTATTACAGTAATTCATTCATTCAATATCGTAGCAGTTCTTAATACACAACTATTTTCGATACTGAAAATACTATCGATTATCCATGTATATGATATTTCGTGTATTTAATCGTATATGATATTTTTCTTTTTGATCTTGTAGTTACAATAAGCTATACATATATACATATTTATGTAGCCTATGACACTCCCCGTAACATAAGGATTCCAACGCGAGGTCATACATCTAAATCGGTTCGGCCGTTGAGCTGCTACGGTGGAACAAATATGCATACACGCATGCATACATACATACAGCCTAAAAACATAACACTCCTTTTTGAGCAGTTGTGTAATAGTAGGTGTTAAAAATGAATTCATCCAACATCAGTATAATACTGCACTCGTTTCAGACTATTTTCAATCACTTTAACCAGCTAATGTACTGGAATGTCTCATACCTCTACCGAGGTTATTGAGGTTTTTAGTTCTTCAATCGTGCTTGGTCGGTAGCGACACTCTGCTTGTTTCGCTGCCCCTATAGAAAGGAATCTGGGGGAGTCAGATTAAGTGATTGTGCAGGCCACAAACCCCTCGAAATGATTCGTTCACCAAATGCATTTCGTAAAAATGTCATTGATCTTATTAGCTGTGTGAGTTGTGGTGCCATCTTGGTGGAACCAATCGTGATTGATTTCCACTTCTGTTAAATACTAATAAAGTTTGTTAAAACAGCATAATAACGATTACTCTTAATTGTATTTTCAAACAAGACTGTACCCTCAATGCGCGTTCTACTCGCACCGACCCGACTCTCAGTTTTCGTTTCGTGTAAAATAGATAGTTCGTAAAAATCACGGGGATTAGTTGTCGACCACAGTCGTGTATTTTGTGAATTTATATACTTTACCGTACAAAACCATGCTTCATGTGTAAAAAAGTAATTCCATAGTTCGGTCAGTAAAACGCTTAACCATTGACAGTAATTTAGTCTTTTAGCATGATCTGTAGGTTTCAGTTCTTAAACAACGTTACTTTGTAGGGGGAAAATTTCAGTTCTTTTCTAAGAACAGTTCTAAAGCTTTATGTGCGGTAGCAAATCCTATATCTTGCTGCTGTGCTAGCTTACGCATTGACTTTCAGCCATAGCATTCGAAATATCAAGCAGCTTTTGTTTGTTTAGTTTAGGTGGTCTTCCACTTCGACCAGCGTCTTCAACAGAGCCTGTTGTCCAACAATTTTAGATAAGCGTTCGAACTGTATTGTGGGGAGAAACAGGAGTATTTTCAAACTTTTCAAAAAACGTGTGCGTCACTAAATCAGTATACATGTCACCTTCACCAAAGACGTCTTCAACGAGAAAAATCCTTTCCTCTACTGAAAGATCTATTATGTTTCTCGCAATTATTGATTCTGATAAACGATTCAAAACGAGACGATACGAAGTACGTTCAATCACAACTGAACAACTGACGTCTTGGCTTAATACTAAGCAACGCCCAACAAACCCACATGGTAACCAACCTAAGGCCGAAAGAACAGAATGCAGCACATAATAATTCTACAGCATATTGCACAGCGACCTTCCGAATGCAGTGTAGTGACTATGATGATCAAAATACATAGATTTCTGACGAAAATTCCACAACCTATTTCAGTTGCCATGGTGATAGAAATATAATAATGAATTAGACGTATTAATTTTTTTTCCTTAATGAATATCTTTCATTCACAACTTCACCCACAAGGGAGATAGGGCCACAATCTATGGCTTAAAATCTTTCCTGAGATAACACGAATGTATCCTGCAAATGCTCACCCTGAATCACTACATGAGACCTCTTTTACATGTCATACATATCATCATTCTCATCTCATTAAGTCATTGAATTACATATACAAAACATCTCTATCGCGTTTTTTAAATAAAAATTTTTCCGGTTTTATTATTTTTACCCTAAAATTAATGAAGAAGAATAAAAAGTATCAGGAATAGAAACAAGTATTACTTTTTATATTTTACTTTAAGAAATAACTACGGAACTGTTTGGTTATTTTATTTTTAAAATTATAAGAAAATACTTGTGCAAAGCAGAGAGAGAGAGAGGGTGAGAGAGAGATTGAGTAAGAAAGAACAATGTTTTTCACATTCTGCATGGGTCTACAATATTTTTTCTAAAACAACTATAAACAAATTATCAGTTATTACATTTAAATAAAATGGTAGCATATACATAGAGATGCTCTATTTAGATTTACATTATATGTATACAAAGAAGAAAAATAACTGTACGCCATACTATTGAAACTGGAGTGTTTTTTTATATACGTCAGAATAGGAAGGGGAATGAACCGGTAGATTATATCTTAGCATAAAATAACTCTGTTTTTTATTGTCAGACAGTACAATACGATTTTTTTTTTAAATTGTAACTTCTCTCACTCATTTTTCAGAATTAAAAGGATAGTATTTTTTATTTCGGCTTGAATTCGTGTGTTATCGGTTTGCTATGCATTAGGTTCAATTAACTGCACTACTAGTATCAGATTGGTCTGACTATCCACCAGCTGCCTCCATATAATGGAATTATCTGTTGTAAGACAATAATTTTCTAAAAAATTACGATTTCTATGCGTATTTTTTTCTATGCTTGGCTGTTGGTAGCTCTATCTTTGGTAGAATTTTTATAAATATCTATTACTTTTCTTTGACGCAGTAAAAAATAACTACCTAAATCATAATCAGTTTTTATTATTATTTTTTTTATACAAAATAACCAGAACTTACTGAAAATTAAATTAAATTTATCATAAATTTTTCGTTAAAATGTTAATTTAACCACAAATTTAAAACAAGAACGATCCTCAATATTCAGCTAGTACCAAAATAAAATCGCGTTACAACTAATTTAAATATATCCAAGTAGTTTAATTGAAGATACGTTGTACTGTATCTCTACATCCGCTAGCGACTACACTTTCGATCTTTCAATTTCAATCACATTTTCCGGCATTGAATAAAATAAAAAAAAAGGCTTCTAAAATTATTTTTTAGCAATGATTGTAAATTTACCTAATCCCGATAAATATTTTAAAACCATTTTTGGGTTATTTTTAATTCGATTCTTTTAAGGGGTGCGAAGGTATACGGCGCCGTGGCTCTACCACCACAGCCACTGCCACCGTTACTGTTTGTTGACTGGCTGCACCTGCCTCCGGTTACTTGCCTAATAAACTGTTACCAGATATATGCCTAGTTTAATACTGGTGGACGAACATGTTAGCAACTCAGATGTGAGCTGACTCACAGCATACGTACGCACTGATACACCATCACAACCGCCGCGCAGTTCCCCATAGCGACGCTGCGGCCCCGCCACTCTCAGGCTCCAATAAAAGAGCGTGCACGAGGGTGGATTTTCAATTCATCGTCGATTACCACCTGGAGAAGACAAAGAAGAAGAAGATGGAAGAAGACAGAAAAAGTTCTCTGGCCGCCGCAACGTGGGACGTCCCGGCGAATGCCAACATCCCCGCCGAAGCAGCAGGCCTGGCCAGCCCGCTGAGGGAGCCGCTGGATGCGGACGCTACCTTCCCGCTCCAGCTCCAGCTTGCCGGGCTTCAATCGCCCTGGCCGGCGGACTCAGCAGCAGTAGCCGGTCCAGCGTGGGATCGCTCGGAGAGAACCGCCTCGGCCGTGCTGGCGAAGGACGACCGACGCCGACTTGACACTACGGGGCTCTGAGAGCCACCACTGCCACGCTGTAGTGCTGTAATGGGGACCCAACTGCCGCTGAGGGGAAGCTCGGTCTGACTTCAATGGACAAGCCGCAACTGGCTGACTTCGCCGAAGACAAGCTTCCGGGCCCAACAGCTCTTTTCAGAGCTAACGCAAAAAACTGCCCTTTTCAGGGCCACCACACGGTTATGAATTACGATCCGTCGAAGCCATTCGATGACAACAGCACTTCTCTGGGCTACCATAAGGTTAGTAATTACAACGAGCTGTCGAAGTCAATCGACGACAAAAACAGCATGACTACCAAAAGCCTAGTAAGTGCCACGTGCAGTCGAAGTCATTATGCGACAAAACATAAAATAAAAAGATTAAACGCTACGGGAACGCAAGTAACCATACAGTGTAGGCGATGCTGCGACGGGGAGCTAGTTTAAATATAATTTAGATAACACTGTGAATATAGTTTACTATTTCTATCGGATCAAGTCAGTATTATCAGTGATCCTTTATTTATGAGGTTGCAGTTGAAAAAAAGATAAAATTTTAACTATGAAATTAAGTTCTTAATAAAATTTTTTTTTAAACCGTTATTTAACAGTAGAACGTACTTTTTATCAAGATTCATTCAAGCTTACAGAGATATTCTTTCTTTAAATGGCGGAAATAATATTGGGCACTTTTCACCATAATTTCTGTACCGAAGAGTGTAAATGAGATGTAAGATTTTTAAATATGGCATCTAGAAATGATAAACGATTCTTTGACACAAATAATTATTTACAAACAAGAAAAATATCTTCTTTTAGAAAGTAAATACTCAGAAATAATACATTAAGTATTCACAAGAAAACTATCAGTAGAATTTACTAAATTACCATACTTTAATTCAATCAAAACACAAATTCCCATTGAAAAAAAACCTTTACATTTCATTTTTATTCATTCTTGTATCAAAAACAGAGGATAATTTATTATTAAAAATATATATATATTTATTTGGTGACTTGTTATTTATAAAAAAAGGAATAATTTTTTAAACATTAAATTTTCTCTATATTAATAATCACAAAAAACCATTCAAGATAAATCGCATAAATAACTAGCTAATCATTATTATTTGTTTATTATTTAGTTAACATTTATGATAAATAAAATTTAAAAAATGGATTAAAGTATGAACAGCTTAATTATATATAATATATTATTTATGATTAAAAAGCTTTTAGAATAAAAAGCTTGATAAAATTAATATTTTTCTTTGGCAATATTATTATATGTATAATGCATATTATATCATATATATAAAAGTGTATAATATAAACATTCTTTTAAATATTCAATTTGCATATTTTATTTAATGTTGTATAAATAAACCAAAATCTAATTTTTAAGTCATTAATATGTTTTATGTGTTTTATTTATTCTAAAATATCATGATTAGTAATAGCTAAGTGGAATAACAAATTCCGTATATTTATGATTAATGTACATTATGATAAAGTCAAATAATAATTTTTGATATGATATGATTTATATTAGGCCTAGTTAAAATAGTTTTGTTAATTAATATTTATAACAAAGTTTTTAACGCCTTCCGTCATTTACGTTTATATAATACATAGTTTAAACCCTTTCTGCGGTAAAGATTGAAAATCATAACTTTCATTCTCATAAATCCCATTTACTAATGTATTTTTATCCTTAAAATTTAATTTTTATACAATGAAAATATTTTTAAAAATTCATATAGATGAATATGTTAAAATTCTTATAACAGTTATTAATACGGAAATAAATTTTTCAGCCAAAGCCAAGATAAAATGTTATTTGAAGTAACGAAAGTGACTGTACATTTGAATAGTTTAAAGTAAAATTTTATTTATTTTTTTTTAATCTATGTACCATCTATTTGATAGAAATTGAAAACTATCTTACTTTGATATAACTTCAAAAATAAACAAATATATATATGTTATATTACAGTAAAATCCTGACTCATTGCATTCCACAGGCCACGTGTGCTTCATATCATTCAATACTAAGGTCTCCATGGCGCGAGTGGGTAGCGCCTCGGCCTTTCATCCGGAAGTCCCGGGTTCGAATCCCTTTCAGGCATGGCATTATCACACACGCTACAAATCATTTATCTCATCCTCTAAAGCAATACCTAACGGTAGACCCAAAGTTAAAAAAATAAAATACTAAAAAATCCAAGGTTCGGTTGAGATCTGTGAGTATAGATGTGTTGTTTTTGCTCTGTCTTTGGATGACGCCCACTGTGTCTTCGTTTTCATGTTTTTTGTTATTCGTTGTTTCGTTTGTTTATAGATAGAAAAATTTTAATATTTTTTGTATCAGCTGTTTCAAGCAGGCAACTTTTTAGAAATAAATTCCCTCACGCTATGTTGTTTTATAAATGTTTTGAACTTCAAATTTTCTTTATACTTAAAGACTTCTCTTTTTTTGTGTTTTACGGATAGTCTTGTTAATCGGATACTTGGTTGATTGAATTAATTTGAATCATTGACTGATTTAAATTAACCAAATGATTTCGTTTATTTATATTTTGTTGGACTATGGCTGAAGAATATCAGCCCGGAGATATCCCCGCGGAGACTTTTACACCGATTGGCGGGAGGCCTTGCCGGGTTATCGTCTATGAATTTGAATTAGAGAGTTGTAAAAGTGACAGTCTTGTGGAAATGGCGGTCGAGGAGATCAGGCTTGCGGAACGGGTACTGAGCATACCTCGAGAAGGAAAGAAGGGAGAGGCATCGATCCGGCGGCGGTAGAGGGCTGCGGGTGTGCGGGTTTCAGTATTTGGAGGAGATATTGGTGCCAAACCATTTGAGGAGGATGTTCAGCCTCCTGCAGCTAGCTCTCGTACTGTTGTGCGTGTTAAACCGAAGTTTTTGAAGACGACCGGCCGGGAAACGACGACTGCATCTTTCTTCCCCGGCTACAGAGGAGAAAAAGAAATCAAAGGCGGGCAGTAGGAGTTCCTTCTCCTCATGGGAGGAGACCTGGATCTGAATCGGAAGTATGTCTCCCGATGAAAAAAGGAGAGCTCAAGGAGGTGCGGGTGATGAGTGGTGTGACTTCTGAGCCTGGCAAGCGGAACTGGTGTCTAACTAATAATACGCTATTCTTCTCTGCTACGTTAGGCAGCTTAGTTCTCTAGTTAACCAAACTGTAGATACGAATTCAGAGATTAGATATTGTTTCCATAATATAGATGGTATTCCTCGGAAGGTGGGACTATTCCGAGACATGTTGGAGGACATCTGAGGAGCCAAAGAGGGCACGGTCGACTCAGTTAGAAGTAGTGGATAAAGCTACGCAAACTTATTTAATTATTTCTGATTTGGCCACTCAAACGTTGGATGTGCAGAAGGCACATCCGACGTGCCTTCTTCCGCACATCTGGGCAGATGTTCGGAAGGCACTGAAGAGTTGGGTAGTTGACAGCGAATTACCCCGGCTGAAACTCCAGAGATGACCCAAGGAGGTATTTACGTCCACTGCGGTACTGGTAATGGAGCTGATGACCTTGTGTGAGTGGTCAACCTAGCACAAGAAGCAGATTATTGGGCCACCTCAGCGTTTTTGGAGGAGATGCCCTGGGCGGGCCCGATGATTCGATCGGGCTCACTGCGTGCTGATCAGATTGTTGCTGGCAATACCCGTGCGATGGATTTGGCCGGTGTCAGTAGACGTAGGTGGACTGAATTATTTGGAGTTAGTGGACACATCTAAGGGTGAGGAACTTTGGTCAATCGCTTGATGGAATCATCTCGGTTGGTGCTGGGTGAGAATGCCAATGCCTGTTTCTGTGGGACTCACGGGAGGGTGGGACTTCATTTGAATCAAGTGACTGAGTATGTGGCTCGGAGGTGCTCTTTTAAGCTCCGGGCGCAAACAGATATGTCATCACTGGGTACCACAGTGGGTAGGGTCTCGATGAAGAAACCGACAGACGGCAGGCCGCACGTATGCGGATCTCCTTTGCGCTGTAAAGGATTCCATGTCGCCGAACGAAGCAGATATACTCTCCACGCGTGAGGTCAGGGGAGGATCTTCAGATTAGAGTTACAGACACTGGAGATGTTGCTGAGCAGCTACGCCGGCAAAAGTTGGACAAGGTGGACGGACGGCACGACAGTTACGTCCGGTTCGACGTGTTCACTTCCTCATACAGGACGTAGACGCTCTTACCTCTGAGGTGGATTTAGTGCATGATATCCGTAAGACGGCTGGAGACTCAGTGATGATAAATGTCCTCTCCCTGCGGCCCTCATTTGAGGATACAAAATCGCCAACGGTGGCGGTTCCGCCTCTACTCACGGACAACTTGCTAAAGGACGGCAGCATCCGCATCGGGTGAGTGTCTTGCCGTGATATTGCATGTGATATCAATTTCGATTCCAATGGTTAATGAAGGAAACTAAATAAAAATCATTTTGAGATGTTAATGAATATAATTTCTTCGATCAACCTATCGTTAACGACGTGCAACGGACTACGAGAGTAAGAGAATATTATTCGTCGGAGTCCACATCGAATTCAGCAGTTGACAGTAGTCTGGGTAGCAAGCTGATCGATTCTATCTTAGAACAGCAGCGACGTAGAAGAAAGCAAATCTTTATAAAGTTTTTCAGTCAACAGAATTAATAAATATAATTCCAATCAACTAACCGCTCATCGATGGCACGACCAATCGACGACGGAAACAATGTACGAAGGCAACCCAATCATTGAAGGTAACCCGATCAGCATCTACATAATGTTAAAAGTAGGACTGTAAATAAAAAAAATTTAAGTAAAATATATAAAAAATATTTTTATAATTTTTTGTGTAATATATACAATTTGTTGTAGTATATTAATATAATATGAAAAAATGGCAGTACCAGTGTTAAAAAAAGAATTTTTAGACATATTACCAGAATTTACAGGTGATCCGTTAATATATCATTTCATTATTTTATGTGATAAATTAGTAGCAAAATTTTATGTCGCCAACAATCCACACGACTTGTAAAATTATTTGTTTTCTACAATTATTTCTTAAATAAAATAACCTGTTAGAATTAGCAATAGGATCAAATTCTTATAAATGGAAAGATGTTAGACAAGTATTATTGAATGTATATCTCAACAAAAGAAATTGTTTCACATTAAATTTAGAATTAGCTGAATTAAAACAGGAGAATAGTGAAACTCTTTATAATTATTATGAACGCAGACAAAAATTATTTAACATGAAAATAGCATATTTTACAAATAAAGAGGCAGTAATTGCAAATGTTTTAATTGAATATGTAAAAATGTTAGGGTTAAGAGTATTATTAAGAGGCTTACTCGAACAAATAGGATCACTAATGCGAACAAAAAACCGCAATTCTTTAGAAAAAGCACTAAGCATGTTAACTAATAATGATTTTCAGTTTAAAATGAATAAGTATAATTTTAATAACAATAATAATAGCAGTCGAATTGTAAATACATATACTAATGCTACTATATCTTCTCTTTATAAAAAAATAAGCATGGTACGTTGGTTTAATGTATGTGCTCACGGTTTATTTTGAATGAGACGCCAACTAGCGGAAAAAATGAACTACCATTAATTACCATCTTGCGGAAAAAAGTTGAACTAACAACTGAATAATAAATTGTATTGTGTATTATAAACAATACGTTTTACATAAAAATTTTATTATGCATATTTTTTTTACATTTTCTTTAAAAAAAACGATTGCAGAGATAATTTTTTTGATATTTTATTTAAATAAGTAAGTACAGAATAAATAAACTTACTGTTTATAGTACACAATACAATTTGTTATAAGGTTGTAAGTTCATTTTTTTTTCATAATTTTTCTCCATTTTGATTTTTTAATGGTATTGTAATGTTTTTATTATTTAATGAAAATATTATTTATCAACGATATAAAATGAATAGAACTGCTCTAACATTTGCCTGGACGCATCAGGAGAAACCAAACTAAAACCTGGATAAGACAACACCGTAAAATACTTAATCCTCCATGTATCATAAAATGGTAAGAAAAATGCATTAATTCGAAAACTGCAATAATTCGAGACGTAATTGATTTGCTGGGACGGGCAATGGCTTAAAACACTTGGGTAATCGAGTCACGCCTAACAGAGGTCTCACCCAAAATTTTTCCTGAACTCCGAGTCGACATATGAGCAAACATTGGTTCTCCCTACATTATGACATTGTAAGAAAAACGCTGAAATTCTGGCCGCGAACAGACCCCAAATAAACTATTGTTTCACTTTTTTACCATCAGAGATTACTACTGATGCTATAAATTAAATATCGATATTTGTATATAACTAAAATACATAAATGGTTAAGCAATATGTAAACGATAACGAATCTAATTGCTTTATTAAAATTTCTTAACCTACACAGTTATTGATTTTCTAAAAAAAAATAAAAAAATTTGAAATCCTGATATTCAAGTTATAATGACTATATTACCAAATAAACTAAATATAATTATTTTATCTATGCACTGATAGCATACTGTTACCTTAACATCCATGACTATATCATTTTCAGTAACCTGAACTAATGAATAGAGTTAAAAAGGTCTTCTTTTGTTATTATCTTCATTTCAATTTTAATAAAAATATATTTAAACTAAAAAATTAAATTAAATTAAAAATTAAAAATGAATTCTAATTAAAACATGATGAGATTTTTGTTAACTAAGATTAAAGCTAGTGTAAAATAATTTCAAACTGAGCTTATTTTAAGTTATTCGTAAAATGCATTCATACTACCAACTAAATAAATGAATTTTCTTTTCTTTTATCAACAGAATCAGTAGAAAACTATATTCACTGATTTAAAAATACATACCTGTTTTTATATACGGATCACATATAGCACGGCTTGTTATGTCCCAGTATAATAAGAATCATGAAAAAAATTCTTAAATTATTGATCCCCACATTGGTTTTCAAAATTTAAGTTTTTAAGAATGATTTTAACAGAAAAAACTTAAATTTTTTTTTAAGGTTGAAAACAAATCAACAAGAAGTAGTTAATTAAAATATCTTTCTACAAAAACAGGTATTTTCCAAAATCCAAATTTTTTGAATCGACGGAAAAATAAAACCATTAAGAAGGAATAAAAATGTTAAGATTTCTTTTTTTATTAGTGCAATAAAATGGTATTTTATTAAAAAAAATAACACCAATATTCAGTTCATAATAACGGGTGCTGAAAAATCAAATTTACTTTCAAAAAACAAAACTATGACTGGGACCTCCTATACCTCAAACAGTTTGCATGGGTCATATGGTCTTAAGAAAGTCGGATTATGTAAAATAAAAAAAAATTAACGTATTCGTTTCTGTAAGAAACTGCATTATATCAATTCAATCGTAGAAATATTTTTATAAAACAATTTTAATCACCTGGTCCTTGTAGTACTTCATGCACAGCATTACAGCATTATTTCCAGGAATCAGTTTTTTCTCACATCAGATAAAATCTTTATTAATATTTAGTAGAACGTTTATTCCAAACTTTGATCAAATTGGGCTTTAATTTTCAAGGTAATATTTACACAAATTACTGACCAGTTTGTGGACACGATCAGAAACACACACGTTACCAAACTAAATTGTATTCAGGAATACTAAAAATTAGATTTCATTTTATACAAAAGTATTGTACAAACAATAAGCTTTTGTTGTAATTAGGTTTTTTTTATGTTTAATGATTTTCATTTCAATAGAAGGTAAATGGAATTTTATTTAACCCCAGTTTATTTCATTTCAAATTTGTTTCACAAAAAATAAGCTAGTTTGATAGAACTGAAAATTAAAAAAAAAATTCTCTTATCAATTTACAATATAAAAGGTAGTTATTGAAATTGGATGGTTCAGAGGTAGATGACAGTTTACAATCAGGGTTTGTTTTTTACGCTCTATTAATTTAAACAATAGCTTTATACTTCAATGATAATAAACTAACATGGAATTCGTTTTGAATAGTCTGTTACAAAATGGTTTAAAGTAAATACATATAGTTTTAATTCAAACGATTTTATTTTTGTGAATTTGTTTATATGGTATGGTTTATGTGGTATATTCTCATAACTTCATTTGACTACATGCATCTTAGATGAGAATTAAGTTTCAATATGTGGTATAATATTCTGTTGCAGGCATCTGTTGTTTATAATCCAATTGTATACGGACTCTCACACCCTCACTTTAGAGCTTCTCTAAGACAGTATTTAGCTGGAGGCAGTCCAGAAAGTATCGCTAGAGTTCCGAGTAGTTTGAGAATGACTAATAACCGACATCAAGCTCATTTCCGATGTTTTCCTTTGCGACAAGGGTCTACAAAGCATTACCACAGTGAACCAGAGCAAAGGCAAGTAACCATTGTGATTTAACTCATTCATTAGATATTAGTATTATTATATATAATAATTTTATTACTATTAAATTTAAAATAAAATTTTAATGAAGAATAAAAGTAAATTAAATATTAAAAAAAGTAATTTTTCTACGTTTTTCCACTAATAAATCTATCGTGTCTTGAAAACTCATAACATTTTTATTTATTTATTTTTTATTGTGACCTCTACATGAAAGCGCTATGCGCATATTTCTTCAAAGAATGTGGGATGTATGAAATGACAGCTGAAAAAATGCCAAACTATTTTATGGACTGTATCCGAATCAATTTACTGATCTAGAAGCCAGAGAGCTTACCTCTACACCGATCACCCGCCTGTTTCTGTATATTCTATTCTAAAGTTAAACTTTTAACAGTCCGTTCTCTTTAATCAACAAATGAAAGAACATATATTGTGAGATTTCAGTAATTGGAAAACAGAAAAATTACTAAATTAAATTCAAGTAGGTGCTTTCTCTAATAGTAATAATGTTTACTGCACGTCATTTTATATGGTGAACAAAATGTAGTATCGCTAAGATAAGTATCAACTAAATTTTGAGGGGTTCAGATGCATTGTGCCATACTAATCTATTGTCGAGAAGGAATTCACATGAATCCTCACTTTACCATGTATTATCACAGTTGTCAGCATTTCTACAACATTTTCTGACCCTTGTGGATGAAATCTGCGTCTGTTTTAGATAGTAAAATAACTATATTATTGATAGACATAAAACAGTAACAAAGAAAAGCTGGTGATAACTTTAGTATGATAAAAATAAAAAAAATAATAAAAAATTTATCTTTCGCCACTACACATTAAACTAGGTTTAATGAAAAATTTCGTTAAAGCAATGAATTGTGTTGAAACTGGATTTCCGTTTCTAAAAAACAAGTTCCCTAATATAAGTGATGCTAAGATGAAATGGAACCCAAGAATGCTGGATAACTACTGCTGTAATCTCAAGACTGTACAAGTCTTCTCTACAGAAAATACAACAGAATCCCAAAAGAAGTCGATTTTAGGTGCGTAGAAATTGTTCATATAATATTTTTAAAATGGTAATTACAAAAGCTATTCTTAATAGAAAGAAACCACTTCCATAGTTGGAATCGGTTTCAAAAATACCTAAGATTCTGCTAACATTCTTGTAATAAACAAAACACGAAATTTTGTTGTCCAGTGGTAATCAGTGGAAAAAGCAAATCCAAATCACTTAATGCTTTACTGCTCACTAGCCATCAATTGGATGAAAGCGCTAGGCATACAGTATTATAAGACTACTTGTGTTGAGTATTACACACGCATATATATTTATATATTTTTCATATATAATTATAATTGTTTTTTTTTTTCATAAGGTGATCTTTTAAATTCTCAAAAGAGAACGAAATAAAGGATCATTTAAAAAATTTTACCCGTATAATTGCAGCATATAACAGAATAAAGCTTATAAAGTATATTCATTTCATTTCTGATTTAGTTTTGTTACTTTTTTTTAAAGTATTAACTGTATTAGAAAAGTTTTTTAGTTATCAAATATTAAAGGGAACTCTTTTAAGATTAAAAATATTAAAGGATATGGTTTTAATTACTTAAAATGCAAAAATAACTTTGTTTACTCTCGCTAATAAAAACAAACCGAGAAATGATGATTAAAAGAATTTATGTTTTCATCTTTAAAGAACTTTTGATCCTTTAAATAAAGATTAAATAAGAATATAAAAATAAAACTCTTACTTTTAATAAATGTCATTTTACGAATAAAACATTCAAAAAAATACTTCCTTTCAATTGCATATAATGTAAATAAAAAATTCGGCAAGAAGAGTATTTTGGAGTAAGATTTATCTTCAGTATCATTTTAGCTTTCCAAAAATTCAGTTTTATAAGACAGCATGATTATATAAATATTTTTAAATAAGGTAAAGATATAAAGGCTTCAACTATAAAATTAGGGCATTTAAAACTATTTTTTATTACATTTATGGTAGATTATTTTCTATATTTCTCTCTCTCCCTTTGGTAACTACATGCATAAATCTAATTATAATCCTTTTTTTCAATAAGTAACTAATTTTGTAGCTGCGAAAAATGGTAAGCCTTAAAGGGATTTTAACCCAAAACCTTCCGAATAAAAATCAGAAACGTTATCACAGTGGTCAGTAATCATTCATAAAAAAATCTGATTTGGGCACCACATAAGTTCCTTGTACGCCTATTAAATTACATTACACATATTTTTAAATGAAAAGTACGTAAAATTTTATTTCATTAATAACTTCTGATATTTTTTTCATTTTTTTTATTTATTAATATTATTGAATTATTATTTATCATAAAAAATCTTTTGCATTCGGAGATTAATAATTATTAATAAATCAATATGCCTAAATTAAAAAAAAAAATTTAAAAAGTGTTGAAGTCTGATTTGAATCGATGTGCCCTCCCCTTCTAAGATCCAAATATTTCATTAATTAAAATTGCATTTGGTTATAACTCTGGAAGTAATGAAAATAAGTACCACTTTTGAAATATTGTTGAAAATCTCTCAATGAGAGCTTATTACTGCAGATAAGAAAAAGTCCAATATTCAATTTACTTGAGATTTTGGGCTTTTTTGGACACTTTTGGTCCAGTCGATTGCAATCCAAAGGGCAGGTGCACAACTAGATGTTACAACAGTCCTAAATCCAAAATTTCAACATCCTAATACTAATTGCTAATCATTTTTTAATTATGCGAGATACATACGTACGTACGTATATACGTTACATACATGCATACCTATGTACAGATTTCACGTCGAAACTAGCCAATATGGATACAGAGATAGTCATAATGGATATTTCCGTTGAAATCTGAAAACCGACATTTTTCGCGATTACAATACTTCCTTTACTTTGTACAAAGATGTAAAAATTTTTATGAGAAATTCTCGCACACTATTTGTAGTATTAGTAATACAAGTGAATAAAATGTAAACCTTAATAAATTTGTTTTAATGATATCTGATAAGATTTGAATTTTTGATATAGTTACATTGTCATACAAATAATAGATTATTGTACATGGACCCGTTTTGAACTTCCATATATTTGTACAAACTTAATTAAGTACATAAAGACTTTACCCTCGACAAAACCGAATAAGTATTTAAATGGTAATTATATAAAATTATCCTGATTAAAAAAAGAACTTTTTATGGAACAAAAAATAATATTTCAGTTAGAAACAGTCAAACCAGGTTTCATTTCACCATTAGACTGATTTTGACCATTTCATTCTTCTGCACTAAGCACTAATCTTTAACTCAATGAATCTGACATCTTATAAACTTAAGTACGAGTACTTTCATAATTTAATCTGATATTTTTCCTCTCTCACGTTTATAATTTAAAAACCAATTTAACCAAATCATGGTTGATTCTACAACCTTATTCTTTGGTCTAAAACATCAGTATTGAACGTAGTGAGATTGTTCTACATTCAATATAGATCATTTTCAGACATTTACTTACCAAACCCTAAATGTTTATTTATTTTCAGCAGATTTATTTTCAATTCCAGTGGTACCTAACTTGATATTATTTTGCATTTGATGTCTATCTTATTTAGATTTTTCTATTTACTTTTGTTATCTAAACTAACCATAAGAAAAAACAGCTAAAGCGAAAAAAGAGAATAAGTTTTCTTCCTCTAAACTTGTATATATTTGTATTAGCTAGCTAATTATAGTATTTTTCACTTAAAACTAGAAAGAATTCTTTTAAAATTATTTTTAACATTTAGATAACGCAAAAAACACTTTCATCAACTTAGCATTGTCCATTTTTACTCTAAGTTATTACTCTGATATCAAATTTCTCTTTTTAGTTTTTTGCAAAGTACAGATTAAAAACAATAGCGTAGTAGGTTACATTCTTTTAGTACAGCTTAGTCTGCTCTCTGTATCACTCTTATTAAAGGTGTTACAGCTGATTCTTGTATAAACTCCAAATATCATTTCCAACTTCACATTTTACAGCTAACCATAAAACTTTATTCATTTCATGTTAAAAAATTATTTTTCAATATTTATGAATTGCTTCGAATTATTTCCCCTGATCCTATTTTTAAAACTAAGCAGAGTAAAAATTGCTTTTTTGGACACGCGTATTCTAAAAATGAACTAGTCTTCTACTGCGACCTACATATGATCGGAAGATCTTGTACACCGGAAGTCTGTTAACCCTCTTAGGCGCAGTGATAACTCAAATTGTTGATAACGAGGTGTTACCCATTTAAATTTTTATATCTCATTCACAGTGCATGCTTCTCTTATCGATTTAAGGGCAGGTAGAAAGGCTGCAATTTCAAACCTAATTTCGGACCAGGATATTACATCCGGTCGATTTGTACTTCAACCTTTAAGTACTAAAAGCAGATGGCACCATGCTACTTCAGGGATCACAGTTTAAGTAATAAAACAACCTGTTAATTGATTGGTTGTTCTGGGCCGAGAAATTATGCCATACTTGCCAAATTGTTTAATACAATCTTTTTATTGTTTAGTACAATTATTTAAATATTCTGTCTTACATAAAAACCACTGAATATGCATCTCAAGAGTTTTTATTTAATCGAAACCCTTTCAGACTACGTGTACATACAACCAAAAATAGAGAGATAATTATATCTTAACGGCGACAGAAATTCCATTATGTGACACAGACAGCCTTTGTGGACCAGGTATTTTATATTCTAAATAAAAATTCGAAATAAATAGTTTTCGAATTTTTACGACCAAATTATTAAAGCAACGTAAAGAAGACACTACGTTAATATAGTACTTCGAATGTAACATCTAATATTTAATTAACGTAATAGTTATTTACCTAATAGTTATTTAACTAGAAATAACATTTTCGTTAGTAAATATTACCGGCCGTAGCAACAACCACAGTTACAGAAAAACTATTAAACAATTAAAAGTGAAACTGTTTCACGAATGCTACCGATAATGCCCACGATGATATTTGCTTTTACAACGTTGTATTACTGAAAGCGAGAACGATGAGTCAGCAAAGGTTAAGAGCGGCGTGTGGAGACTAGACTGAACTTCATTTAGTAATGCCAGTTGGGAAGAAATCCGAAAAGTTGTACTGCAGTCCAATATGAAATGTGGTAGCAGAACGGCCTATAAGAAATTTGACGCTTGAACATCAGATTTTTGGTACTTCTGAAGGATTTTTGCGTTTTAATCAAAGTGTCTTGTTACAGGGATAAGCCCCTGTAACGGATTGAAACTATTTCTGATGAGAATTAGAGGAAATCTGAAATTTTTTTCTAAGGTTTTTTGTATTATTAATCTTCCAATATGTCTTTCCATGTCCACAGGTTTTTTTAAGTCAATTTGTGTAATTTTTTGTATTTCATTTCTCCAGTCTTGATTTTTCTCATTTTGAATTCATCTGTTTCTTTTGTGGTGCTCTTAAATACAAAAAAAAATATCACATATTGATTTCTTATAATAAAAATATAATTTTTTACTATTATATCTATTTAAAATTATTCTAGTCCCCCGTTCGGATCTCCGGGTGGGGACTACTAAGGAAGGGGTCACCAGAAAATTAAAAAATATTCTACGAGTCGGAGCGTGGAATGTTAGAAGCTTGAAAAAGGTTGGTAGGCTAGAAAATTTAAAAAGGGAAATGGGTAGGACAAATGTGGATATAGTAGGAATTAGTGAGGTTCGGTGGGAAGAAGAAGGCGACTTTTGGTCAGGTGATTTTAGAGTAATTAACTCAGCGTCAAATAATGGGCAGGCAGGAGTAGGTTTCGTGATGAACAAGAAGATAGGGAGGAGAGTGGAGTATTTCAAAACGCATAGCGATAGAATCATTGTAATAAGGATAAAATCAAAACCTAAACCGACAACGATTGTTAACGTCTATATGCCTACAAGCGCCCATGATGATGATGAGGTAGAGTGTGTATACGAAGAGATTGATGAAGCAATTAAACACGTAAAAGGAGATGAAAATTTAATAATAGTTGGAGATTGGAATGCAAGCATTGGAAAAGGCAAGGAAGGAAATATAGTGGGTGAATACGGGCTGGGCAAAAGGAATGAAAGAGGGGACCGACTTATAGAATTTTGCACGAAGTATAATTTAGTAATTGCCAACACCCAATTTAAAAATCATAATAGAAGAATATACACTTGGAAAAAGCCAGGCGATACTGGAAGGTATCAGATAGATTATATCATGGTTAAGCAAAGATTTAGAAATCAACTCGTTGACTGCAAAACTTACCCTGGAGCAGACATTGATAGCGACCATAATTTGGTGATAATGAAATGTAGATTGGGGTTTAAAAACCTGAAGAAAAGGTGTCAGATGAATCGGTGGAATTTAGAGAAGCTTGAGGAAGAGGAGGTAAAGAAGATTTTTGAGGAGGACATCGCAAGAGGTCTGAGTAAAAAAGATAAGGTAGAAAATGTAGAAGAAGAATGGGAAAATGTTAAAAAGGAAATTCTTAAATCAGCAGAAGCAAACTTAGGCGGAATAAAGAGAACCGGTAGAAAACCTTGGGTTTCAGACGATATATTGCAGCTGATGGATGAACGTAGAAAATATAAGAATGCTAGTGATGAAGAAAGTAAAAGGAACTATCGGAAATTAAGAAATGCTATAAACAGGAAGTGCAAACTGGTGAAAGAAGAGTGGATTAAAGAAAAGTGTTCAGAAGTGGAAAGAGAAATGAACATTGGTAAAATAGATGGAGCATACAGGAAAGTTAAGGAAAATTTTGGGGTACATAAATTAAAATCTAATAATGTGTTAAACAAAGATGGTTCACCAATATATAATACGAAAGGTAAAGTCGATAGATGGGTGGAATATATTGAAGAGTTATATGGAGGAAATGAATTAGAAAATGGTGTTATAGAGGAAGAAGAGGAAGTTGAAGAGGATGAAATGGGTGAAACAATACTGAGATCTGAATTTAAGAGAGCATTAAAAGATTTAAATGGCAGAAAGGCTCCTGGAATAGACGGAATACCTGTAGAATTACTGCGCAGTGCAGGTGAGGAAGCGATTGATAGATTATACAAACTGGTGTGTAATATTTATGAAAATGGGGAATTTCCATCAGACTTCAAAAAAAGTGTTATAGTTATGATACCAAAGAAAGCAGGGGCAGATAAATGTGAAGAATACAGAACAATTAGTTTAATTAGTCATGCATCAAAAATCTTAACTAGAATTTTATACAGAAGAATTGAGAGGAGAGTGGAAGAAGTGTTAGGAGAAGACCAATTTGGTTTCAGGAAAAGTATAGGGACAAGGGAAGCAATTTTAGGCCTCAGATTAATAGTAGAAGGAAGATTAAAGAAAAACAAACCAACATACTTGGCGTTTATAGACCTAGAAAAGGCTTTTGATAACGTAGACTGGAATAAAATGTTCAGCATTTTAAAAAAATTAGGGTTCAAATACAGAGATAGAAGAACAATTGCTAACATGTACAGGAACCAAACAGCAACAATAACAATTGAAGAACATAAGAAAGAAGCCCTAATAAGAAAGGGAGTCCGACAAGGATGTTCCCTATCTCCGTTACTTTTTAATCTTTACATGGAACTAGCAGTTAATGATGTTAAAGAACAATTTAGATTCGGAGTAGCAGTACAAGGTGAAAAGATAAAGATGCTACGATTTGCTGATGATATAGTAATTCTAGCCGAGAGTAAAAAGGATTTAGAAGAAACAATGAACGGCATAGATGAAGTCCTACGCAAGAACTATCGCATGAAAATAAACAAGAACAAAACAAAAGTAATGAAATGTAGTAGAAATAACAAAGATGGACCGCTGAATGTGAAAATAGGAGGAGAAAAGATTATGGAGGTAGAAGAATTTTGTTATTTGGGAAGTAAAATTACTAAGGATGGACGAAGCAGGAGCGATATAAAATGCCGAATAGCACAAGCTAAACGAGCCTTCAGTAAGAAATATAATTTGTTTACATCAAAAATTAATTTAAATGTCAGGAAAAGATTTTTGAAAGTGTATGTTTGGAGTGTCGCTTTATATGGAAGTGAAACTTGGACAATCGGAGTATCTGAGAAGAAAAGATTAGAAGCTTTTGAAATGTGGTGCTATAGGAGAATGTTAAAAATCAGATGGGTGGATAAAGTGACAAATGAAGAGGTATTGCGGCAAATAGATGAAGAAAGAAGCATTTGGAAAAATATAGTTAAAAGAAGAGACAGACTTATAGGCCACATACTAAGGCATCCTGGAATAGTCGCTTTAATATTGGAAGGACAGGTAGAAGGAAAAAATTGTGTAGGCAGGCCACATTTGGAGTATGTAAAACAAATTGTTGGGGATGTAGGATGTAGAGGGTATACTGAAATGAAACGACTAGCACTAGATAGGGAATCTTGGAGAGCTGCATCAAACCAGTCAAATGACTGAAGACAAAAAAAAAAAAAAAAAAAATTATTCTATTATTCGGTTTAAAATTATGTATAAAAATTAAGTAGCTACTAAAATGAATTTCATTTCCTAAGCAGTATGAAATATAAATTTTAATGTAGATACATAATGGTAAAACAACCATAAAGAAAAATTTAAATTTTTAATTTTTGTTGGTTTTTCTAACAATTTTTCTGAGAAATATCTCATTTTTATTTTATGAAACATTAAAAAAAATAAGGAACGTCCTAAATTATTTGAAAATATGATTCTAGAAAAACAATATTAAAATTTGTTTTAACAAATTATAATGTATTTTACATGAACAACAGCTCTATTCATTTTATTCAATTCACCAAACCCATTAAAAGTTCTACAAGAGCAATCCCGTTTAAAACTATTCTTCAGAAAAAATCTGAAGAATCAAAAACCAAATAATTGTTGTTACTTTTCTCTGCATAATATTTTTATTCACCATATAGCCAGCCAATCACATTCATTTTAATTAAACTAGGAAGTCTATAGCCAATCAGTACAACCAATCTACAATTTGGCCGCTATAGCCAAATTTAATTGACAAGGAAGTCAACTTAATTAAACTATAAAATTAACGTTATACTTAATTAAAGCTTCTAAATATTCTTTGTTCTTTATTTAAAAGACTGTTTATTATTCTAACTTAAACAGAAAAATAAAATAAAAAGCATAAAATTAAAATTTTATTTTTTTAAAATCTAGCATCGTCAAACAAACAAAAATTTATGGAATATAGTAAGATTAGAAGCTTACAGAATGATATAAAATTAAACTCACTCCCTAAATAATTAGAAGTTATTTTATTATGAAGGTTACTTTTATTATAGTTGATAATATATATACGAATATATTATTTATTTATTTATTTAAATCCTTTTGCAAACTACTGCTAGTTAGAGAATTGCTCATAATTAGAAAATTAACAGACAAGAGCAGAAAATTAAAAAAACGGAGATAATACATTGTTCCGTATGTACTTATGTAGGAGTTACAAATTATGTCTCTCAAATTAAATATACAATAATTTATTAAGAGATTATAATGATTCTGTTGAAATACACTAAAGGTTTAAAATTATAATTTCAACCAAACTAGAATCATGCAGTATGGCAGAAACATGAATTATTATTAATTTTTTGCCACTTAAAAAAGTCAGAATTTTAAAGTTATTTAATTAAATATGAATAACAGGTGTTTTTCTTGCAGCTGCTTTAAGGTAGATTTCAAACCTACCTATTATAATGGGTACCATGGTTCGTCTTCCAAAAAATTACGACATATGTTTGGGTCTCACATCCCCGACCCCAAAACCACCGTCAATCCAAATTTCAAATGTACATTTATATCGATATATTTCACTTTCTTGTGGACACAATAACTACCGTAATTTTGGCCATTCACTTTCAAATTGATAGATAAAATATAACGATCAAAAATCTCGGTCGAGTTCGTTAATGGACAAAATCGGACAATGGCAGTGGAAATGGGGTGAGGCTTTTTCGAAAAAACAAAATACGCTATAACTTTCTTATTATTCTTTGGATAAGGGCCAAGGGGTGGAAAAATGGGGGTTCAAAGACAAAAAGTCATAGCCCCCTTAATAGACATAGGATCGAATCCATTTAAAGTGGTCGTTATTCCTGTAAATAGTACCTAAAAATTTTTTCTGAAACGATTTTTGATATGACCAACTCTTACGGCCAAGGGATGACCAAAATATTGTTGAAATTGTAAGAAGAAGAGGCTTTTCATATGCTAAACATGTAAGACTTGTTTACATTGAAACCATTGTCGTATTGAGTGAATTTGAAGTGAACGCATTTAAACTGCCGTGATTTAGTACTGCGTATATTTTAATTTTTTGGAAGTGACAATATTTTATTGCCATGAAGTGTGATTTTTCTGTGTGTTATCCTTGCTTAATGTGAAAATGTGTAAATATGCCTTGACTTAAGAAGAAAAGTTCGGTATATTCAAACAAGGTAATATCCTCCAAATTACGTTGGAGGATATCCAACGTAATTTGTGATACTTAATGTGGATAATGTAGGCCTATTGTACTTTCAAATCAGCTTCTCAACATCACTGTTGTTACATTTATACATGTTTTTAAATAAAACTTTCTGTAAACATTGTCTTTTTGTTATCAATACAAAGCGATAAACCTATAATCTCCCACTAATCCTCAAATAGGTGTGTTTTCAAGCAGTTCAGGAAAAATCATAAGGAAGTCTTGGTAAATTTAGCAATAGCTTATAATCTAATGAGAAAACGTAGCGTCCGTAAAACATGGAAAGTAAAGTTTGATACGATCTTGTACAATCCGAGTTCGCCTACCCCTATTTTGCCCCTATCTACCTCCGGCTTCCGGCCAGCAGAAAGGAATTTTTTTTTAATTCAGTTGGTACATGTTGCAAGCATGTATTAAATGAATTAAAAAAACATTTAAAGTATATGTGGTGTGTAATAAATGATTATTTTTCAAAACTTTTCTACTGCAGAGAAAATTGTAAATGTTTTATACTGATTAATAAATTGTTAATAGTAACTTTTATCGTTGTAGAACATTGTAAAAATATAGTACAATATTACGTAAAGTATTAGCCCTTGCGAACATAAGCATAATGAGCCCGTAACTTCGAAAATACTTCAAAGTTACGGGATCATTAACATATATTATATATTAAAAATTTAAGCATTATTGCTTATAATTATAGATATAAATTAACCAAACTTAACATAAGCTCGCTTCGCTCGCTAACCGCAACTAATTAACAATAATGTTTTGATTATTTAAAAAATAAATAATTACAATAATTACTGAATTTATTATTTAAATACTCAAAACATTACTTGGTAATTAGTCAAGATTAGCAAGCGAAGGGAGCGTAGGTTAAGTCTGGTTAAATTATATTTATAATATAACGCATCGAGTTGGTCTAGTGGTGAACGCGTCTTCCCAAATCAGCTGATTTAGAAATCGAGAGTTCCAGCGTTCAAATTCTAGTAAAGGCAGTTACTTTTATATGGATATGGGGGATATGAATGCTAAAAAATTTAAATAAAGTTAAATATAAGTATTTTACGTTAGTTTTTTTGTACACAATGATTTTTTCGAAATTTAGTGTGGTATCGTAATGAAAAATTTAGATCATAAGATGTATTTTTATATGTAAAATATATTTCGATACATACTTAACGCCATACAGAGAATAAATTAGTAACATCCAATATTTTTTTTAATTCTAATGACTCGTTTATATCCAAACTAGACAAAATATATTTTAGGCTTTTCGTGATGAGAAGATTCCTTTTAACGATCATCAGCTACTATAACTCATATTAGATTTTTTTTTATGTCGTAGAAAAATATAAACAAGGAACCGTAATTATGGAAGATATGTAACTAGGGATAATTAGGCACAATTCTAAGCTGATTTAACTATAAAATTACCATTCTAACTGTAAAGTAATACAACACAGTTACTACTCATTATTAATATTAAATAATTCCATTACTGTCTTTTCGTTTTTTCTACATTGTACCCTCAAGTATTGTATTGTGCCCTCAAGTACACCCCTATAATCCGTTATTATCAGGAAGCTGTCTTCACTACGGGGCTCAATAACTCTCATGGCAGAATAATTGTGTAGGCCTCGCAAAAGAACAGAGGAATGGGCACTATGCTTGTACATTATCTCGTTATCAGGGAGTATTATTAAACAGCTACACCCGTCGGCCGAGACAGAACCGTCTCGGCCGAGACGGTTCTCAGCCAACATTAACAATGTGTGTTAACCGTTATACTTCTTAGTCATCTCGCTAAATTGGTCCCTAGTAAATCGGTAATGTGGGTTACGTTTGCGTCGTCCGGATAGTAAATTTACAACCCACCGGGTTGGTCTAGTGATTTGCGTCTTCCCAAATCAGCTGATTTGGAAGTCGAAAGTTACAGCGTTCAAGTCCTAGTAAAGCCAGTTATTTTTACACGGATTTGAATATTAGATCGTGGATACCGGTGTTCTTTGGTGGTTGGGTTTCAATTAACCACACATCTCAGGAATGGTCGAACTGAGAATGTACAAGACTACACTTCATTTACACTCATACATATCATCCTCATTCATCCTCTGAAGAATTATCTAAACGGTAGTTACCGGAGGCTAAACAGGAAAAAGAAAGGATAGTAAATTTACAATCTTCAGAGGTGCGCGCAGCCAAGGAGCTGCGCATCCTATCTCCTTTCCAACAATAGGAACGGATAGGCCTAGTTACTAGAAATAAAAAAGCAGTCTGAGGTCAAAACACTGGAGTAAGTACTTCTTTCCCTCAAATTGTTAAGTGCGTTCGGGCTTGGTCGTCTGCCTTAAGCAGTCGTAAAAACGGGACCTGCTAACCACATATTTGATAACCTGGTATTTTCTTCTGCAATGTAATGGGGGTTCATTGGTTTTACACACACTGAATTTAATTATATAAAAAATAGGTATTTACAGTAAAATAAAACTTAGACAATACAATATATATATCCAAAAATATGATTAAAATATAGCAGTGATGAGATTAATTTAATAAAATTTAAAATAAATCTATAACATAAAACTTAAACGAGGTTATGACACAAAGCCTAAACATATAATTCGCTAACATAAAGTGAAATAATTACAAATAAAATAAGTATACTTTTGAAAGATTTTAGTAATTAAAATAACTAAAGAAACAGTAACAAAAAAATTAATAACAACATAATAATAAAATTAAAAAAACATTGACGTTAAATTAGGTAATAACAAAGTCATCCGCAGGTCCGGGATTCGAATCCCGGTCAGGCACGGAATTTTCACTCGCTACTTGGCATTCATATTTATCTCATCCTCTGAAGCAATACCTAACGGTGGTCGCAGGGGTTAAAAAAGGTCAAACAAAGACAACAATAAATTGTATAATTATACGACAAAATGGCAATTTATTGCAAGTTACGTCCCATCAATATTTTATTTTAAAACTGCTTCTTCTTAGGTATACAGTATATTTTTTGTATCATATTACATAATGACGGTGTAAAAATTTACGGTTACGAGATGGCAACTCGTAAGTACCGAGCGCTCGGATGTAACGAGCATATCGGCCCCTTGAATCTCGTTGTAGCCAAGTTTTACTTACTATTATTTAAAGTATTAATGTTAATTACCTCACCGAAAAAAAATGTGATGTAGACATCACATGAGTTCCTTGTGCACCTATTAAATTACATATACAGTTTTTTTAAATGAGAAGTACATAGAATTTTATTTCATTATAACTTCGGATAAATTTCATCTTTTTAATTTTTGTTATTATTTATTGTAAAAATAATTTTACAATCAGTAGTTAATAATTATTAATAAATCTATATATTTAAATTTAAAAAAAAAGTTAAAAAACCAACTGAAATGAAGTCGGATTTGAATCGATGTGCCTTCTCCTCCTAAGATCCAAATATTTCATTAATTAGAATTTTATTTGACTATAACTCTGGAACCAATGGAAATAAGTACGGCTTATGATACATCATTTGAAAACTCTCAAAGAGGGCTGGCTTATTAATGTAGATAAAACAAAGTCCAAAATCCAAAAATTCTGGATTTTGGATTTCTTGGACACTTTTGGTCCAGTCGATTGCAATCAAAAGGGAAGGGGAGGTGCACAGCTTGATGTAACAACAGTACTAAATCCAAAATTTCAACATCCTACTTCTGCCGAAACTAGTCAAAATCGATTCAGGGATGATGAAAATGAATATTTCCGTTGAAATTTTAAAACCAAATTTTTTCGCTATCACAATACTTCCTTTACTTCGTACATGGAAGTAATAACTTAGAATAACATCTTAAGCACTTATCACTAATTAAATATTTTTGACTACAAATTTTGACTACAAAATAAAAATTGTTTTTAGTGATTTGGGCCTAGATAAACACGATGGAAATGAATTCTTATAAAAGTATAGATGAATTATGATTCAAATTAACATTAGTTACAAAAGTAATATCTAAACTCAGAAAATCGTTGATTTTAAATAAAGATATTATAAAATATATTTGCAAAAAATATTTATTATAAAATAAAATTTATTAAGTAGATTATTAAATGACACAAAAAAATAAGAACCTAAAATTATTATTAATTTTAAGTATCGAATCAGTAGTTCATAACAGTCATAAGTTTAAAAAACCCAGAGAGAGAGAGAGAGAGACAGAGAGAGAGCGAGAGAGTGAGAGAGGGAGAGAGTCATAAATTTAAAACAACACTTTGCTTCATACATGAAACATATAGTGACATACATGAAACAAAGTGTTTATTTGAAGATACAATTCCTACCTAAACATTAGTAATTGTGATTTACAATTTACAATTTTATTCCTAAGGGAAATTTATAATTAGGAATTTGATGATAGCAAGAATATATGTAATTCTTATCTTAAAATTTTTCTTATTGCATCTACAAAACTGCAAATGAGAAAATAGCAAGATTCAATTTAATTCTAAAATAAAGAACAAGTTTCACAATTTTCATGAGAAAAAGGACCCTATAGGAAAAAGTGAGTTTTTTGAAAACACTTACGGCGGCATTCAAGCTTGCATTAATTTTGCCATGCCTCGTCATTAAGAGCACGCAATTCTTATGAACAAAGTACATAACAGTAGCTTACTTGTGCCAAAAATACGACTAAACCATCCAATTAAAACAAATTTTGTCATAAATAGTAAGTAGCTAATCTTAAGAAATTCTTTTACAACTAAAATCAATTCAGCACACATCCTGACCCTCGTACGGGAAGACACCCGCCTTGTGATGATCCTTGTCACCGCACTACTCTCGGCAGACATTTCCATCAGTGTATTTACACAACCTACTGTCGACTTCATATAGCCTCTCCTAACTAACTAAGCACACAAGTATCATTTTTTAAAGGTTATTTTTAACCATTTAAAATACTAATAATATTTAACAAATCCTAAAATCAAAAAGCATAACAATATTAAAAAAAACTTTAAAACTAACTTGCATTCAGGTATATCCAATACGTTTTGTGGCAAAATAAATAAAGCAGTGAACAAAAACTCTACTAGTTGTATACAATTCCCCTTCAAATAATGTTATCTAACAATCTGTTACTTCCTTTTTTAAATTTGCACAATGTTGAATTTATTAAACTCCTTTTAAAGTAACAATTAATCTTGTCCTTTCATGAAGGACATAATTATCTATTGTCTATCATTGTTATCTATTGTCGAATTATGATAATGTATTTTCATTCTTCCTTTTTAGAATCAGCGATTTTACATACAATTTTTACACAGGCTGTATACTAGTCTAGTAAATTCATCCTAACTGGAGAATACAACCATTTATAAAAATAAATAAAAATAAAAAACAATTCACACAAACTTATTGTTGAATAGTAATTTAAAAAAAAGATACATTATTATATTTAGTACTGTCGTAATTACACTTTCCTGAATTGAAAATAAATAATGTTTAGTTAAATATTAGGCATCCTAAATAATTACATCTATAATAAAAGTTCAAACGAGAACATGGTAAGTGGTATCAATTGAATTTTTTCGTTGAATCTAATAATTTTCATTAAAACATGTACCAGATGAGATTTTTCATTAACACCGAACATGATTCAGGGAATAGGTGAGGTAATTTTTTAATTAACAAATTAATTCTATTAATTCTAATAAATTTTTGAAGACAAGCCATTTTTATACCTGCATATGTTTATTAACTTAGTCGATGTAAAAAGTAAATTTTGCGCTGCAAATGTGCAACTTCCATCTGAGTTAAAAGCTGCAATCCCTCAAAGAAAAATTAAAAAGTTTAAAAATGATGAAAGGAGATTTCAAGACTTCCTTGTGCTATCTTTTAATGAGGTTGTTAGTCTCAAGATATAGTTCAATTACCGATGATTTTTTTCCATTTTTCTCCATTAATTTCCTTTATCCTCAATACTATCTTCTTTGTTTCAGGTTCTCTGGATGTAAATCAAACCGTTTTAAATTAGAGTTGAAGAAATCAAAATTGAAAGAGTCAGTATCTTCTTGAATTGATCAGAGGTAGTGCCTGTGAACTAATCCGAGATTCCCTGTTCGGTAACTGAAAAAGAAACAGGCATCATCTTAAGAAACAAGCATAGGAACTATCTTAAACAACCTTGATGTAACTGTCTTGAAAAGTCAGACCTCCTAATTTCTACTAAAACTCTGTTTAACCCCTAACAATATTCAGATAAATCTTTCATTCTACATTTAAAAAAATTGAAATCCACTAAAGTTTAAAAATAAATCAGACAAGATTTTTAACGCCATGATGTCAATAAATGGATCAATATTCTACACACCCTTGAAATGCTGAGTTTGTATGGTAATATGTATTTGATAATTAATGGCGAAATCTAATATAAACTTTGCTTCTTCAATGAGTGAATAAATAAGGATCCTTTCGTCTGGTTATCTTTGTCTCTTTTCTTTTTAAACTAACAAAGTTCATCTAAAAGAGTAAAAATACATGCAGTTATCTTATTTGAAGTTTTTGTTCACTTCATCTACAATAAAAAAATAGTAATATCAACTCTAAAAATCTTGTATACGAAAACCTAACAACAGAAAAATGAAATTTCATCCAAAATTTAATTTCCTTTTCATTCCTTCATTGTTTTATGTTTCTTTAATATCTTACAACAATTAACACATTTCTTACGAATGGAAGTAAAATGAAGATGTGAATGAACAAATAAATTTATTCATCTATTTACTCGAAACACAATGGCAGAAAGAAATATCTTTCATTTTGTCTCCTTCTTTCCTTTTTACATTAAATTTCATCTATTATTAAAATTGTAGATACAGGTAATAATTGAATTCTAATTTATAAATTTGCAACAAAAATGAGGATTTTTTTTTTCTTTGTAAATGAAGAATAATTTGTAAAATGCGATTTTATAACAAAATAAAATTACGTATTTCTACACTTATATAGCCTAACTTAAGTTTTATTATAGGTTAAAATTAAATAATTTTCGCTTTTATTAAAGTTTCATTTGCACTTGCTCCTACTATAAACTATTAGCCATCACAAAGATTTCATTCAGAATAGTGTTTACATTTTAAATAATTAAAAATTTACAGTTTTTTTTTTTTTTTAATCTCCAGGTGCAAACAAACCTTTTAGTACTTGGATTTAATTAAAAATCATTGTTATATCATTTAAAATTACAGTTGCTTGCTCTTTCATCGCGAGTGGAAGTCACTCACCATAACGAAAAAAATGGAAACTCCTTCCGTATTAGATAAAAACGAAACCACAAACCGTGAGAAATTATTTGGTTCTCAGAGTAATCTTGGAATAACCTCGTAACACTTATATCGTTGAGTTATTTGTATGAACTGTTGCTGAATCCAGCATGATCGTTCATCAGTAATTCTATAGAGTTTATTAATAATTTTTTGATAGCTCTCAGATACTGTATCTAAGATGACTGAATCGATAATTCTGCTAAGAGATACAGCTCGACTATCATAGATGGTTGTCTATGGATGCACTCCAAATTTGACTAATAACATTTTAAATAACCACTGAAGTAAACCCATGATTGTTTAGTTAAAATGAACTTTATCAAAAGTTTTCGTATTATTTAATACTAAGATCACTTATGATCTTATTTATTATCCTCAGGTATCCAGTGAAAACCATCTTATCCATCAAACCATTTTGATCGTGAATTGGAGCTATGAAAACAGCAAATCAAACTAGCCTTAAAGTTCTAAGCTTTAGATTTGCTAGTATTCTGAATATGTTGGCACACTGAACGAACTACCAAAATATATACTGCACTCAAATATTTTATAAGATACGGGTTTTTTGTTTTGATTAATGACGGAACTATGAATAGATCATAAACCAGCAGACTGGGGTCTTATTATTAATTTATTTTCATATAATCTAAAATCAGTTTTAGTTCACAATGAAAACAAGACGCCATTTATGCAGGTTGTTTATCCAGGTTTTGCTCTAATTAAATACAAAAAGTTTAATCGTAAAATTTGTGACGATTTGAAATTCATAGCTGTATTATGGCCGTTAAAGCTGGGTTCATAAAATATTGCTTTTTTTGTGGGTTTGCAGAACACTGAGGTATTTTGTAAAACTGACAGAACAATAGTTTTCATCAATTTCTTGTTTGAATCCAAGTAGATTTTATTTCCTCCACTTCTATATTAGGAAAAAAAATGTTAAAAAGAATGAATAAAAAAAATGAAGGCTTTAGATATTTAAGAGAACGTTTTCCACAATCAAGTGAAGCCAAACTTAAAGATTGTACTGACCCTGAAATTAGAAAAATGATTGACTACTCTTCTAGTGAATGAAAACTCAACCAAAAGGAATTCGCAGCATGTAAATCGATTGTGAAGGTGTTGAAAGAAATTTTAGGCAAAGCAAATAAGAAGGAAACTATAAAACCTTACCGTAAAAGCTTCTTAAGTTCTAACAAGTTATTCGAAATCGAATGTCGCTAAAAATTCATTTTCTACAGTCACTTATGGTTTATTTTGTGGAAATCTTGGCGCCATTAGAGATGATGAAAGAGAAAGACTCCCCTAGGAAATTGGGACAATTAAGATCTAAAACTTAGGTTGCTGGAGGCCCAGCAATAAAAGATGAATACTGCTGATTTTTGTTTGGGAAGAAAGAAGATTTGACTCCACATTAAAGGAAAAGTGTTATTGTACTTAACGTTATTTTTTAATTTTAATTTTACATCGATTAACATAAGTTTAAATCTTGAGTAAAACATTATTTTTATTAGATTAGATTATTATTTTTTGTCATTATGATTGCTACATTTTATATAATTATACTGCTAATAACAATAAACTACATTATGATGTCAAACTTTACAGCTATTTCCATTTAATTTTTAATTTTACTCTAAGAACACCATTAGAAACAGATAATCTTATTGATGTTACACAAAAAATGTTTCATATTGTAGACCAATGTTTTTGAATAATATTCACGATGGTTTTAAAGGGTGGTTATTTTGTGAATGACTGCCCGATCTCCTGATTAATCTAATTATTTTGGTTATAAACTTTTATGAACATGCGTACTTAGCGGTAGTACCAGTACAAACTCTTTGAAATCGTTTAACAGAAATTACATTGCCATTCAGAAAATAACACTAGACTAGTTAGAATCACTCTCACAATTTCTCATAACTAACTTTAAACCTTTATTTCCACACAATGAAACTGTATATGAATACAGAAACTGAAAAAAATCAATCAACCAATATGATTTTAAGGAAATTTTTACGAGATCGCTATGACTTTATGTGTCAGAACATACCTCTTTAAATAAATAGCCTTATTTATTCATTTAAATACAGAAAAAAGTTATATTTTTACGTAGAAAAGATTTCAGTAAAAAGTAAGTTTTTGAAAATGCGCTCTACATAGAGATTGAAAAAAATTATTTCACTAGAATTGGAATCAAGTTCTCCAAGATTTTCTGTTATTCCCATTTTTTTTCAATTTTATTGGTAAAACACAATAATGTAACAAAGAGTTGCATTACCAATATGCTATTAAGGAAATTATTATCGTTCAAATTTTGCGATAAAAAAAAAATCGTATCTCAGAAACTACTGCAGATATTCAAACTAATACTTTTTTTAAAATTCACCAACTCAAAAAGCTTTTTATATACCTTAGAATATGTCAATATGAGTTCCGTTGGACGCTTTGCAAACAACCAGCCGATAATCAACTTCTGCTCAGGTCCGCTGAATCATCGCAGTAACTGCGGCTAGAGCAGCGTTGATCCATTGTCTAAAATGTTGTATATCTCTGATTTTTTTCACTGTAGACAATGTTTTTAACGTAACCTCATAGAAAAAAAGTCTACGGGTGTGAAATCTGGGTTTCTCGGAGTATAGGACCAGCGCTACCAATCCAACGATTAGGGAATCTTTCATTGAGAGTGCGTCGAACACCTGGGCTAAAGTGTGAGGGCGCACCATCTCGTTGAAACATTACAGTAACGTTACATTTTTGTTCAATTTGATAAACTTGCAGGAAAACGTACAGTTGTAGAATGTCTAAATAAACATTCCCTGTGGTAGTAGGCTCATGAAAAAAGAAAAAAATAATGCGCAGAAGCCCAAGGTTACAGCCGATCACGTCTAAAAAAAACTTGATATCCCGATTATTTTGCAGTTCCAATTAATACTTTATCTCAATTATATAGGGAGATATGTGTTTTTTCATTGCTGCGACCTTTTTCGATGACCCATATTGAATTCAATAAAAATGTTACAATTTTAGCTATCTGGTTTCTTATAGATCTACACATATATGTGATTAATAATCGATTTCAATTAATCGACCTTACTCTGCAGCGAAATATTCCACTGCTCAATTAATTTATTTTGATATTCATATGTTACAGTTTATATTTGTTTCAGAAAAGTCATTTTTAATTTTTTAAACTCTTTAATTTTTATTAGCTGGGCATAATAAACTCTGTTTTTTCACCTCATTGGACGAAGAACTTGAGCTCTGACTTCTTCATTTTCTACTGTTTCATCATTTTTATTAACTTATAATATTTTATTAGTTGGCATTGAAAAAATGCCATAAAATATTTTTTAAATTCCTTTAATTTTTACTGAGACATTAAAAAAAAATTGTTAACATTCTCAGGTGTTTAGGTTGTTCATGTATATTTATTTAAGCGCACGAATTAATCATCAAATCCATTTTCACTAAGTGACAGCGGAATTCTAAGAGAATATCTAAGACAAGGTAAACCTTGAGCAACTGGCTCGATTAAAAAAAAAAAATACTGCAATAACATTGAGTGGTTGTTTTCTGAATTTAAGCCTTTTTTTGTTAAGATTTTTATTCAGGATATATATAAAACAGCTTATTAAACGTATCCTGTGGAAGTACAGCAGTTTAAAATTTATTATAAATGGATAAATACATAAAATATAAACGAAAGTTCTTACTCGCTCATCACTGCATCTCCAAGTTTCTGAATACCTAGAAAGCTGAAACTTTGAGGAATCATTTCAAAATTCAATAGTAAAAGTTAGAATAAATTATCCTGATTAATACTCATTATTCTTAGTAATACATTATTATGTTATTACCAATATATTTTTACACTCAGACAATTGAAAAATGTTCATTATTTGAACTATAAACGTAAAATATCGTCTTCATTTTTAATTTAAAAAAAAGAAAAAATATTAAGTGAAAAATTTCAGAAAAAATGTAATTAAACAATTTTTTAATGTAGGTTTTTTTCATTTATACTTCCTTGGATGGATGACATATGAAAAATTTGAACATAACATTTTGGTTTATTTGATTCGCCCCCAAGAGTTTATTTTTTATTTTTTTTTTTTTTTTGCGTAGACAGTAAGATTAAACTGTATTGCAGAATAAAAATGTAAAATAGTGCCTAAGAAATTCAAGTCTGTTTACAATTATTCACTGTCTTAATGGTATATCTTACGTCGAAAAACAATACTGTTGAATTAAAGGTTCTTTGAAAATTGCACCAGTTGTTCCAGCACTTGAATAATTTAAATTTATGTTAAGATATAGCCTTAAATCTATAGCAAAACAAACGATTTTTCTAGTTACTTCATTTTCTTAAAGTCGTTCTAAATTTTATTTTTAACTTGCACAGTTTCAAAATATTTTCAAAAAGTATGCAATAAGATTGAATAAATGGTCTTTTTACCTTTATTGGTACTATTATCCAGAATATTATTACTCTTAATTTAAAATAGTATTTTCTTTTTCGATAAAAAAATGCAAGTCTGCTGAAAAAATCTGTTAATAATGAAAACAATTTTACAACTAAAGAAACTACATAATTATACCAGTAATGCTGTTAATTAAAACAATATTTCTTTCCAAAATATAATTGGCAATTAAACCCAACAACAATGTTCATGATAAAATTTTTTTAAATAAACTTCTTTGAAAAACTTTTTTAGAAAATTGAGTTTTTTTCAACATTAAAGTAACTCAACTCTTAGCTTTTGTAAGCAAAGAATATACTATTCTAACTACACCACTCATAGATGCTTAATTAAAACTTCATGTCCGTTACGTTATTTTCCCAAAATAACTTGAAAAAATTTACACGGTTCGGTATGTAGTTTAAAAATACCTCTTAAGTATATTGCTATTAAAAATATGCGTATACACAGTAATTTGAATAGACTCGCTTGTTGCACTTTTATATTTATAATGCAAATAAAGCACTGAGCAACAAAGAAATACTCGTACCTTTTTAATTAATGACTTATTTCTAAAAACACGCACACGTTGCATTTGTCTACATAGAGAATTATCAAGGTAAAATTTTCGTTCTTTTTAATTGAGGGTGCTCAACCATCAAAGAATTCAGGGGTAAAATAGTGGGTTTTTGTTACTACAGAAATACTTTCCCACCATTATATATTACAACAGCTGAAAATTAAAGTAAAACTATACTACATAAACAGTTATTATGGATTATAAGATGATAATAGTTTTATTTTAAAAGAGTATATTAGTAATTAATTTAAAGTTTTTCAATAACGTTCCTACTTTCCGAAAAACATTTCTAGGGACATATTTTAGGGTTATAAATCAATAAAATTTACTCACGTTAGTCAACAATATGCATTCAAATATATTTTCAAAAATTATCCTACGATGTTAATATAATACAGCCTATAAACATATTGGAAATATTTCTAATACTGCCTAAGCAAATTAAATTTCTTTAAATGTTAACAGTAACAAAATTTATCTAGTTATAAAAATTAAAAATTTTATTTTTCGATTGTACAGAAATCCGTGGTTTTTTTTTATTAAGAAATCTAATATGCTATCCATGTGCTAACTGAATTTTTTATTTAAAAGCTCAATAAGACTTAGTCACAACAACAACAAAATCAAGTGTTAATTTTAAAAATTCGTTATTATTATTTTTTAAATAAAAAACCAGTCTTTTTCGTTTTCATTTATAAATTGGCTGGGATTTCATTAACAATAAGTAGGTTTTAATTTTTAATAAAACAAGTATGCAGTTATTGAATTTTTTTGAAGATAAATGAAAAATTTAATTACAAGATGTAATCTTTTTTCAAACAAAACAAACGTGGGTATTTCTCTTTAATGGGATACGCATATACAGCAACATTTAATTTTTCTCGCAAAATTTTAAAATTGATCTTTAATATAGAAAATATTTAAAAAATATCTGATGTGACACCACTTAACTTCCTTGTACGCCTGTTAAATTACTTACACACATTTTTTTTTAAATTAAAAGTACGTAAAATTTTATTTCATTAATAACTTCTGATATTTTCTCATAATTTTTTTGTTTTTATTGTTGTTATTGAATTATTATTTATTGTAATTTTTTTTACAATCAGAGGTTAGTAATTAAATTAATATAATTAAATTTAAAAAAAAGGAGATTAAGTCGGATTTGAACCGATGTGCCTTCCCCTTGTAACATCCAAATATTTCAATAATTAAACTTTTATTTGACTATAACTGGAACCAATGACAATAAGTACCACTTATAATATATCGTTGAAAAGATCTCATTGAGGGCTTATTACTGCAGATAAGAAAGAGTCAAAAAAATAATTTTGTTTAATTTTGAGCTTTCTTGGACACTTTTGGTCCAGTCGATTCCAATCAAAAGGGGAGGTGCACAATTAGATTTTACAACAGTCCTAAATCCAAAATTTCAACAATCTAAGTCTAATCTTTTTTGAATTATGCGAATACGTACGTACAGACGTCACGCCGAAACTAGTCAAAGTGGATTCAGGGATGGTCAAAATTGATATTTCCGTTGAAATCTGAAAACTGAAATTTTTCGTGATCACAATAATTCCTTTAATTCGTACAAGGAAGAAAAAACAACCATATACCATATTACGCAAAATAAATTTCGTATTGTTTATGGAAAATTTGTCTGAAATGCTATGCAATCATCATAAAATTAGATTTTCTTTAACACAAGGTTTCTTTTGTTAATCATGGAAAAAGTAAGTAACTTTTATTTATTTTACCTCCTGCACGAGTTCAAAAAATAATGGAAATTAAGAAACATTAAATAAAAATTTTAACAACTTCTAAAATGCTTATCTGTATTTTCATGGGTGATAAAACACAACTTGGAATAAATATGCATCTGCTGTTTTGGTCAGTTGGTAAAAAATCACACCTCTTCTCAGAAGATAAATTTCTCAGAAGATAATGACGATTTGGATACACTTTTCGGAACGGCTATCCCATCAAATCTTGAAATACGTTAACATGTTTAAACAAAATATTAATCAAACTTCATTAACACCCTAAAGTTGTATGTCATAAACAAAATAATTCACATTGATCAAAATTCCGATCATAAAAGAAATGAAAATTATATCTAAAATTTAGAAACCCATCAATATCCTTTACCAATCTCCTAAATCGTATGGAAGATACTCACAGGTTAATACGTACAATATTATTTATCTAAATTCCAATTTAATTAAAACTAAATCTACCATTTTAGTTATATACAAATGTTACGGGGTTAAACTATCAACTAAAGTCTAATCATTTATCATCATCATCAGATTAAAACTAAAGCATCAAATAATTCTAATTACTCATAAAACACAAGGGATTTTAGTGATTAAATATGTATAGTTTTGAAGCCACACTAATGGTGTTTTCAACCTCAAAAATCAAACTTTATCATATTTCGGTGAGCCTGAACGTCCTCAACCTTAATCTTTTTCAAATTGAAGTATGTTGAAAAATATTTTATATAATTAGTAGAAATACAAATTTCAAAGGTCAAAAGAGTGAAAGTACCTTAGTATTCTGCCTCAGAATCTGTAATGGCAGTAGCGTTGTTATCAGCTGTTTTGGGCAACTCCATCCTAGTCAGGATACAATGAATCAATCTGCTGGCCACCTGCGAGCGAAGCGAGCGTAGGTTATGTTTGGTTATGTTATATTGATATACTGCGCGATACGTCATTATACGAATCATTACATCTAATCAAACATAACCTAAGCTCGCTTCGCTCGCTAACCTCGTCTGATTAACGTTAAAAATAAAAATTATACACAATAAGTTATGCGTATAGGTGATTTTATTTTTATATACGCAAAAAATTGGATTTCAATAGAGATCCCGTATAACCGATAAGTACCGATATTATTTTTTTTACACTCGGTAAATCCAAATTACTGCTTCAGATCTTTTTTCCGAAATCAATTTTAACAATTTTTACTTTTACCAATATAATACCTTGTAGAGTTAACTACACCAGCTGTCACACACGCCACCTTATTACCTACCATAAAAAAGTATATTCTTTTCGATACATAAATATTCGCTACCAACATTTAGCGATGAACCACAATTATGATTTCATACATCCGGACACGGAAGCTCACACATGGACAATCGAGAGTGCGTGGCGAGAAGTGCGTTCCTCGGTCGCACTTTTGGCCTCTGAGGCCAAAATTTATGACTTTTTTTTATTGTAATTGCATAGAATTTAATAAAAATCTTTGTAGCAGTGTAATGAAGTATTGCTATTTTGGATGTAACATTCAACCTTTAAAAATAAATATATATAAAACTGGTTCCGTAGTATCACTAAATAGGATATATTATATATCCTATAATATATATATTATATATTATAATATTATATTGTAAGGTATAGGATATACCTTACAATTACTGACAGGTGTACCAAGTTCAGTAGTTGAGTTTACTCAATTAATTACCTTATTGTTCAATTATTTCATCTACTATATCTTCATTATTTTTACATAAAACAACTGATGAGTTAAGTAATTCCGTTATATACTTAATTTCAATTTTTATACTGGTGCCTTCTATTCTGTATAACGTTAATATGCTACAAAAATGAAAGTTGAAGATATCAATAATTATAATGCGTATACAAGCAACCAGTTTATTACAAGCCTCAAAATAATAGTAAAATATTTCTATAATCTACAAAAAAAAATCAGAAACCACGTTCAGGACCTGCTCGACCAAACAATATCACGCTGACCCAAACACATAGCATGTACAACTAATTAAACTTCGTTAATCACTCGTTCCATACTTTGTTAGGCATTTTAGTAACGTTTACGATGATCCCAGATGTGGTAATATACACCGATGAATAATAGACAAGTGTTTTGGTTAAATGTGTATTTGTGATGGTCTACCTCAGCAAACCAGTCGTGTAATTTACTGCAGTAGTGAACACGTATAATAAAGTAAAAGCAACCAACCAAAAATTAATCATGGCTTAATCCAACCCGAACGAGTCTCACATTTAATATTAATACATAATTAATATCATATTTAATAAGCAATACTACTTTTATATACTTTATTATTGAAATAATCATTGTCATTTTATTGTTTATTGTAGTAGCTTAATAAATATTATCAATTCTTCTTAAGGTGTTTAGTTATGGATTTTCTTGTATAATTTTTGAGATAAAATAAGTTAAAGATGACTTACGTATTTCGGAATTATCTGAAAATGTTTATCCTTTGGTAAATTTTTCTCTCCAATGCAATTTAACTGAAATGCATTCTGTAAAATATTATCAAGTTATCTTACTGGAATTCTTTGATTCCAGAAAATTCTGACTAGTTTTATATGTTTTTTAGTTTTTGTAATTTAATTTTTTCCTTGTTATGTTTCAATTCATTAATTACTCTGAAATCTTTTGGGTGAATTTTCTAGTATTTATTGTTAATGTTTAATTAACTAATGACATTTGTAGTCGCCATTTTTAGTTTAAATAATCAGAATTTATTTATTTTTTTGATACCGTTTTGATGTCTCGCAAAGATCTTCAAAACAAGTTATCACATGTATGTCCAGTTTGAAACTTTTGAGTCACCGCTGCTCCTCCGTCCCCTTATGAAGGGCGAATACCTAAATTGAGGCTTGAATACCTAATTGATTTACTAAAATAATTAAATACCTAATTGAGGAACTAACTGAGTTAGCCTCTCTTATCGGAGGATATTTTCAAAGAGAGAATCTGGATACCTCAAGTAACAGAAGGGTTAAAGAGGAGCATACAACCGTAATTCTATCTGTCTGAACAAACACATTATTGGCCGCTATTTTGGATTAGGGAATTAGAATTTAGTTTTAAATGTATCATTTTTCTCGTCCTATCTACGTTCTCGTCGTATCTCTTTAAAATGATTTATTAAATGACCATTGGCCTTATTTGAAATTTTTGAGATGCTCCCCGCCATCCAAAAATCAAAAGAAGTGAAACATTCGTTCATTGAAGTTGCCATTCAGTACATTGAAGAATACCACAAACCGCATCCAATTATCTCAATTATAAAAAAGTTAGAAGAGAGTGTAAGTTACTTTTCAGCCATCTGGTATACAATTTTTTTTAATTTCTTTTGTCTCAACTACACACAGATTTTCACAATTTTTCGACCTTGAATCACATCATAAATGTCTTTCAGAGTATTGTTGAATAGCATCATTCAGTTTTTCAATTATTTCTAACATACTACTCGTGCTATAATTTTTTATATACTGTACTTCCATTTAAAGCACGTTAATATAGTATTATCCAAGATAAGCCCATTCTCTTACATAATTTTCCGATTTAAACCTCAAAAAATGTGGTCTGTTTCCACTTTTTATTCAAAGACTTAAAGTAAACTCAGCAAACTAAAAAATTAAATGAATATTTTTTGCATGGTCTTTCCACTGTTTACAATTTATTATCCATTAATAAGGGGGAAAATATCTTTCAAATTATAGAAGTTTTAATTTTCAGGAGTTTTCTTTTTTTTAGGCAACGTATAAAAAAATGTAGTATTTAAGGTCTAAATTTGAATGGTTCTTATTTGAAAGAAGAATATTAATTTTTAAATAATGATTACCTGTAATTGACTTTTATGAAATTATAATTAAAATGTTTGAGATAAAGTTTAATTATAAATAAAAGAGTTGGTATTTAATAATACTAGCGTGTATTAACAAAAAAAAAAGTTATTTTTATCAAAGAGAAATTAAATTTTAATGAAATTATTCTAGATGAAAGCTTTTATTATTTCAGATAACAATCACTTAATTTTGAGAAAATATGTTGAAAATTATTAAATGATAACTTTCTTCTTCCTTTTCTCCCAATTAGAACAGATTAAAAATTTCGGGAAGTCTAAATAACTTTCAAGATTACATAGTATGAAATAAATAGAAATATTGCAAGGTGTATTATGGGCAATGTATTAAATAAATAATACTATACTATTCTTGAAAGCTTTATATTAATTAAGATAAAAAATTCATAACAGATTCAGTTACTTTTATTACACGAAATAGTTATGGTTTCCAGTAAGGTTTAGTGTATCTCGTAGTTGTCAAATTTGTTTTCTATATCACGTACAAAATAATTCTTTGGCATGACACAAATTCCTCTGGGTTTAATTCAAATCCTGACCTAGAAAAGGCCGGAAATTTTTCAGATATTTCCTCGGTTTCTCTGTTTCGTTTTAATACCATACAATTTAATTTAACCACTTCTAATTTAATTTTACTAGGTTTCTATAGATAAAATAATCTATTTATAATTCATTTTCCAATAATACATTATTTTTTTCAACATTTAGTAGATCTATAAGAGTACGGACAGTCTGTATGCAGCAGATCGTTATTAATTCCCTTGGTATTTTCCTTAGGAAGCCTAGTACAATATTTTATTATACATACGCACATATAGAGCGTTCATTTCAAGGAGACCACCATGTTGGAAATGAGAGCTATAAGATTTTATAAAAAATATTTATTTTTGTTTGCAAATACTAAACATAGCGTATTCGCATTTCTGAAGTGAGCTTTCTGTTTATAACTATAAAATTATATCTGTCTGTTCGGACATCGTTCTTGAACGCTTTATTTACTTTTAATGAAATTTATTGGTCTAATTAATCTTGCCCTAAAAATTAGATCTATAGAAGAAAGAAACAGTAGTAACCTTAACTCTAAAATTTTCAGTTTTAAAACTTTTTTAAAGAATATTTTTAAAATTTTAAATCTGTAAATTTTTGGCTTAATATTTTATTCAGGCATGAATTTTACCGTAAACAAGGTACATGTGTCTTTATAATTTCGTCATCATATCTATGGAACAGTAAATTTAATGTTTAATATCAAATAAGAAGTAGAAATCCAAGTCAGTTTTAGTAATAATGCTCTCAAAATCGGATTAATAATTTTAAAAACATTACAAATACTAAATGTATAATATTTAATAAGATTTCTTCAAATTCAAATTACTCAGAATCATTAGTATGACTGAGAAAAGAATCAAGTACACTTCGTTTGTGGAAGTTGAAAAGTTTTTAATTTTGTATAATCAATAGTAACTCAAACAGCAATTATTTAATTTCGTACTTTTTTATCCTCATAATTTATATAAATACTAGCACCCCTGTCACGGCTTCACCCGCGCTATATGGTTACTTGGGTTTCCAGTCGCTGTCAGAAGATGTTTAGTCAGTCACGAGTCGCTTCGCTCGCTCTTCTCGTCTAGCCAGGGTGCTCTACTCCCTAGAATCCCTGTGTTCATTAAATTCATGCTTTTGAAAATAATATCTATATAAATAAAAATGTAAATATGCGTTTGTTCAAAAACTTAAATCTCCGAAAGTTCTTCACCGATTGCTTTCAAATTTTGACACAACGTTACATTCAAGTACGCGCGTGTTTTTATATGCCTACTATTTATATACCTAAGATGTCACACCTGTGATAGGTAAAACGTGCTTTTTTTAAAAACAGCGTTATCTCTTGGACTTAAAAGCAACACATACTATACTAAATATTTTACGATTCTATTTGAATGTTTCCAATATATGTGTTTGCTATAGAATAAAACTACTGAACCAATTTATGCGCGGGGAAAAAAGAAGAAAGGGAAAAATCGAAAAAGGTAAAAGGAAGGAAGGGGAAAATGGAAGAAATAAAAAGGCGAAAACAGGGAAAAGGAAAAAAGGGAAAAGATAATGGAAACGGGAAAGGAGAAAAAATAAAAGGGGAAAGAGGAACAGGGAAGGGAAAAATGGGGGAATAGAAAGATAATACGATAAAATGAAAGTGTTTAAAGGAAAATGGGGAAAATATGGAAAGGGAAAAGGGGGAAAGGGAGAAAGGGTAAAAAAGGGAAAGGTTAAATTTTGTGAAAATCCGTAATGTTCATTTTGTTAATTCTTTATCAAACGTTCAATTGTGTTATTTAATTTATATATGTACTCAAATCTAGCAGTAGCGAAAAATTACCGGGTCTGTTAGTTATAAATAAAAATTAAAGCCTTTCAATTTATAAATTATCAGTGTATTGTAATTTCTTCAGAGCAACAATTAGGTAAGAACATTACCCAAAACTTTGAATTATCTGAAGAATTTGGATTTCAAAATAGTCGGCCACCCTCTTAAAATTATAGTTCTAGCTGGTTATCCGTCCTTCGTACGGGTAAAAATGTAATTTACCTGTCTCTTAGCGTTATCCGAAAACAACATTAGAGATGGCCGTATTTCGTTTCTCAATTTTTATTTTTTTATTTTATGGTTTTTAGTCAAGTAATTGGAGGCAGGTGCAGCCAGTCGAGTCGCACATCCAGTAACAGTAGCAATGGATGTGTTGGTTGAGCCGCGATGCTGTACACCATCGCACTCCATAAAAAGTCGAAATTAAAAAAAGCCGAAAATGATTTTTATGTATTTATCGAAATAGTTTTTTCAAGCCCATATCTAGTGAATATATCGTTTTAGGGTCGAAGATGAGGAAAATTTGCAATCATTGTTCAAATTTTTTTACCTTTCTTCAGGTTGAATTTCAAAAAATGTACAAATTGATTTTTAGGTATTCACATGAAGAACACACACATCCAAAAACAGGTTGATATCTTCATTTGTTAATGAAAAAATCAAACAATAATAAATTTCATTATTACTCATATGTAATCATTTAAACTCGGGATTTAAAATAATCCTTTCACTATGTACTTCTTACACCGTAAGAAGAATGTGTACTGAAATTTTCATCAATTTATCTTCAATAGTTTTTGCTGGGCGTTGATTATGAATGACTGCCATATTGTTTTATATATACAATAACAATCTTCCGTCGCAGCTTCACCCACAATATCAATGAGACTTCATCCGCAGTATTTCACCTTAGAGCGCTGAAGAGAGGGAAGTAGTAAATTTTTTTGCTGTAGCTGGTGATGCGTGTTCGACTATATACTTTTACTAATGACGAATATCCGTCTATGTGTTGCTCAGAATACAGATTTTTTGGTTTTGTTAGCCTCTGTAGTGGCCGAATTTTTGAAAAACCAAAAATTGATTTTTATATATTAATGTGAAGAACATTCACTCCAAAAATTTAACTGATATCTCAATTCGTTGCCGAGAAATGCGCAGAAATATAAAAGAAAAACACCATTTAACCATTTTACCCCATTTCATCTCGTCGCATCCGGTCGCATCTTCTCCCGTGCTATATTGTTTAGTTTGAAAATAGTCGGCCTACATCTTAGAAATATTAGTTGTAACTGGTTACCTATACTTGATACGGGTAAAAATGTATTTTGCCCGGTTCTTAGTGTTACCCAACAAACACGGCTAGGAGGTGACCAAACTTCGTTTTTCATTTATTTTTAATTACATTTATTTTATGTTCTATAGTCAAGTAACCGGTGGCAGGTACAGCCAGTCTCGTCGCACATACAGTAACAGTAGTTGAGCCGCCGCGACGTATCCCATCGCACCCCTTAAAAACCAAAATTCAAAAACCCGAAAAAGGTTTTTAGATATTTATCTGAAGAGTATTTGTAAGCACTAATCCTGCAAATAACTCTTTTGGTATAGTTGGAAATGGAGAAAATTTGCAATCCTTGTTCAATTTTTTTTCCTTTCTTTACTTCTTTCAATGTCGAACTTCGAAAAATCTAGAAATTAGTTTTTAGATTTTCATATGAAGATTACACACACGAATAATCAAGTTGATGTCTTCATTTGTTACAGATAAATTAAAAAAATTGTAAATTTCATTGTTACTTCATTTTAACCTTTAAATTCGGAATTTCAAATTTTGTTTTTTTAGTGTGCACTTACATCATAAGAAGAAGATGTATACAAATTGTCATCAATTTATCTTCCGTAGTTTTTATTGTGCGTTGATGAATCAGTCAGTCAGGACAAGTTGCTTTATTAGGTACAGATAAGCATATAAGTAATACATATATGTGCCTGTACTATATTAATCTTACTTTATCTTATCTGTGATATATAAATATAAATATATATATATATATATATATATATATATATATATATATATATATATGTATATATATTTCTTTATTTATTTATTTCAAATAAATGACTTCTATCTGAATATAATATTTGTCTTTTAGACAATCTCTCTGTCTCTCACCCCACACACAATTCAAAAATGAAGGATACATTTTATTATTATAAAACCTTATGAATGAGATTACTACGAGCTTACTGTAAACTTCATTAAACAAATTTTATGAAACTCGACCTCTTTTTCATAAAACTCAAATGTGTAGTCAGTTAAAAAAGTTACACGAAGTGAAGAATAAAAACATTTCATATTTAATAGGCTATACTTGACTAAGAATTACAATTAAATTGGAATTTATTCTACCGTAAACTAAATTTTATTTCAGTTAATAGAACTGAAAAATATATATATTCCACTATAATTACTTTATGCAAATTTGTTACCTGCTTGTCTGGAACACTTCTTGTTTTTACTCGGAAATTAATATAATAAAAATTGCTCTACTTTAACTAGAAGAATTGTTTAAAATAAATTCAATTAATTTAAGTAAATTAATTTAAACTTAACAAAATTTAACGCGGATCGGATACTCATTCCGAACTCATAAGAGTTATTACTTGACACCTACTAAAAGAGTACAGATAATTTTAACTTATCAGTTAGGAGGGAGTGGCAGTCACCAAGAGCCAGCCATTTTTTTTATTTTTGTTCATTTAGGATGTGCAGTGATGGAACTAGCGCAGTCTCCCGCTGTCACACCGAAAGGAAAAAGCAAAGATGTTGGTATCTATCCTCAAAGCCATGCAGGCCCTAAAGGGTCAAAGCACAACATCCTCCGGGTATGTGAGAGTTGAAACCACCAAACCAAAAACTGCACCTTATCCTCAGTCCAAGAAGCGGATTCACCAAAAGGCATGCGCGGTTCCCAGACAGGAATGAGAACCTTAGCGGGGGTGCATCGGATAGTATGTTCCGCCAGTCCCGTCCGCTTCAATGCCACCAAAAGGTGATGGCTCCACGGAGGGGTGTCACGTATAGGGGAACTGGTGTCCTGGGAGCGTCATTACCGCCGTCCTGCCACTCTTGTGCGGACAGACGAAGGTTCTACTGTCAGGATGACCTCCCCCGGGTCAATCGGCCCCGCAATGCCGATCCTCGATACCCAGATATTCATGAGATCTTCAAGGCATCTTCTTGATAGCTGGCATCTTCACTCTTGGCAACCAGTGTTGTACTAAAAACCAATCATGTGACGCACGCTTCTCGGTCCTAACATTATAATATTTCGTGGACAAAAGTTTTAATTATATTGAATGCCTCGTCCGACTTGAACATTATTTTGATAATAATGCTGGTGTCTTTGAGCACCCATTAATAACAAGTGCTGTCTTTGGGCTTCCCATCTGGAACAGTGGAACACAACATGTGCTGGCGAATCCAGCAGTAGGAAATAGGGACACCTGTCGTCTTCTACACGTCTCCTTCGATGCAGGTATGTCTTGAGAGAGCTATGGCCTGTAAGGAACTGCGAGACCCAAAAACTCAGCTCCCCAGTCTTCCCCCCGAACCACGATTTGATGTCCCTTATTAACTCGTAAGTCCACCTTTCCTTGTCAGAGGCATTCCATCTACGTTTTTCATGTAACAGAACGTAACATCCACGTTTGTCAACTAACAGAAATTTGTCACGTGACCACATAACACTCTCTTCTTACAGCGAGGCCCTCCGACATTACGAAGGAGTCGAGTCAGTTTGTTCACCAGTTTTATAAGAAATCTCCTTAACGTGACAGATAAAGACCCGTTTCCTATCCAACCAGACCGCGAGATATAAAGCCTGGTCCTAAGTCTACACCTCTGTATCTCCTATCTTGATGCTTACTTATTGTAGCCTTCTTCATTAGAATAGCCTAAGCTTTCCGTGATGAAAATCGTAACCCAACCAGATCTCAATCCGAGTGATGACTTCTTCGGTTCTACTAAACACCTCCGCCTCAGATTTTGCCGAGACAACCAATTTCATGTCGTCGGCGAAGGCAAACATATTGACACCATCTGGGAAGACCATTCTCAGTGACCCGTCAAACGCGATGTTCCATAACAGGGAACCAAATATAGATCCCTGAGGAACTCCACAGGTCATCCTGAAACCTCGGCTATCGGCATCTTCTTTGTATAAACCATCTCACTTAAGTACGCCTGTATCATGCGTCACAACCTGGACGTGAGCAGCCACTGAAAGATCTTGGTAAAGGTATTGACCAAACAGATTGGTCTAAGGGTCATCGTGTCCAAATTGTCTGCCTTGCTCAGCAAGACCAGGTGGGCCTCTTTCCAGTCACTTCGTACGTACTCATTCTTCAATATCCTGTTAAAGATACCTAAGATCTCAGTCGGTGTTTTTTGTACTACTACTATGGATACTTCCACTGAAATATTGTCCGGACCCGGGCTCTTTTTATTATTAAGCCTCCCGGTCGCTGCAAACATCTCTTCCTGGATAAAAGGTGTAATCTTCTCAGCCATCAGTTCTCGGCTTGTCACCTCCACAAGTGGGAACAGCCAATTCGATATCCTCGCCTCAAGGATCTCTGTCTATATCTTCACAAAACTGCTGCCAGTTTACGTTTGGCTTTCGAAATCGCGGTTCGGAAGGTTTTTTGCTCGAAGATAAATCTCACAGGCTTGACTTATTCTATCCTCATCGCCACTCCTCTTAGCACGCTGACTGGTTCTCCTCGCAACCCAGGCGTTATGTCGGAGTACCTGCATCTTCGATCCCCACCAATATGCATGATAATTTCTTCCTTCGATTTTCTTGAAGACACCTGATTGATCGCATTCTTCTAAGACAATGTCTATCACTTGTGCGGTTGTCTGAGTACACACATGACGCTCCCAGTTCTTTGAGAGAAGCGTTGGATCCCAGCTTTAGATATAATGGTTCGTGCTGGCGAGGTAACTATCACTCTAGTCGTCATCTTGAACAAAATGAACCTGTGATCTAAGAGGCTCTAACAGTCTACAGTCAAGAACCTCCCATCCCACAACACTGTCCGCCAAGAAGTTTGTGACGAAGGTGAGATCGATGCAAGTACCGATCTCGCCCCTCTAAAAAATGAATCCTGATTATTGACACAAGTAAGCCCCAATGAATGTATTACATCGGTCAGGTGGACAGCTCTCACGTGGCCCCTTGAATCAGCAATCTCGGTCGACTTTGAATTGAAGTCGCCCGCAAGAATGACGGTCTTCCTCATGTGACGTGCAACCTCTTCCTGTAGTAACTCTAGAACGTCCTGAAACTCTTGGACCGTCGTGTTGGGATGGTGGTAGCACGAGAATACCACCACTCTCCCAAGTCCACCTAGACAAAACTCACAGAGGCTCCACTAACTGACTTAAGTGTGATCCAATCATGTCAGCAACATTTGGCTCTGGTAAAATCATTATATCGACATCTCTCTCCTTACCGACAACTCCCACGCTAAGTCTACCGAAAGACGACTCCCGTTAGTATTGATTTGGGGGACCTTCATTTTTTGTTCTGGCATTCTTCCGAATTATGGCCCTCAGTACCACATGCCAGATAAGCCGTGTTATTCTGACAATCTGTCTTTCTGTGGCCAGTCCTGCCAAAATTGAAACATAGGCCCGTCATATCAGGTCCGTTGCACTTTTGGTGGTTACGTCCCATCCCCCAATACCTATAATAGCGGGCCTCGGGTTCTCGAATGTAGGTCCGGCACTGAACCCACCCGACCCGGACCCTCTTTTTGATCAATTTTTCTTAGCCGACCCAAGACTCATCACTAATGTGACGTTTTGTGTCAGCTCGTACGCCAGCATTAACGCGGTCACCTTAAACTAGTCCCTTGACGTGAGCCACTGTTTCTCTGACGTTCTCAATGGTGGCATCTCCATCTAAGTTCTTCCTGTGGACTACCGTTCGCTTCGAATCTCTCGTACGGAAACCCACATTAAAATCACTAACTTTATCCATGAGAATGACCTTAAACTGTTCCGCCTGGCGGACCCCTTTCACCCGAATATGTAAGTTTTCATTTAATTCTCTCCTGAGCGAATGGATATCCACTTTCTCTACTTTAGGAACGCTGTCTTTAAAGGTTTGCAAAACATCAGCGTAGGACCTCCCTTCGGCCCTGACCACGACAGTTCAGCTGTCTGGCACTGTCGGTGACGCTCTGCGTCTAGTGAGGCTTCTAGCTCCCAATCTATCTGTTGAGATTTTTGTGCTAACACTCTAATCAATGCATTTTCAGATCTGTCCAAGAATGACAAAATGCGTCTAACAATAGCTCCAGTTTTCTCCGCCGGTAAAATAAAACCGCGTTATCCGCTTCCAAGATAATTTTTCTCGATGCCTCTAGCAACGACAAACTCATTCCTTCCTCATTTTTTGAGTCAAAGAACACTTACCGAAAATATGCACTGCCGAAAATGGTATCACCTCCAACGAACACCGAACTTTCCTTAATCACATTATCAGCCTTGACCTTCCCAATCTTCAAAAGCCGGTCAGCCATGTGACCAATCCTACGTTTGCCGGTCATACCTCTACTACGAGTAACGAGATCGCAAAGGTATCCCCTTCAAGTTCGGAGATACTGCCTACTAAGACAGCAATTTTGAGTATGTCCGCCGGCCATCTTCGTTTTAGTATCGCAATAAGTCATTATCCGACGGATTACTGTCTAAGATGGGGCATGTGTCGTGATCTTCCTGCTGCTGAGTCTGAATTGTGTCACTTTGACTAAGGAGGGCGACAACTCGCTTAACCTCCTGACCTGCTCAGTCACCTCAATCAGTGGTGTCTCCACATCTTTGAATACCTCAAGAGCCTCTTTAGTACTTTTTCGTCTTACTTGTATTACGAGTCTATTGACGGTCTGTATAATCTCGTTTAGAGTCGCTTCTGGCTCTTCCTCTTCTGATGAGGGCAGTTGGCTCCTTTTCTGCCCCTTGATCAGTTTTCGCCCTCATTTGCCTGCCGGCCATCGCCTTAGAGGATGCCGTTTCCGAAGTACCAGGACTCAAATCTCCGGTACCGGACTTTTATGTCGATTTCATCGTTATGGGTATCTCCATCCTGATCTCATCCGCCCTGTCATTTCAATAGGTAATGAAGATCTTCTTCGAGTCGTTGTAGTTCTCTGCGACATTTTACTTTAATTTTAAATAGGCCTGCAGAGCAAACTATGTAAAGTTTAGAAAAGAAAACTATGTAAAATAATTTTATTAATAAATCGTGTAAGAGTAATTATTGACTAATAATTTAATTCGTATCATTATCGATGTAATAATTCGATTCTTATCAAAAGATTAGTTTGATAATCTTATCAAAGGATGATTTCTGTAAGTGAATAAATAAAACTGTTTATCAATCAGATGACCGCATTAAGTAATTTAATTAACTAATGAATGTAAATTTCTGAAAAATTACGTTACTTTCTTTTTATTGCTTTAAATCTGACAAGTTAAACGAAGATATTTTGCAATACTTCACTTTATAGAAGACATACAGTAATTACTTTACATCTAAAAATTTTACTTTGTATCATTGTTATATTACAGAGAATATTTTAACATGCTCAATACTAGAACAATTCAATATGGTGATAGTGCATGAGAAGAAGGAACGTTTGGAATTTAAGGAGGAGCAGATAATTGCATTCTATGAATACTATGAATCAGAGTAAAGCTGATATTGGATCATTAACCAATTAATTTTGAGTATTTACAAGTAGTGTATTGATATAGAAGGAAAATTGTGAATCATCAAATAATTACGACTAATTCATAATTAAAATAAAAACAATTTTAAATTGAAATAAATATTGTGACTAATAAAATATTTCATTTTAACATTTTACTTTCTTAAAAATCATTTCCAAGTAGACTAATGAAATTATTTCTATTTACAAAATCTCCTTTACAATAGTATTTGGTTATTTCTTTTTGAATAGAAACTAAGTGATAAAAATACTAATATTGCTATTAATCACTCTTAATTAATCAGTTTAATTTAATCGAACTGCTTTATTTTTGTTTCCGATATTCACTGGTAATAATTTAAAGACCTTTTATTTATTTACATAATCAATATTTTAAATATATACGAAAAATTAAATTAAAGTTTTGAATATACTTTTAAGGATTGTATAAATATTTCTGATGTTTTTTACTTTGCATAACATACAAATTTGAACATATACTTGTAAGGTAACGTTTAATTTCAGTCGTTCAGAAGCCTTTAATTTCAGAAAACATTCAGAAGCCTTTCATCAAAAGAAACCTTAAATTGAAGCGTTTTTCGATTATTAAACCGTCATCGTTATTAGAAAATAAGAAATTTAAAATTCCCTAACTCAGAATTTAAAATTTAGATACTGGAAGAAACTTATAAAATAATCGATATAAAAGTAATATTCACGAGCAAAAAATTAAAAAAACAACCAATAAACAAGTAACACTACAAAAAGAGAATTTTCATAGTTATCATTATTATTTATGTTATTACAATTATTATTATTATTGTTTTATTTTATAAACCCAGATATGAATTTTTTGTAAACTTTCGAAGAAATTGTTATTTATTCATTTTTTTTCTTATCAATATTTATTTAAGTTTTGTTTTAATTAATCCAATTTATACACAGAGAGTCAAAAGTATAGAAACCCCTCAACAACTTTAAAACCGTTCTAGATAGAAGACTGCACTTTCAGGATAAGGTATCAGTCAACTACTTTACCTTTTGACGAGAAATAGAATTTCAACCCCTTCTTAGGGGGTGACCCAGAGATTGTAACGCAAAAATTTTAAATGGTAATATCCTTTGTGCGATATCATTTTAAAGGTCTCTTTAAGACAAAAAAAAATAGTTTAAAAAACTTGGTAGGATTGTAGTACCTAAATTGGTGGCGGGATAAAGTTAAACCCTGAAAAAGCTACGGAGAGAAATCCAAAACAAGCGTCGCGGTATGTAAACTTTTGGACTTTTTATCAATGACAATGCATCTTCCCAAACGGATCCCCGTGCTCAAAAACGTTTGGGAAAGTTTGAACGGGAAATTTTCGATTAATCTGCACACAGAAAATTCTGGTAACAACGAGCGATTACCTTTCCTCCCCAAACATGAAAATCTGGCTGCCGACTAAGCGCTTTAATGAATGACATGAGGAGCTCAGGAAAGTGTCACTGACTGGCTGAAACACCAAGTGGCAGAATCTTTAGATGAAGGGATACAAAACTATCGGAATGAAGGGATTCTATCTATCGGATGAAGGAATATGAAAAATGTTTCGGTTTATTTGGTAACAAAGTAGAAATGTAGTTTATGGATGTATTTTCAAAGTGTATATAATAATTTTTTTTCCAACAGCTACTTCTTTTACACCAAAACGTAAGTTACTTTCTGAACAGCCGTCGTACTACTTAGTTGCGTTATAGTTAGTTGCCAGTGAATTCTTATAACCGAATATTTTATTTGTTAATCACTATGACTTCATTTTATTTCAAATTTTTGAAAAACTGACAAAAATCAAAGAAAATACCATTTTTTCTCAACGAAGAGTCAATAAACTATATTTTTCTTTGATTTTACATTGTCAGCTCTTGTCAAACACGCAAAAATGTCCAATCTACACCCATAAAAATTATCTATTCTCATTATCCTTTTCCAGTTTAGTTGTTTCTGAACCATTGATTTCCAGTTTGACATAACTTTTCGAGAGAGATATCTCTTTTGTTGATAAATTACATTTTTAAATAAAAACGCTGGAACTTTCTTTGTGATAAGGTGAACAAAGAAACCAATCTGAGCTAGAAATCTTAGCAACTAAAATATTAGTGGTAAATATGTAGCTTAAAACAAAAAAATGATTAGTACTAAAATAGATGCAGTAGAAATTAGTAAAGTATTATGGAATGATAAGATGTGTTTAAGTCAAGGGATTAAAAGAAGATCTAGTAATAGAAAGTTAGGAGAAGTAATAATAATGAATCAGAATGTAGACTAACGAGTGCATGGGATCATCAGAATGAGAAAATTATTTTAGTCAAGATTATTCAAAGCCCAAACCTAAAAAAAATACTGCTGATTAATAAGACAACCTTCAGCAAAAATTATAAATTATATAAATAATAGCAAACTATCTAATCATATACGTAAAAGGAAATTATGTAATTGAAGAATAATAGATATCATGGCCAAACATGAAATAGCTCTAAATATTTATTTTCTCGATAGTTATATAATGGTTTTTTTGACATTATACCCAGGTAATTAAATTAACCCGTTATCATATTTTTTTATCACACTTTTTATTCATACTTTTTAATCCCACTTTTTATTTAGAAAACGTCGTCATAGGATGCTAGGAAAAATAAAGTTGTCGTACTGCTTACAAAAATTTTACTCTCATTCTAAAACCACTAACTATATGTAAGAAAAATGTTATCATTTACAAAAATTAACCTCTACGATCAGGAAGATTTTATTATCTGTGAATGTTTCGCTTACGCTAAAAACTGCTGAATGTAACTAAAACTAAAATGAGATTTTAACGTATAAAATCATGTTAATAAAGTTTTGAGGTTAACCGCCAACATAAGTTTTCAAGAAATTACAACCATCCTTGGCCTCTTATTTGGATATAACTTCATAAAACTTTGTAATACATATAATTAACTCAAACTCGTACTTAAAAGCCTAAACTTACCAGTTTGGCTCTATTTCAAACACTGAGTACTCGTTCGTTCTTCAAATAAAAAGCACCGAGTTTATCTTTGTTCCATAATGATATGAATTTCTAAGTTAAAAATCAATAAAACGTTTGTATATTTGTGTAGTAAATTGTTATACATATATATATATATATATAATATAAGATCATACATAGAGAGTATTTAGAAAAATTATTTTTTTTAATACGAGGCTGAGTTTTACAATCTTAATTGAAAACGCAATCTACTGAAAATAAAATAAAATTTTAAAACATGTATAATGAAAAAAGCTCTTAAATTCTAAATTTTTCACTTTTTTTGTTTAACCTTCGGATCCACCATTAGGTATTTCTTCAGAGGATGAGATGAATGAATGACTTGTAGCGTATGTGAAAATGCACGCCTGACCGGGATTTGAACCCGGAACCTCCGGATGAAAGGTCGAGACGCTACTACTTGCGCCAAGGAGGCCGGCAATTTTTTTTTCACTTAATCATCTATTACAATACACTATTTAAAATATCCATTTTTGCACTATTAAATAATCGCTTCTTAAAATAAGCAGATTCTAACGTTAATGATAAATACCGACTTAGGTAATACATGAACATTATTTTAAGTCAAAATTTAAGTTAAATTATTATTTCTAATTATTATTATTTTAAGTTAAATTTAAAATTATAGTACTACACAAACAATGAACACTAGAATTATGTTACAATAAATCCAAAAAAGAAACTGCAAGATTTAATCTAATGAAAATTTTAATAATATACAGGATTGTAAAGATATATTTATTGTAAATCGATCACGAAAATGTGTTATCAGTTAAAGTAGCGAGTTAAATAAATCATAATGTTTTTGGCGAAAAATTATTACTGCAATAATTCCACCTGTGTCCAAAGTTTGCTAGATAGATAATTAAAATATAAATTCTAGTTTAAGTTATAAAGCCACTTATCGATTAATTTTTCCTAATAAATATGGGAAATTAGTCCAAAATATTTGATAATTTAGAAAAATAGTTGTTTAAACGTGTTTATTAGAATTAATAAACCCTTAAATAAATTAAATTCTGCTAAAAGAAAAGAGAAAATAACAAAATCATACGGCAACAAAATTGACCAGCTAATTGCAACTCCCACAATTAAAACCATATATGTAGTGTCATAAATATTTTAGTTTTACTTATAATTCTTGTCACCTAAGCAGATTTTTAGCAAGTACTTGCAAGAATCTTTAGCAGAAAAACTTCCAATTAACAATTGGTTAAAAAATGTTTTGCCTTATGATAATATAAATAAAATATTAGAATGATTAAGTAATATTTTTTACAACAAATAAAATAAATAAAAAACACCACAGGTATTATTAAAATTAAAAAACAAATTTTATCTCTGTTAACATTATTCGGGAAGTTTCGTCAGACAGCTATGACAACGTTGGAATCAGTGGGAGACTACTATAATAACAAAATTATAAGTGTTATTTTGCTTTTGATTTAAATATTTCTTATAGTATCTTCTTGGATGCTTTGATTTAAAGCACATCTTCGTTTTGAAAAGGAACGTATTAAAATTAGATATGTGATTATTAAAAATAAAAATTTGCGACATATAAATTAAAGTTTAAAACCCTGAATTCTCATATTTTGAAAAAGTAACATCGTTTTTATATATATACGAGTAAATAGATTCCTTCTTTTTTTATTATTATTATTATTATTTATTTATTTTTTAATATTATGAAGCAAATTTCGATTTCTTGCCACTTTTAATTATAGATGAAAATATAGTAGAAAATTACATTGATATCTTTGTTATTCATTGAACAGTAATTTAAAGACAGAATTTTAAATTTGGTATCTATTACATACTGAATAATTCGTCAAACAGAACAAATCCATCAACATCTTATAACTGGAAAGTATTTAATTTCGTAGCAGAGCAGTAGTGGTAGTATGTAGAAAAATCTTGGGAATATCTGGGACCACAATAACCCGAAAAATTCTAACTAATAGATTTCTAAGTTGTACACCAAATTACCAGTATACCTAGAGTCTGGAATTAACCTGATGGTATTTTGTTTTAAAATTGCAATTCAATTACGTTAATTTTTGATCATATACGAGTATTTTAGAACTAGAGCAAGTTCATAAGGTGTTGGAGTAATAAACTGATAAATTAATTGTGGAGAGAAAGGTTGGGTGGTCAGGAGATTTGGTGTAAGATATAAATACAATTATTATTTTAGTAAGAGTTTACGTGGAAAATAAAACTAAGACTGATTAGGTTTAAGTGGATTTAGATAAAATTGGTGATATTTTAGTAAATAGAGATCACGATGTTGATATAATCAAAAACTAAACTGGGTTCCAGTGGGAAAATGTGATAATACCAATGTGTATGATTCATGTGGGTACAGTTCATAGTACAACAAACACAAAAATTCTACATAAATAGATTTTCAAAAATAGTTACAATCAAAATTATGTCAAAAACAACTTAACCGCCTAACGTTTATTAAAAAGTAACCACAATTTTATGACAATAAGTAGTATTCAAAAGTCAAATTTTACAAAGGTCTTAATTTACTGTACTAAAAACAGCTGTTTTTAATTTTTACAAATTCAGAAATTATGCTTTGTTTTAAATATTAAAAATTGATTTTATTTTTATTTTTCATAGACTTTATTAGATCAATTTTCTTAAAATTAAATTCTCTTACCAATTTTGAAAAAAAACTTTAAGCTTGTGTAGTCAATTTTGTGTTCTTTGGATATCATGAAAACAGATATCATGGAAGATACAGATTTTGGAGCTGCTTTATTCGATTTTTCAGATCGAAGAACATAAGAAAACATCAAGTTTAACCGTTATATAATGCCTAAAAAATTTCAGTATGAAGTCATTTCACTGGGAAAACTGAAATCCGGGCGAAATTTGTCGCTAGCCGTACCTCTATAACAAAGCGTTTTCGTACATCTACTTGTATGAACTTTTTCCGTACTTCAATCTCTACGATCAGTTCCAAAATTATTTCCCTTTCTTCCTGAATCAATGTATATACTGAAAATTGTCGTTTCATTAATGATAAATACTTCACTTTGTTTTATGTATAACAAGCTAAAAAACAATAATTATACTAACAGAAAACAATTTGATAATGTTAAAATTAATTATTTTACCACGAACTAATTAAAACTGATCTAGGATATATTCGATCGAAAAAATTTTTTTACTTGTTAATCATAAAATGTGAAATTAAATAAGATATAACAAACTTTATCACCGTCATTGTCGATAGAACTATGGAGGTACATATAACAGAGTTTCAGATATTAATAGAGAAGTAGAACAAATAACCCTCGTAACTACTAAATCTTTAGTAATACTCTGAATTATTCAAAGTTTCTAGATAACAAT